>NW_024096778.1:1200000-1730000 GCF_016545835.1 Crotalus tigris
CCAGCAGGCATCTGCTATATATTTAGACACTATTTTTTTCTTACACATTTTATAGTTCACCACAATACACTGTGTGTGAGTGCCGTCAAATTAGTTTTGATTCTTTGCAATTATCTGGAAAAATCTCTGCAAGGTTTTTCGGAAGAGATTTGCCATTGCCTTCTTCTTAGGGCTGAGGGAGACTGACTGGTCTCACTGGCCCAAAGTCATCCACCTGGCTTTTTGCCTCAGGTGGCACTAGAACTCTTGGTCTCCTAGTTTCTAGCCTGATGCCTTAACCACTACACCAAACTGGCTCTCACAATACACTGGTCCAAAGAAATATATACATTTGGGGAAATATGAAACAAAAAAGCCATCAGTTTCAATTTAGTTCAACTCCAGTTCAGGGAGATAGGTGATTGGGGGAAAATGGCCATTTGATAAGCTGTTTTTCAACAGGACAGTCCATTTTTGAGAAAAAAATAACTTCCCATATCAACAATAAATAAATAAAACTTGGGTATATAAGATTTCATTTTCCTTGGGGACTTCTGGGCAAGGCAATGGCAAGCTAAAACTCCAGAGGACTAGAGACAACAACATGGCTAAGACCAACAAACTTGCAAGAAGCCTCCTCACATGGAACCTCTTTAGACAAGGAAAGGATGAGACTGTCCATCTGGGCTCCAAATGGCTGCTTCTCATAAGGAAACTGCAGGACAGTGGGACAGACTTAGCTCAGTAGTTTGTGACCTTCCCTGCTAGCTTCCCTATTGACTTTCTGGAGAAGCCCTCAGGAAAAGTCACAAATGGTAGTCACATAATTGTCGCTGCAACCAATCATAAGTGCAAACTGGTTTGCAAGTGCTCAAATCGTGACCATGGGGGAGTGCTGGGACAGCTAGAACTGAGGACCGGTTGTAATCACCCTTCAATCAGTGCTATAATAAATTCTTTAATAAAATGTATTTTATTTTGTACACTTTAGCATGCAGATATTAAAACAAAGTCAGAACTCAAATAAAAAGCCTGCAAAAAAAGCAATTAAGCTGCTGACGTTAGCCTGCAACCAAGTAAAGCACCCAAGCCAGAACCAACTGGAGCACTTATAATTGGCAAAAGGATAGAAGTGGGTATCGGAGAAGAAGCAGAAAAATGGGCCCTGAGGTCACTTTGTAGGTGAGGGGGAACAGAAGGCAACATAATCACTTTTTGTTTTTCAGAAACTTTTACTATAAAGTTACACAATTAAGAATTTTTTTATTTGCCAGGTTTTCATTCCAGCTTTAGCAGAACTGTCCTTAATTTATAATTTCTTCCCTGGAAGTCCCACAAACATTTATGATTATCTGCAAGGGAAAATAAAGAAAGCTATCTTCACACAAGTTTATACCTTGTCATTATTTCCTGCCAAAGCCAAGTCTCTGGAAAATTCTTCCTCACATGGACATCACCGTCATGCAGTGCTGGGTTATTTTCATGGGATACAGGGTGGGTAACCAGGTCATAATCGAAATAATAAAATGGTACTAAAGGGAAAAGAAAAGGGTGAGGGTTTTGGATGCAAGAGAGCAAGATAAATTGGGTCAGATAGTTTAATTTATGTCACAAGAAGGGCCTGTTCCATCCCCAGATATATGATGAGATGCCATTGATGAAAGGGGCTTGATTTTTGCCAAATTTTCCCTTTCTCTGTTCCCCCACCCACCCAGCAACATGTCTCACATTGTTCTGAAAAGTATCCTAGTAATTATATTTTTAAAAATACAAAGAGTTGGAGGGTAAACATTTAAAACTTAATTTAGCCAAATTCGTCCCACAGAAGAGGAAGACTCACAAAACTAACACAGAGCATGAAAGCCATCAGATCAAACTGTGCCAACACAGTTGGGGGAAAAAACCCCTCTCCTGCATCATTTTTAAAGGGAGGTTAGAAAGAAACATAAGCATCCTCTCTGGCCTCCTCTTGTTAAAAAAAGTGGTGTTCATAATGGACGCACATAAAATAGCAGCCTTAAAACAAAAGAAGGAGAGATTGTAGCTACACTGAGCAGGAGAAGAGCTAGGGCAGGGGTAGACAACTTTGGCTCTTTTATGACTCATGGACTTCAACTCCCAGAATTCCATGCTGGCTCAGGAATTCTGGGAGTTGAAGTCCACGAGTCATAAAAGAGCCAAGGTTGCCTACCCCTGAGCTAGGAGATTCACTTCAGAGCATATTTCCCCTGAATTATACAAACAATGCCACACCTTCACTCATAGAATGGAATACAGGTTTCAGATATTAAGTTTAATATCTACACTGCACTTTGTTATAAATTACATCTGTCTCTTTGTCAACTTATTTTTGTCTAAGTATCACAAGCTACCAACCAACTATCTATAGCAAGTGTTTACAGTCTGGGTTTGCACTCTTTTTATTTTCCTCTATCACATTTTATGCAGACAGCTTTCTCTATACTGTGTCTACTTCATTAGCTGGTCAGAATATGTACTAGAAAATATAAACTGATGATTACTGGTCTCTTAAGAATATAACCAGGATAAGAACCAATAAATAGCTAAATGAAAAGCTATTTGACCAATCAACTGAAAGCTGAGATTAAAAGAAAAGTTTGTCTTGTCTATCTATCTGCCTAATTAACATAGACTTATTTATCTACAGCATCTGGAAAAGATGTGTATTTTGCTGTGTGATTCACAGTTCAACATCAAGAAAAATGAGAGACTGACGTTAGTCTTTTCCCAGGAAAAATTTACTGTATAAAATCTTACTTTCTGAAACTTGCACCCAAGCTGAGAGTCTCTCATATTTTTTATAACTTTTGTCAACTTTGTTGGCCAAAGTCTCCATTCTTAAAAGGGCTTGTCATATTGTAGAATGCCTAGGTTTTTTTTTTCAAAATTGGCTATCTCATATATTTTGGAAAGTGCAATCTCATCTTCCTCCCAGCCCAAACACTGTCTGATTCTTTTCTGTATGTTTTTACATTTAAAAATCTATAAAAAACATTTGCTCCAAATGAAAACATTTGAACCAATGAACTAACCCACTCATCCCGTTAAGATTTGCTTTGGAGGGCAACAGCACATAAGAAGCAGCAAACACTGAGAGAGGGTAGACCGTTATAAGAAAACCAGAAGAGTGAAGAAATTCAGAGATGGGGGAGCACTCTGAGGGGACCTGAAATCACAGTCCTAAGATCAGATCTGTAGAGTTCAGAAGAGTTTTTCCTGCAGTGGGCTGAATGAAGGTCTTAAGGAAATAATTGAGTAATATGACTGCACAATTATTTCTGTAAGGAAGCAAAGCTGCTTTAGAAGAAACCTGCATGAACCCAATATTCATGGGGTTTGTATAGCTAGAAAAAGGGAAAGGTTAGGAAAAAATGGTTGGAGACCTTAATCTGCTAAAGAAAAAACCCTCCACTGATGGTTAGAATGGACAAGAAAGTTGCACAGTAGATAAGGAATCCATTGCACTCTTTCTTTTCCTCTCTTTCAACATAATATGTAAATAAGAATGAATTTAATCTAACTTTGTGACTATATTTTCTCTTCATTAGAATTGTTTTATCCCACCTTTATTACTTTATAAATAACTGAAAGTGGGAAACATACAGAATAGTCCTCCCTCCTGCTATTTTCCCCACAACAACAGCCCTGTGGGGTGGGGTGGGCTGGGCTGAGAGAGTGTGACTAGCCCAAATTCACCCAGCTGGCTTTCTTGTCTGAGGCAGAATTAGAACCCGAGGTTTCTAGCCTGGTGCTTTAATCATTAGATCAAATTGGCTTAACCACTACATCAAACTTTATTTCGAATAAAGTTATTCTTAACTGAATATTCAATCTGTCTTTGATTCTGTCATCTCCACTACTATATGGACTAAAGAGTAAACAGTATTAAAAAAGATAAATTTTGATCTCCTTTCCTATAGAAGAGTATGATGGAGTAATTAAACAGGAAGGGCCTTTATTCTGAGACAGATAAAGAAGTGCAGGTTTGAAAGTCAGATAGGTATCTACACAAGAAATGATGGATTCATTTTTTGATTTGTCTTTACTTACAATCATAGTCCTCATGTTCTGAAAGGTTGGCATCAGTCAATATCCAGAGATTGTTGTTCTGAATGCAGTACATAAATGATTTTTCAGTTTAATTACATGCAACATATCAGTATATGCTGCCCAGAGTTGCCTCAGACATGACATGGGCAGCATATAAATTTAATAAATAAATAAATGTCATTTTTTAAAATGTATTTTAGAGCACACATAGAAAAAAAAACTGTACACATATACACGGAATTAGAGGTGACATGATTGCTGTCTTCCAATACTTGAGGGCCAATCACAGAAAGGGAAGGGTCAACTTATTCTCACAAACATCTGAGGACAGGACAAGAAGCAACGGGTAAAAGGTCATTAAAGGGAGATCCTACCTGGAATGAAGGAAAAACTTCCTGATAGTGAAAGTAATTAATCAATGGAATAGCTTGCCTCCTAAAGTGGTGGGTACTCCATCATTGCAGGTTTTCAAAAAGAGATTGGACATTTGTCTGGGATAGAATAAAATCTCCTGGCTTGTGGGGTTGGACTAGAAGACCTCCAAGGTCTCTTTTCTATGTTTCTATAATACCAGGCCTCTTTATGTATGTATGTGTGAAAGAGAGAAAGATACATTCATATTGTTTCAGGAATCAAATGCATCGAGAACATGAAAATTAGCACCTACGTATACAATCGTACCTGAAAGACGCTTACAGCATTTCCACTTTCCCCATAATATGGTTTTGTATCATATAAACTTAGCTCGTGGTGTATCTGTTTTTTTTAAAAAAATAGAAATAAATCAAAGATAAAATAGTTAACCAACTTTTTTAAAAAATATTTATATATTTCAAGGAAAATTTAACCAGTGATAACAAAAATGTATTATTATCTTTGTTAATGGACCACACACATTTTTCAACTCCAGGAACAACTGGATGAAATAAAATAGGACATGGTGAATAATTATTGTATGATATTTTAATATGTCAATCCGGAAAATATGAAAAATGTGAAAAAAATCTTCAGAACAAAATCAATTCATTATGACTTTTCTCTGAAGAGAGTTATTTGATGGAAGCCTAGTAATTGAGCTGCTGTACAAGGAAGTAATTTACTAATTAAAATTTTGAACCAGGGCAGTGAAGAATGCCATCAAAGACTAAGCTATAATTAGCCATCAGTTTTATCATCAGCATACCTCTTGGAAATGTCTAAACACGTTTTATTTCTTTTTCATCACTCATTAAGAGCTAGCTGGTGATTTGTAAATGCATGTGAACTCAATACATTTGTTTTTAGTTTCCATTTTTCTTTTGTTAAATTCTCATTTAACAAAAATGAGAATTAGGTATCCTTATATATTCCTTCTTAACTGTGCATGCTTGTCAGAAAATGAAGTAAATAAATGCAAATATGTTTGATATGGAATATAAAGTTACTCAGATTATCAGAGAATGAAGTTTATTGCAAGTAAAATGAAAGATTTACATTAATACATAATATTAACTGTTTTATGGTTTCAATTTGTTTCAACATTTTAAGGAAACCAGTCACAATAAAACATAGTGCTTCTAAACCAATGCACTCTTGCAAAAGGAAAAAGAAAAAAAAACTTACGGCATCCTCTGTGATATCATTGCTTTTTCCCAACAAATTTACACTTTTGTCAATAACTAAAAGTCCAATTGAGGTTTGGGGTTCTGTCACTTTGATTTTGAGGGTGATATCCTCAGCAGGCCCAGCTTTATTTTTACTCCAATGCATATTAATCTGGGGAAAGATCAAATAGTATACATTTGAGTTAAGTTTACCTATGATGTAATTAAACAGGTCCCAAAATTGTGAAAGTATCAAACCAAATGCAGAAATCGGACAATAATACTATACATATTTTCTGAGAAAGATCTCTGGAATTCAATGGTTCTACTTTTGAGTGGAAGATCATACATATTTTCTGATAAATAGAACTATAAATTAAGAAAAAGATTTGAGGCCTGTGTGTTAAAGAAACTATTGTGTGTGTGTGTGTGTGAGAGAGAGAGAGAGAGGGAGAGGGGGGGGGGAAGAGCTTCTGATATTTTCTCTTGTGTGGGGCAAACAATACGGTAGCTCAGAAAGATAATCTGGATTATGAAAGGGCTGTCGAGCAATAGCGAGGGTTTAAAAAACTGACCATTTTGAACATAAGATGGACACCTGAAGAAAGAGAACAAGTAATGAGAGAGCAGACAAGCAATGTAAGGAAATGGAGGCCACATTTTGAAACTAGGAAAAGAAAAGAGGAAGAACAGATGGAGACAAAGAAAAAACAAAGAAATTTGTTCCAGCAGTTAACTGGCCTCTTGGTACTTTATGGCAACAAGCATTTTGCGCTTCACTTTGGTTGCACTGAATGTAATTTTAAACGACAGCTTAGCATTACAAGAACAAGCTCAAAGTAGCCCCAGGCTCTTGTGTATTTCTTTTTCTCTCCTGATAGAACTAGTTCAGAAGTCCCCATTTCTGTTTTAATATATAGCAAGAAAAAATAAGTCACTTTCTTAAAATATAAATTCTAGTTGGTTAGTTAATTACCTGTATTTAAGATTAATTGCACTTTGTCTTGTTTCACATAGCAGAGCAAGCATTGTAATTAATCAATAGTGGGTTCTTGTTTTTTTATTTTACAATATACTCTGTATGAAAGTTTTTTGGGCAGACTGAAATGTTACATCATTTTGGGTTTTTTCCCCTTGTCCTTTATTATACTGTACCATAAACAGTGAAGAGAAACTAAAGAACCTCTTGATGCGGGTGAAGAAGGAGAGTGCAAAAGTTGGCTTGAAACTCAACATTAAGAAAACCAAAATCATGGCATCCGGCCCTCTCAATTCCTGGCAAATAGATGGGGAAGAAATGGAGGTAGTGACAGATTTTATTTTTCTGGGCTCCAAGATCACCTCAGATGGGGACTGCAGCCAAGAAATTAAAAGACGCTTGCTCCTGGGGAGGAAAGCTATGGCAAATCTAGACAGCATACTAAAAAGCAGAGACATCACCCTGCCAACAAAAGTGCGTATAGTCCAGGCCATGGTTTTCCCAGTTGCAATGTATAGCTGTGAAAGTTGGACCATAAGAAAGGCTGAGCGCAAAAGAATTGAGGCCTTTGAACTATGGTGCTGGAGAAGACTCCTGCGAGTCCCTTGGACTGCAAGGCGTTCAAACCGGTCAGTCCTAGAAGAGATCAACCCCGACTGCTCTTTAGAAGGCCAGATCCTGAAGTTGAAACTCAAATACTTTGGCCACATAATGAGAAGGAAGGACTCACTGGAAAAGGGCCTAATGCTGGGAAAGATTGAGGGCAATAGAAGAAGGGGACGACAGAGAATGAGATGGCTGGATGGAGTCACTGAAGCAGTAGGTGTGAACTTAAATGGACTCCAGAAGATGGTAGAGGACAGGAAGACCTGGAGGAACGTTGTCCATGGGGTCGCGATGGGTCGGACACGACTTCGCAATTAACAACAACCATAAACAGATGTTGATGGCCCAGAAACCCAGTAACAATTTCAAGAGAAATATTTAAAATGCAAAGTAACTTACTGATGAAGGATTTATTTTTGAGGTAATTTTAAACATCCAAAGGAAAAGGAATAATTAATAAAAAGTAATAACAAATCACCTCCCATCCAATGGACAGGGGAACTGATCAGAAAGCCTCCAATAGATTGAAAGGAATTAAAAATAAAGATGATTACATGAATTAAAACAAAACTGGAGTGAACACTTTAAATATATATATATAGGAATAATAGTGGAACATCTACAAGTGTGGAATTGAAACAAATGGAGTAAAAGTTGATGCCCTAGAAAAGGAAAATCACAAATGCTATGAGAATGTTGAAAAATGGAAAGCTTGCAAAAATAGTGCAATGGGAGAAATGTTAAAATATGGGTATGGCTTGTTCACTGAATGATTGTGTAAATGTGCCCAATGCCTGGAAGAATAGTATGTAAAAAACAGCAACAGTGAATATAAAAACTTCAGGGAGATCCATTTATAAAATGTGCTTAGATTGGCAGAATTCGGACTGAAAAGCAATAAAAGGTGACAGTAAGCAACATTTGAGAAATGCATTATGGTTTTACGCTGGGCAAGAGATATACAGTCAAAATTTTTAACTTCCTGCCCTTTATGGATACATATACAAGGAATGTTTGTGGCAACATTGACGGTGTATTGATTGATGTTGTAAATATCCAGGTTATTTTTAGATGCTATACTGCTGGCTGAGGAGCTGTATGAATTGTGCAAATGTTAATTAGACTGTATCACACCATAAAGAAAACCTATCTACAAATTAATGTTTCAAAGACCAGTAAGTCACTTTTTTCAGTGCCATTGTAACTTTGAATGGTTGTATGTCAAAGACTACCTGCATATATTTATAAAACCTGTTCTAACTAAAGAGAAGTAAAAATATTTCTCTCAAAATAAAACATTTCTCTTCACTGAGAGGCTTAAACTCTTACAAAATGGACTTTTAATGAGGCAAAAAATAGCTATTTGCATAATAACTTAAACTGTGGTTGAAGCCATTAAGTGCACCTCCATAAATAAGCTTTCCTACATAGCGGGAAACTGAATTTGGTAAAACCCAGTTCTTATGAAGCTGGAATAAAGATCAGTGTATTATGCACAGATTAGCAATTGGTAAAGCAATTACAGTGTCGCTTTCAATCATTTTCTTCAGTAAGTAAATAAGCAAGTACTGTATAATGCTTTTTCTTAATTGAGTTCCCTTTATCTAGTTTTAGGAAATAAACAGAGAATAGATTAGGTTTAAGGCCATATTTATTCAGAAATACTGGAAATACAAACAGATTCACAAACTTTTAAGCACTATTGTATAGTTACCAGTTCTGGGCTACAAAAAGTTGGACAACTGTTGAACAGCTACAAAAATACAGGAAATGCCATGTGTTTGCTGCCATCTAGTGGCTGTCTGGATATCATGGTCTCAATTGAATGGGGCAGATCTCAGTCCACTCAAACTACCAGTTTTAGAAAGGTTCTTCATGGTTTGATAGAGCAGTACCTGAAGGACTGTATTTTATCATCTGTCCTTATCAATGTTTTAAGTTCACTGGTTAAAGTACTTTTTGAAATTGCTGTCACTTTGAAGCTTTTTCAGCCCTGGAATATACCTCTCTCATGTGCCAATCTTCATATATTTTTCATGACTATCAGAGATGTTTCTATTGCCTTATATATTTTGGGCCATATTACCACCCTCCTCTCCAAGCCTCCCCAAGCCACCTCAGTGCCCTTCCCACCACGGCCCAGCACGGCCACCCTGGGGCTCCAGGAGCTGCAGGGATCCGTGTGTGCCCTTTTCGCGCCGTGTCTGTGTGCGCATTTGCCTCGCTGTTTTCAGTGGCGCTTTTGGGGGATGGTCTGTACGCTATAATTCCCAAAGGAAACGTAACTCTACTGATAGAAAACACTGGCAAGGAGAATATATCTATTTGTTCAGGCACTTATTTAATTATCTATTATGTCAGAATGCTTAGTTTAAAGGTTTATGCCAGCTTTTCATAACAGATTCCTCTTTAGAAGAAAATTCTTTTTTTTAACAAGAGAAATAGCTTTCAGTATTGTCTTAATCTAACAGCTCCCTCCTTCTATGCTTTTCTATGCGTCTTTGTAAAATACCAAAGTCCATCTCTGCAGCACTGATATAACCCTATAGTCTATTAACCCAGGTGGTTTATAAAATTCCACCTCTCCATTTATTATGAAAGGAAGACTGGTATATTTACCTGATTTTTAAAAGTCGGCTGAACAGGAATATGTAGAAAATCATTTATTATTTCCCCATTATCATGCACATAGAAGACAATTATGCAAGCCATAGGATACCAAGAATTTTCTGGGGATAAACTTAATGTTGTAGTTTTCTTTTTCCCTGCATCCACAATCTGATCTCTGGACATCACCTATGAGTAAAAAAAAATACCACACCTAAAACATATGAAGCCCTTATAGAAATAAGATGAATAGGCACTTAATAGTTTCTGATCTAAACAGAAAAATATACAAAATTATTCTGTCTGGGAAAGGACAGGACGAGAAATAATAACACTGAATTTGAAATTAAAGCTTTCATCAGTTGATCATATCATCTTGGGGACAAACTGAAAACTTTTTGACTTATAAAACTTATGAAACTTTTTCTCAGATCTTGCAAAATTATAGTCTAAAAATGTAGTTGAAGTGGCTGTCTTTTTGGTGATACATGTTTAATTTAAGTAAGTGTCTTTAATCAGAGATACAAGGGAGTATTAAATGTTTTATTTCTAAAATTTTTGTTTTAAAGTGTACTTTTTATATATTAGAATTATATTTCCCATCTAATCATCAGCTTCTGATTGTAAAGAATTCTATGTTTAATAGTGGATTCTATTCCTAGCTATAAGTACTACATTAGCACTAGACTGATGTTCCTGTGTCAGAAATATAATGCTCACTGAATTTATTTAAAAATTCTTTAAATATACTAAAAGGTTGTAAAATGTATCAACTGGTGATGACTTTCAGATAGTAACAAAGCAAGCTTAAGCAGAATTGTTGAGAATTCAGATGTATAAACATGCAATCTAAGTTTCAGGATCCAAAACTGATTTGAAACAATAACAGTGTTTTTTCCAAAAAAAAAACAAAAAAAACACAATCCTATATTTTTTCAATACATATATATTTGGTAACTGTGTCTCATGAATTAATCTAGAAAGTCTTTAACTGTAGCATATATTTTTTTATTTGGCTACTCTGTGGTAAGATGGGGGGGGGCATTACATTTTATAAATAATCAATAGAAATCCTTCCTAGTTGAATGATGATATATATAACTGGTCAATCAATCAATATTTTAATTTTTTTTAAGTTCATTATTTTAACATCAGTTACAAAAATCTTCATTTTTAATTCTTTATTTAATTACTGCTATTTTCTGCATTGTTTTGGGACAGATAGACAGTGTGGATTTTGAGAGATAATCCATTTTAGTAAAAAAATTTAAACATCCTTCTTCTTCCAAACAAATCCTGCACACATGCAAATTTCTCAACTCCCAATCTCCCCAAAAGTACTTGTGTAAAAAGCAAAGCGATGCTCGTGATACCAACAAGCCAAATAACAACACAGGTTGTGCAACCATAATTCTCTACATAATTTTTCCACTCTTTCAAAAGAAGCTAGGCATTCAACTCTTCTGCTTCAGTTTTACTTTGTTGTTCCAAAGTAACTGAAGTTTAACAATATCAATGAAGGCAGGTCTACGTGTCCCAAGATAGTGTTGCAAGATCAAATCTGAGTCGGTCACCGGAACCAAAGGTTTAATCTTCCAAGCTTTCGGATGGGCTCCAGCAAGAGTACAAAAACTCGGCAGAGTAAACCTCTAGTCCCTGTGACCGACCCAGATTCGATCTAATGCTGTGCTTCAATTACTAGAGGCACAAGTGCAGCTGAAAATCAGTCCCATTAAAAAACAGCTAATCATTTTTTTGCCTTTGTTTACTTATTTCATCTGTTGCCCCATTTTTCTCCCTGAATATACCCTATCTACACGCCAAGTAAAACAGAACAAGGTCCTCAGCTTGTTTAGTAACTTTAAGCTCTGATTTTTTAAAAATAAATAAATAAAATTATTAAGATCTACCATATAATTGATCTCATTCAACGGCACGCTGCTTTCAACACTGAGTTCCAAAGGTGTCCCAACCTAGGGAAAATAAGATGTCTCAATTAAACACACCAGTCATTATGTAATACAGCTGTTTACTTTGGAAACTTGTTCAATTACTGATAGAAGCAATTACTTTAAAATCCTTGCTTGTTTTTCTAATCTGGAGATAAGTCAAACTGGGTGAGTAGAACACATCACTTATCTTTATGGAAGCTTGACTTTCCAGAAATTCAGCCTGTTAAAAAGAAAAAAGGCGAAAAAATGCACATAAGACAATAATTAAAAAGTATATCTTCCTTAAAAATGTAATAATACAGGTGGAAGACTCAACGCTTAGCATAGTTCCTCAAATACAACCCTATCCTTTTTCTTTGAATATTCATTTGAAGAAACTAAGGATGAATATTGCTAACAGCATACCTATAAGCATTTTCCGTGTTCAAACTACAGGTACAATTGAGCTCAAAATTTCTGTTGTTATGTGAAACATTTGTTAAGTGAGCTTTGCCCCATTTTATAACCTTTCTTGCCACAGTTGTTAAGTGAATCACTGCAGTTAAGTTAGTAACACAGTTGTTAAGTGAACCTGGCTTCCCCCTTGACTTTGTTTGTCAAAAGGTCGCAAAAGATGATTACATGACCTGGGGACATTACAACCATCATAAGTATGAGTCAGTTGCCAGGCATCTGAATTTTGGTCATGTGACCATGAGGATGCTGCAATGGCCATGTGAAAAATTGTTATAAGTTATTTTTTTCAGTGCTGTTGTAACTTTGAACAGTGGCTAAATGAATTGTTGTAAGTCGATGTACCCTTAAAGCAGTTTGGATTACAAATGAGCCATAGAAAACTATGGCGCTTCCCTGCCCACATACCATACTTGCCTCATCAACTTTGGGAAAGCCCAAACCCAAACCACAGTTCTTAAAGAGTTTTTAATCTAATAGGAAACTGTGGTTTAATAACAACAACAATATTCTATTGAGAATATTACAAAGCAATATACATATCTGATGCCTAGTGAGATACATTTGAGGAAGAAGACAGGCATTAAACAAATTTCCATATTGAGATTATTTTCACTGGACAGTTAAAGCTTTCCTTTAGGCAAAATGACAAGAAAGGAATATACCTTAATATGCAAAACTGTTGTATTAGCTGAAACTGGAAGCTCCATCTGAATAACCCCATCCTCTAGAACAGGATAACTTAGCTCATAAACTGTGTTCTTTTGCAGCGATTCATTTTCATCCTCAAGTATCTGATAATAAATTTTTGACTGTGTGACCGTGATTGTGACATTATTCTTTTTTTCATCAGACGTTAGTGGATGATCATCATTTCTTCTTACTTTCAACTGAAAACAAATTAAACTTTAGAAACAAAATTCTTTAAAACAATAATAACCTTTATGTAGAGCACTTATTTGAAATGGCAGTACTATCTTTGGCAGCAAGGAACCATTAGAATATCTGGTGACGTCAATGTTGCTCTAACTCTCCACCCTGAGTTGTAGAAAATAAAGGTTAATATATAAATCTAATAAATACCAAAAGAAAGAAATATTTATAGGCAATGTTTGATATGTGTATGTCAAATAAAAATACTAAATACTGTAGCCCATACTGTACATATAGACTTCAGATACTGGGTATGACTAGTTTAATGAAGAGAAGGACGAGGGGTGACATGATAGCAGTGTTCCAATATTTCAGGGGTTACCACAGAGAAGAGGGAGTCAAGCTATTCTCCAAAGCACCTGAAGTCAGGACAAGAAGCAATGGATGGAAACTAATCAAAGAGAGAAGCAACCTATAACTAAGGAGAAATTTTCTGACGGTTAGAACAATTAATCAGTGGAACATCATCATCATCATCATCATCATCATCATTATTACTATTATTATGGTGGATCATCGCACAGTCAGCCAGATGTTCAGACTGGATTTGGCATTTTGTCTACCTATCGAGTCCTTACCCAGGACCTGGGATAGGCAGATGTGGATGTTTGATGGTATTACAGGTATCGTCGCAGGATGGAAGCAGTTCCTAATAAGGCCGCCTTTTGCAATTGACTAATAGCGAATTTGTCAATACCAATGGTGTTCAAGTGGTGCTCCAGTTGCTTTGGGATTGCACCCAAGGAGCCTATTACTATTGGTACTACCCTTGCTTGCTTTTGCCACAGTCTTTCTATTTCTATTTGTAGGTCTTTGTATTTTGTTATCTTCTCCAGTTCTTTCTCGTCTATTCTGCTGTCTCCAGGCACTGCCACGTCCACTATCCAGACTTTTTTGTCTTTCTTATCGACAATTGTTAAGTCTGGGGTGTTATGTTGCAGGTGCTTGTCTGTTTGAATTCTGAAGTCCCAGAGCAGTTTAATTTTATCATTTTCTATGACTTTCTCTATTTTATGATCCCACCAGTTTTTGCTTACAGGCAAATGATATTTTTTGCAGATCTTCCAATGCACCATTGTTGCTACTTTGTCATGCCGCTGCTTGTAATCAGTCTGTGCAATCTTCTTGCAACAGCTTACCAAGTGGTCCACTGTTTCTTCAGCTTCTTTGCATAGGCGGCACTTACTGTCTGTTGCTGTCTTCTCAATTTTGACTTTGTATGCATTTGTCCTTAAGGCTTGGTCTTGTGCAGCCAGAATTAGTCCCTCGGTCTCTTTCTTCAATTTTCCTGCTCTTAGCCATTGCCAGGTTTTATTATTATCTGCTTTCCCAGCTATTTTTTTAATGTATTGGCCATGTAGTGCTTTGTCTTCCCATGCCTCTATTCTGTTCTTCATTTGGTCTTTCTTGTAGGCCAGTTTGGTCTCTCCAGTAGTTAGTAAGCCTTCCTGATATACTAATTTCAGTGCATCTTCATCATTGTTCTTCAGATATTCTTCCAAAGCCATTTTTTCTTCTTCAACCATCTGATGTACTTGTAGCATTCCACGCCCACCTATTTGCCTTGGTAGATAAAGTCTATCAATGTCACTGCGTGGATGAAGGGCATGATTCATTGTCATTATTTTTCTGGTCTGCCTATCCATTGCTTTTAGTTCTGCTTGAGTCCAGTCCACTATTCCAGCTGTGTACCTAATGACTGGGATTGCCCAGGTGTTGATTGCCTTTATGGTATTTCCTCCATTGAGTTTGGATTTTAAGATCTTCTTCACTCTCTTGATGTATTCACCTCTAATCTTTTTCTTGACTTCAGTGTGCTTGATGTTGTCAGCTTGAAGGATACCCAAGTATTTGTAGTACTCTTCCTCATCCAGACTCTTAATGTTATTTTCGTGGGGCATCTTGATTCCTTCAGTTTTCACTATTTTTCCTTGTTTGATAGTAAGTGTGGCACATTTGTCCAAGCCAAACTCCATTACAATATCTTGGCTATATATACGGACAGTGTTGAGCAGCGATTCTATTTCAGATGATGTTTTTCCATACAGCTTCAGATCATCCATGTAAAGGAGGTGGGATAGTCTAGCAGATGTTTTTGATGTTTGATAACCATGTCCTGAGTTATTCAGTATTGTTGACAGAGGAAACAGTGCAATAACAAATAGTAATGGTGATAATGAATCTCCTTGAAATATTCCTCTCTTGATATTAACCTCTCCCAGCTTCTCACCATTGATCTGCAACTTTGTCTTCCATTGTGCCATCGATTTTGCACAAATTTTCTGATGTTTCTACTTACTCCTGTTATTTCTAGGCACTTGATTATCCAATCATGTGGCAGAGAGTCAAATGCCTTTTTGTAGTCAATCCATGCTACATTCAGGTTGGTCTTCCTTCTCTTGCAGTTTTCCAAGATCATTTTGTCTATTAGGAGTTGATCTTTTGTTCCTCTGCTATTGGGGCGGTTTCCTTTCTGCTCAGGTGGAAAGAGATTGTTTTCAACTAGATGCTGTTGTACTGCATCAGCTACCACACCAGTTAGTAATTTGAAAGTTGTTGGTAAGCAGGTAATTGGCCTGTAGTTACCTGGTGTTGCCCCTTTTGCTGGATTTTTCATTATTAGGTAGGTTTTCCCAGTTGTTAGCCACTTTTCAATTTCTCCTCCTTGTAGTATATTGTTGAACTGCTTGGCAATGAGTGGGTGTATAACAGTTAGATGTTTCAACCAAAACCCATGCAGTTCATCTTCACCTGGTGCTGACCAATTTTTGATTTTCTTTGCTCTTTTTTCTACCATTTTTGTTGTTATTACTAGTTCTTTCATTTCAACTTCTGTTTTATTTGCATCCACCTCTTTTAACCAAGCCGCATCCTTGTTGTATTTCTTTGGGTTATCCCATATCTGCTTCCAGAACTGCACTGTTTCTTCCTTGTCAGGTACTGACTGATTCCTTGCAGTTTCTCCATTGATGGATTGGTAGAAACGTTTCTGATTGGATTGAAATTGGAGGTTCTGCCTATAGTTTGCAATTCGAGCTTCATATCTACTGATTTTCCTGGCTATAGCTGTTATTTGTTGCTTTATTATTTCCAGTGCTTCCTTGATCTTCCTTGTTTCTAAGTGGTATTTCTTGATTAGGTATTCTTTGGTCTTCTTGTTCTTCAGCTTCTTTTCTTTCATCTGTTCTAGCTTGCTTGCATGTGATCTTAACTTGCTGATCTTATTTTCTAGTCTAACCTTCCATTTTTCTGGTGCACTGTTTGTTTGTTTTTCTTTTTTGTTGATTTTGCATCCCAGGTATTCTGTTATAACTGCAGCTGTGCTGTACATTAGTTGGTTTGTTTCTTGCAGTGAATTGGTGCTTATACTTGCTATTGCAGTATTTGCATCTTTTAATGCTTGTGCTAGCTGTTTCTTTGGAACAAGCTTCAATGCAGGTAGCCTTATTCTGTTGTTTTTGTGCTGTTTTAGATGCTCAATTATTCTTTGTTTCAATTCTTTTATTTCTTTAGTTAGAGGGTTTTGTTCTTCCTGAGGAAGAGGTGCCTGGTTTCCAAATGAGAACAGTTGTATATCTCTGCTGGATTCCTTCACTGCCAACTCCCCCTGGTTTGCCTCTACATTCTGAATTACTTCTTGTAAGGCTTTGATTTCTTTGCCCTGGGTAAACCTTTGCAGTTCGTCCAATTCTGTTTCTGTAAATACTTTATTTCGTGTTATAAATCGGCGTTGATCTGCTAGTCTCTGTTCTGTTATTTCTGATTCTGGATGTTGTTCTTTCCAGAATTGGTGCATTCGTTTTAGATATCCTCGTCTTGTTGGACTTGATCTGTAGTAACAGATCATTATTTCTTTGTTTTCCATCACTGTGTATCTGCGACGGGTAAACACCTTTTCTTCCAGTAGTTCTGCAGCTGCTGGCCCTGGTTGCTCAGCCAACAGTCCTGAGTCCTGTAACCCATTTTTCACCAGATATCCAGGAACTCCAATATCTAGTGCGGACCTTGTTAACCCGGGCGATGTCCGAGCCGGTATGGCATTCTGAAATTTACGTCTCACCATATTTTTTATGGGAGAGACACTCTTTGTCTGACTCCTCTGATGAGACCTGTCCAGTATGGTTGAACCTCTGGCATAGCTCTCATCTTCCTCAGAGTACACAAGCCCCACAACCACGTCAAGGTAGTGCCTCACTGGGGGACTATTATTATTATTATTATTATTATTATTATTATTATTATTATTATTTGAACATATCAAATGGGAAAAGAACATTTTTGGCCTCTTTTGTTTTGGTGTGGAAGGAGATTTTGAGAAATAAAATGGCTTCCTTAAGACTTGTAGCTAAATCATTTAAGTCTTCTAAACTTTTTGAGAATTTAATTCCATCTTTCTGATGCATCTTTCATTCAATCCATTTCTGAAAAAAGCAAACAGTAAAACAACACTACTCACCATAGCAATGAAGTTCAGAGAAGGCTTCAAGAATCTTGGATACTCAAGAAAATCTAATGCATAATCATGTGGCTGTGAAAATACTGTAGCACTTGCATTTTGGGAGATTCCTGTTATAACAATCAGAGATTTTAAAAATGATACACCAGATTTATTTGTTCTTCACTGAAGCAAGGCAGCTCATACTTATTATTCTAAGTGACAACATTCTTTGATTAGATTCACACAACATGCTAAGACTAAAAACAAATCGCTTAATGTCTTAGTGTAATATGTCATCCTAAGCCTTGTGTTTTGTTGATAGTTTATGGTTTAGCATAATAGTAGGTGGTATGTCCTTATCTCAGTTTCCAGAGCCTTTAAAATTATGAAATTTAGCTGCAAATGACCAATTTTAGGCGACAGATTTTGTTAATGAGTAAAATAGGTAGAACAAATCCCATCAAATGTCCCCCTCCAAAAAATAACAAAAAAGGCCCTCGCCATAGCTATAAGCTATGGTACCTAAATTAGAATCACCATCCCTCCAAATATCAATTGCTAAGAAATATGAGTGTGATTTAGTAACTGTACTCATATTGTCCATGTGGAATTTTGACTCCCAACAGTAAAAAGATATAGCAGAATTAAATATGTCTTTGATTTGATCTCTTCCAATGTTCTATAAAAGCCACATTAAACAACATACCTGTAAGAGATTCTGTAACAACAGCTGTAATTTCTATAGGTGCTGGGTGCAATAGATCCTCATCTCTGACAGTTATATCTTTTATCTCTGGGTTCTCCAGTGTAAAGTTCAAAGAACCATTAATCTTAGATCAGAAAAAATATATTAATCCTGTTATCTTTGAAGCAATATTAGATCAGATTTTCACACTAGCCCAGGGGTAGGCAACCTTGGCTCTTTATGACTCATGGACTTCAACTCCCAGAATTCCTGAGCCAGCCATGCCTATCCCTGCATTAGCCAGAACATCTAGATCTGTTCTTCTTAACCATATATCACTGTTACATTTTATTTTTGATGCTTTTTCCATACACAAGTTTATATGAACTGGGATGTATCTACACCGCAATGTATCTATCCACTATTCTTCCTTGCTAAAACTGAGGAAAATGATATGCAGGTTCTGAGGTTTTGCTTGATAAAAAAAATACAGGAAACCAGAAGTTACCTTTAAGCTTCTACGTTTTTATTCAGCTGAACAAAGACGGACTTCTCTAAATGAAAGAAGCCCTGAATGACAAGAAATCCTTGTATTTATTCTGATTACATAAGCAACCCATCCAGCAAAGCTGACACACATAAGATAAAGATTTCACCCAATAAATCTGGCACACTGTAGATAAGAAGGGAGAAAGCAGAAGTAGCTAAACATGTTCCCTTTTGGGCGTTTCCCTAAAGATATCGTATGTTCTCGGGTGGGTTAGGACATGGGTGTTTTCCTTGCTATACTTTCATGACCCTGCATCCAGGACTCTGCAAGTGACCAGAGAGAGAAGGGCCATCTGTACGTATTCACAATTGATACTGTCCCCTAAGTCCTGGTCATCAAAATGATGGGAAAAGACCCAGAGATTTATTAGCATTGTATTCCCCTCTCTTGGCATAGCTACAGTTTTACAAGATACTTGTGGAAAGAATAGCCATGACAGCTGAAATGTCATAAAGCTGATACAAAATTAAAATTAGAGGATTGTTTTCAAATTATCTCCATATTTACTACAGACGTTAGACCTTTTTGGGGTGGTATCACCTTTAACATTTGTTTTAAGAGGGCTCAAATCTTCTAGATTTTGAACTGGTCTGCACAAACCATGGCAGTAATGGCTAGGCACTTGGTTTAGCAAGTCAAAGCCAGAGTTACAATTTAAATCTTGTTTTAAAAGAAATCAGATTTTACAAGGCAAATAAATGTAAAATATCATACTTCTGAAACAGATAAACCTAACCCTAATCCTTCACGTAAGTTTTTTCCTAAAACTCCTGCCAATAAGCTATCATACATGGTCTCCAGCCAACCTTAATTCCAAAACTCTGAAATGCCCACTGCATGTGAATATAGGTCAGTTCTGAGACAAAAAAGCAAGAAATAGAAAAACATGCAAAAAGCTTTTTTTTAATTTGTTCTAATAAGGGCTCAAAGTAGTAGTATGAGGAAGAGGAAGAAGCTATTCTGGATCAGAAAACAGCAAGGAAAATAGAAATACCACCGGATAAATCACTAGAAAATGTTGAGCGAGGGTGGGCCATGATGCACAATTTTCCTGAAATGTAAGTATATTGTCAAGAACTGAATATGGCTCACCTCCATTATTTTAGTTATCTTTTTGTTTTGTGCTCGAAACAATGAGAAGAAATCAATAGTGACCTTTCCTTTCATTGATTTTCCATATACGTACCTGAAATGAATACCCAAAACACCACAAAAAAGGATCAGTTGGAAACTGTTTGTTTCAAAAGACAGACTGAAAGCATGTGATAACCTACCATGTACTTAGTATCCTGGACGGTTTAATTTGGAAACAATGGTTTCCTTTTTTTTTTTTTCCTCTCAGCTTTTTCCTTTTGAACATCTTTTCAACAGCATCCAATCACAACTTTTTATCCCCCTCCTTTCAATCCATGCAGTCTTTGTCTATATATTTGTTTTGCAATTTGATTATCATGTTTTCCTTTGCGTATGCCCAAACAGCTTCACTTTTTAAAGTATGCCATTCTCACAGCAATCAACTTTTATTTTTCTTCCGTCTTGCCCAATCCTCACATCTGTACAGGAGGACGTACATCTGTTTTTACTTATTTTGATAAACATTAATTCCTCCTTGCTGCCAGCATTTGAACTTAAAAGATGCACAGCTTGATACACCTGCTCTAATTTTTCACCATTGATGGTTAACTTGCAATCATTCACTCTATTTTCCTAACACTCATCACACTGGGCTGGTGTATCTCAGGGACCACCTCTGCCCAATTACATCTGCCCTTCCCATTAGGTCCAGCAAAGATATATGCTGCAGGTGCCATCTGCAAAAGAGATTCATCTGGAGAAACCCAGAAAACAGGCCTTTTCCATCATGCTATGTGGATCATTGTTCCCCTTGAGGTGAGACTGGCTCCCATCTAGGACATCCTTCCAGAATTCCCTTAAAACCCAGCTCTGACAGCAGACCTGGGGGTCTCAAGGAGATGGAGTTTTAATGAGATTGCTGATTATTTTTAACATAATTTTTCTCCACTGTCTTGTTAATATTATTGATGTCTTTTAATTGTGTTGTTTTAATATTTTGTTGCATAATTGTTTTTACTATAAGCCATCTAGAGTGGCTTTATTTTTTTACTATAAGCTATCTAGAGACAGCTATATAAATGTGATAGATAAATGAATCATTTTTTTTCATTGCACATTCCTACATACCTATTAAGCAAACAGATCATACTCATCCTTGTTGTTTCTCCAAATAGCTCAGTCATATCTCCTATACTCTCTCATCTTGTCTCAGCCATCCATTCATATCGTCTATCATTCCCCGTCTCCTTCCTCTTAATTTCACCAATATAGAACTATTTTTAATTAACTGGTTCATTAATTCTCTTTAACATTTACTCCTATTACATTACAATTACAGTCATCAAGCTGTAGTTGTAAAATAGAGAAGGCATAAACTAGGTTATCAGTCCCAACTGTATCTGTGTCACAAGTAGCTCTACCATTTAATAATCTGAATATTTGTCTGCTCCTGCCACTGTGCATAAGGCAGAATCTTAATCTATAAAATATTGTGCCAGCCAATATACTATTGCCCATATTCCATCAAGTAGCAAGTTATTATTTATTTAGCATATGGCATCTACAGAAGTCATGCAATCACTGATATACCAATTTAGTTTAAATAAAGCATCAGATTGTACATACACACACACACTTTACACACACACACACACATACACACTCACACTTACACACACAGCGGCAAGTATATGCAATGTACTGATGCATACTCTGGATATTTTTTGCTGCCACCACACAATAATGAACTGTTTTTACCTACTTATACTCCACCTCTTCCAAAATAAGAGAAACATTCTAATGTAGAATAATTTACTCCAGCATTGCAACCTTTTTATATCTGAAACATAGATAAGCTCTCAATGCCATAATATTTACTTTTTACTTACTTTGCTGTAATAGTGCCATTCAACCTACTTTGCATAGAATAATACATAGGTGTTATTAAAGAGACTTCAAACTTTGGTAGCCCTGAAAAAAACCAAAAGCAACAATTAAAATTACATAATGGAGAAACTGAAGCAACTAAAATATTAAGTTTGAGTGCTCCTCTATTATATATTTATTATTCAAGGAAGACCTCATTACATGAATGAATGGATAGATCTCAGAATGACTTTTGGTTTTGCAAACTGTAAAAGATAAATTTAACATTACAAACAACTGGATACTCAAAGCTAGATCTGATCTTGTTCATATTAGAAGATAATCATGATTATTTACAGTAAGTCCACCCAAGTGATTTCAGCTGGTTTACTCTAAGAATTACTGTCAGGATCCAAATTATTAAACTTTATGCTAAACAGTCTTGCAATCTGAGTATTATAATTTCCATGTTTTTTTAAATGGTAAGTAACATTCTGGATTTCAGTTTTGTGGAAAATCACTACCTTTCTAAATTTAAAACTTCATTCACCTTCTTCTAAAAGAATTATAAGCACCAGTTTTTAAAGAGCAGCCGGTCATCACTTACCATATTCCACTACAGAAAATGATTGATGATAGGTTTGATCCTATGGAGACACAAGCAAACATAAAAGTCAATGAAAATCATATTGAATTCCTTTGGTTTACTGAATCTAAGGTAAAACCTTGTTCAAAATTATCTTGACCACTTAAGAATAAATGCAGGCTGAGATACAATTTTTAAAAAGTGACGCTTTTTTCATGGTAGTTTCATTTTCAACAATCAAGAACCAAGCTCCTTAAATTTACTAATGAATTATTCAGATTACAAAAATGTGAAAAGGGTACCATCACTTCTTAAATCACAAGTAGGCGGTCTGTGATCCTGGGTCAACTCTGGAGTCTTTAGAGCAAGGGTGTCAAATTCAATTTCATTGAGGGCCGCATCAGCATTGCGGTTACTCTCAGCGGGCTAGGTCGGTGTGGCCAGGGTGGGTGCGGCTTACTGGGTGGGTGTGAATGGAGTGGGTGTGGGCGTGGCCAGCTCTACATCATTTGCGTCAAGGGGGCCTGTGGGGGCCTGGGCAGGAGTGGGATAGATCTGTGGGTCTCTGGCAGAAGGAGGTGGGACCAGGGCAAATGCTAAGGCATGGTCCACTGGAGGAGCCTCACTATTCCTCTCAGGCCACGCAGTCTTATGGAGCTAAGACTGAATGTGTTTCAGCATAGATGGCCACCACAAAATTGTACATTGGTTCCCGGCCAGCCTGGGCCAGGGCCAAGGCAGCGGGGGCTGTTCCCTCACTGTTTCCAGGATGGCTTCGTAGGCTACATGAAACCACTTTGTGGGCCACATCTGGCCCCCGGGCCTTTTGTTTGACAAGTCTGCTTTACAGCTTAATCTAGCCCCATCCACTTTGCTCCTCCTTAAATTAAAGCTGTTCATCATCAAAAGGTTGCCCGCTTCTACTTTAAATATAAACACATCTTATTTATACTCACATTTACTTGAGCCTCTATAGACCAATCACCCAAGGGAGGATATTTGGATAATTTGAACTGCTTAACGATCTTGCCCAGTTTTCCGTTCTCTGTCAACCATTGCTGAATCAAATTTCGCTGAGGATCCTTACAAAAGTATATGTTAAATTACTGTATATATTCAAAATACAGAATTTAGTGCAATGCATGACTGCTAAAATAGGTTCATGGCAACAAAGTATGCTTCAGCAGTAAATATCCATCTAGAAAACATGGCCATCAATTCTACTATATAATCAAAAAGGCTGCAGATGTTAAGATTAGAAGTTCCTGTAGCAATAGGAGTTAATTTTCAGAAATGTTTTCATTTTATCATTATCTGACAATGAATTTCATCAATGCAATTGTTTTTGGGGGGGGCAGATTTCATTTCTGAAGAAAAATCTCATCTGTTACCAAATTCTTATTTAGGAATAGATTGTTTAACCATAACATATCAAAACCAAATAGCTATATTATGGCTTGCTGTACATTGCATATCAGTGTACAGGCACTTTTTCTGGTGATAAAGTATTTTCTACCCATGAATACATCTAAGGAATTCTCAACATTTTAGAATGATTCTTTTATGTCACCCAGAGTCCTGCTGTTTGAGTTGTGCGGCCATATAAGCAGTGGTGGGATTCAAATATGTGAACAACCGGTTCTCTGTGTGGATGCCACTTCCGGAAGTCCATTCTGGGCCCAGGCAACAAAAAATTAGCTACCGGTTCTGCCGAAGTGATGCAAACCAGCTGAATTCCACCACTGCATGTAAATGCTTTAAATAAATATATAAATAATGAAAGCTAATACTTTCCAAGAGTCTCTTGCCTCTCACTCCCTTACTATAGCTCTTTTCAAAAGAGCAATAAATTTTACCCTGAATTTACATCAATTGTATTCTAAAACATAAATTTAGCTTGGATGAACATATCATTTGAACCACTGTGCGAACATCTATATTCTACAGTATGTACAAAATACAAATAGATATTTATTTTGAATGTCTTTTACAAGAAATCACCTTCCTGCTGCTATACCTTGGTGTGAATGCACAAGAGTCATTTTCACATATTTCACATGAAACCTCTTCTTTGCCAAATAATTTTAAACCTATGCTTACCCGAATGTATATATTTACAGGGGTACTGTATGGTTTGAGGTCAGAATGCAGAGTAACAACCCGTATTTTCACATCTTGTCCTGGTTTATACATTGTCTTGTCAGTCTGGATGAAGACTGAAAAACTTTTACTTGCAAATGGCAGTGACGTTTGATTAGAAAACAGCAGTTGTCCTTTTGAATATCCATTCACTAATAACTCATAATTGGCATCAGTACTGCCCAATGGGAGCTGAGGAAGAAAATTCATTTCATTACCATTGCTATTGTTTTATTTATTTGATTTTTTTCAAATCCCACCTTTATTATTATTTGTAAATAATGGCAATAATGACTAATGCTCCTGCCTCTCCTATTTTCCCCACAACAACCACCTTGGGAGGTAGGTTGGTCTGAGAGCGTGACTGGCCAAAATCATCCAGCTGGCTTTCAACCTAAGGAGGTACTAGAACTCACAGTCTCCTGGTTCCTAAGACAGACACCTTAACCATTAGGCCAGGGGTCTCCAATCTCGGGCCGTGGACCGGCACCAGGCTGTGGCATGTCAGAAACTGGGCTGCGCAAATAAATAAATTCCCATCCATGGGATGCAGGCAGCATGCAAAACCACACACAGAACTGGTTCTAGTCATTTGAGACATGGGGGAACAGGTGACTGGAAGTCAAAATCTATATATACATTAAGATTATGAGGCTAAGCATTAACCTGCACTGCCTAGTTGCTCTGGCACCAGAACAGACAGGCATTTTCTTCTGAAGGGCAGAAAGAAATGAAATCCCTCTCTACTAATTTCCTATTTACCTTCCAATCAACCTCAAGTCCTGTTTCTCTGCTTCTGAAGTACATTTCCCCCCCTCTTGTGTTGGCAAAACCATAGACTTAGAATTGATTTGAAGCTGGAATATCATTTGTTGGGAATTAAACAGATCCAAATTTTCTCACACCACATACATTAACTAGCTGCTTAGCGCTTCACTGACACTATTGTTAATTTTCACAACCTTCCCCGCTCCCCAAAATAACTGAGTGTATACAATGTATGGCATTCCTCTCACAAGATGTGCCTGAGGAAACACACTGTGATTTACACAAGTTTATGCAATAAGAAACCTATTAGGGCAGGGATATCAAATTTTAATAGTTATGAGTGGTGTAGGAGGGTTCATTCATTACCCCAAGATATTGTAGTCATTTCATACATTGATAAAACTCTCTAGACTCTAGAGAATCGAAAATGGATAAAATGAAGAATATCTTTCTATGCCATTAAATGTACATTTATTAAATCAAAAATTCTCCACCGCAAAACTAAGCTTCTGGCAATGCTGTGAAACAGAGCCGTGTCACTTTGCCATTTAGCTGCCAGCATTTTTCATTAACCAGAACACCAATATTTGGCTTTGTTCCTGGGCTAATATGTCCTATTATTTTCAAAACCATATTCGGGATGATCATGAACTAGGAAGTCCAACTTGGGACCGCCCAAATTCTTTCTTCTTTCTCTTTGCTGAAAAGAAAAATCTTTCCTTTTGTTTTTTTTCTTGCTCGTTTTTCATTTTTGCTTCCTCTTTCCCTTTTTAGCAGAGATCCTACTTGCTTGCATAGTGACTGGCTGTCTCTTCCACTCATTGCTTGGCAAGAGACTCTTGCTTGGCAAGAGACTCACACATTCCTAGACCTAGCTCATCTTTCTTTGCCAAGCCTCACTTTCCAGCCACTACTACTGGTAGCTGCACATGCCTGACACATGCCTGACACCGGGGGCCTTGGGGCACCAACTGTGCAGCATGGTTGACTGGGCCCTGCTGTTGCCTTCAGACTGCTGGTCAGACCAAGGCAAGCCACCAGGACTTCCCATGGCTTGCTTTGCATATTAGATAGCATTTTCAGTGTCTATACAGTATTTCAAAAGCCATGCGTGTTGTACCATAATATATACTTTTTTAAAAAAACATCCTCCTCTCAATTTAACTTATCAGGTTCATATTATACTTTTTTTTCCAATTAGTCTAAACAATTAAACTTATTGCCCAAATTCAGCAGTAACATTTTGCCTTTGCATGTAGAATATAAGGAATTTCCAATGAGGAAATAAAATGTTTTGGATATAAGTACAAATTAAATTTTTTGCATATTATTGCATTTCTCATCTTTTATTAATACACAATTTTGTTACATTGAGTACCTATTGGTGTTTGCTCATAACTTGAGTACGCATTTAAGACATTCAAACTGAAATCCCAGATTCTTCTGAGCTGGCACTCAAACTAATTATTAATCTAAAGAAACAAAATAACACTTACACATTGATTACTAATTTGGAGCTATAAAATATAACCAAGTTAGCCAAATCAAAAAGCAAATAAAAGTAATGCTGGAAACATATGGTTTATATTTCTAGTATTTTAAGAGTACTTACAGATGGAAGGACTAGTGTCCCAAAGGAATCTATATTTTTGGGGGGGGGAGAGAGAATAAGGAAAAAATTCAAAGATTGCACACATCCATATGCCAGATATTCCCCCTATTCAAGCATGAGTTCTTTATATTGCTTATTTAAATATATGATCCCAGAAACATTCTTTTTAAAAATACTGAATAGAATATTCAGCCAATAAAACTACTTAAGATGAAATTAAGAAATTAACCTAAATTTTAAACAGCAAGAACATACAAGTAGCTTTCAACTTACAACCAGTCGCCTAGTAACCGTGTGAAGTTACAAGAGGCTTATAACCCACTTTCAGAGTTCTGACACCACCCCCCTCCCACAGTCATGTGCAAGTATTTTGGCTGCTTGGCAATCAGCCTGCATATATGTCCATTCACAGGGCCCATGGTCACATGATGATGGGACAATTTGTGATTGTTTTGTTGGAAACTAGTGTTTACTTCCAGTTTCTGGAAAAATCTAACCTAGTTAACGGGGGCTCACTTAAACATTGTAGTGTTTGCTTAACAAGCACAGCATTCACTTTACAACCGCTGAATTCGCTTTTAACAACACTGCAAAAAAGATTGTTAAAAAAAGGTTGTCATGTGGTGACTCACTTACAACCATCATCACTTATGAGCATAATTGGACTACCTGTAAAAAATAAAAGAGTTTAACAACAGGCTTCCTCTTTTCTGATCTACCATAAAAAGGATAGTTAAGGAAGCCATTTTCTATTCAGCCTGCAGGAAGGAACTTTCTCAGACATTACTCATATAGCCAGAGTCCACTCTATGACAAGGAAGTTGTGCTAAGTTTCTGGTTCCTTCCTAATATAATGCAATTATGCTACTCCCACCTTACTACTATACACTGAAAAAACAATTCAGTTTTATGTACTTGATCTAGTCACAAAATTTTATTCAAGTCTGAAGGAAAAATAAAAAAAGACCATGTTCCATTTGTGGGGGTATGATGGAAATAAAGATCTGAAAGCAATATGTATGTCCATGAATAAGCAACGTCATTTGGGTGAGGTTAATCACATGCACAGAAGAGTATGAATGATATACAGAGAGAAGCAGAATTATTCAGATAAGTAATGCTTTTTAGCACGTCACGCTGTTATTTTTTTTAAATTAAATGAATAAAAAAATTGGACATTAGGGCAATGAGACCACTAAAGTATAAAGCCAAAAGTCACAGCAATATTCAGCCCCAAAACATCATATTGCCTACCTTTAATCTAATTTCCACTGAAAACTACTCAAAGGCCCAGCTGTTAGACAACAAAATAATTTTAAACAATATACGAGGGGCAAGAATTTAAAAACAAATTTTCAAAAGCAGAATTGATTTGTGGTCTTGTCCCTTTGAACTAATTGCATAATTCCTACAGATTTCTAATGACAGGCATTTAATATTTGTTTGATTTTGAAATGTTACTCTTCAATTCTTTTTATCTGCTATGCAAAGTATTACCAACAAAACTGCAATGTTAGCTTAAGGAACAATAATGAAGCTCAAAACCAGAGCTTTTTAGTCATACCAATTATCCATGTTGTTTGGAAGTCAACTTTTACCTTGATTCATGTAATGTGATCACACTGTGCTATAATATACGTAACCAACATAGTTCCCATGGGCACATATGTTTGGGCAGACAACTCTCTTTGCTACCTCCATCCACCCCGCCCCCCACCCCACAATTTCTCTTCAATCAAATTCAACTTTAAAATTCTTTGCTAAATAAGAGAACACTGAACATAAATAGACTGAAAACTGAACTATGATTATGTTTGGATAGTGAGAGTAACCAACTGAGCGGATTTGGGATATAATAAAACTGGGAATGTAATAAAACATAGAAGCCACAGCAGGAAAAAAAAACAGCAGTGTCCATCTTTTGCCTTTATCAATCTAACCCTATCTGCACTGTCAGTCCCTCATACAGATTCCTCCGTCTCCAATAAATGTGTACATAAGCTACACCTATGTTCACACATACACATACTAGAAGCCATACTCTATAAAAGACTAAAGCCAAGATGAAAATTTATATGAATTGTAGTAATTAATATTAATAGGGAATACGAGGGAAATAAATTAAACCAAATCATTAACAAAAATTGATTTTTTTAAAAAAATGGATCTCAGAAATATAATAAATTATATTCAGATTGTAAGGTCCCAATCCCTTACTTGAACTTGAGATACCATATCAATCTAATCAGATAACCCAAGCGGAGACTTCTTGGTCAAGCAGCATTTTATTTGATCAAATTAAGCATCTGGATAGCAAACAATCTGGAACACTGGCAGAGTTACATCCACACCTTAGAAAGTTAGTAGCCACACCTTAGAAAGTTAGTAGCATTGCTTTATAAACTTTGTTAAGACAATGAAAATCAGTCAACAGAGCCATTACATCATAAGGAAGACATCAATTATTCCTGTACACTGCCTTATTCCCATCTTCAGTACATTGCATCCATACACATGTTTCCCACGCTTGCATGAGATTTCCCTGGTGCAAAAGCCGATTACAAAAAGCAAGAAAGCAACAGTTAAACTAAATAATTTCTCTTTGTTCCAGAACCCTTCAAGATACATACACACATACGGGGGCGGGGCCAGCTGTCAAGACAAACAGGTGTGTTGAACGATTCTCCGGATCGTTTTCCCCCGCTTTCAACCATTTGACGGACTTTTCGGGGTCCCAGGTTCCTTGGAGGGGGACCGGAAAATAAGACATGTTCTGAGGAGCGATCTCTGGCGGCGGCCGTGACCAGCGAACTCAGAAGAAGCCTTGGAAAAGTCAAGCGGAGGAAGGAGACAGCCCATAATGGCGGCCGCAAAGAAATGACAGCTGACAGCTGGACGAAAGACAGCAGCGAAATAGCGGTGACAGATCCAGCGAAAATTAATCCTGACAGTAATCCTGATGATTCAGTGGAAGTGATCCGGGGCAAAAGAACCTGCCGGAGGATTTCCAAGGAAGTACAAAGGAGCCCAGAAGAGTGAGAAGAGAGAAAGTCGTTCTCTTTTCTTCTCTCCTGAAATAGCGGCAAGAAAAAAGTTTGGGCATAGAAGGGTTGCTTGCATTGTGGAATTGTACTGGCTGGAGAAACTCAAAGTGAAGAGGAGTTTCTTTTTTTTCTCAAAAAAAAAGAGAAGGAAAGTCTAATCACGAGAGGCAAGTGCACTTCAAAGCTATAAAGTGAAAGTGCTGACGAAGCCGAGGAGGTAGACATTTTGAATTAAGACTGCAGGCTGAATACCAGAGATAAAGGCAAGAGAGATACCTGCTGGCTGAACAGAGAACAACTCTAGAAGGGGAAAAATAAATAAATAAAGAGGAAATAACAAACCTGTGACTTTAAAGTACACTTAGTTTTGTCTGCAAGTGTTAATTAGATATTTAATCAAAAACTCTCTGAAAGGAACTATAGGGGAAAATTATATGAGGAAATTGTGAGTATAGCAAGGGTGACAAATCATATATATTTATTGAACTTTTTGAAATCATTGACATCTATATTAACTAAAAGAATGATTGTTAATTATATATATATTGATAAGTCTATTGTGAATATTGATCGCTGCAAAATATTGGTGACCCAGATTTACAACCTAAATAATTTAATTTAATAATAAGTACCTAAAATTAATTAGTTAGCTAAGCGTCTATCTATGTTTGCTTTAAAACGCTTTAATATTCACTGTTAAGTATATTAATACCTGTATTTAATATATCTAATTGGCAACCTATCACTGTATACAAAACATAACATACTTAGATCTAATTGTGATAACCTTGATATACTGGAGAGAAACATAAAAATTGTAAATAAGTGGGGAGGTTGAAGAGTTGAGAAAGATGACAAGTATTCCCAATCTCACAAGCGTTGGAATAGGAAGGAAACAGACAACACAAACCATAACAATGGAACCAAGCCCAGCTAGGCAAAGATCTCTGGAAGAGGTGACACAAAGAAATAGAGCGAACTCATTTAAAGACCTACAATTAATGCTGCAATCAATGCAAGAGGTAATGTGTAAAAACCATGAAGACCTAAAAAAAGAAATTGGGAAAGTGAGAAATGACACAGGAGAACTTAAGGAAAAGATGCAGTCAATGGATGGGAAATTTGAGTGTTCTCAGCAACAGATTATGAAAAATGAATAAAAGCTACATGAAATGGAAGAAAGAATGGGAAAAGAAGAAAAGAGAGTAGATGAAATGAAAGGTTAACCCAGGCTAACAGAGAATTGAAATCAACAGTCATCTCCCTGGAATTAGAGAAGACTGCCCATAACCTACAGTTCCAAAACATCAGAGAGATGAAAGGCGAAGACCTAGCAGTGATGATGACAGACTTACTGGCGGGAGCTTTAAGGACCGGCAAAGAAGAGATGGAGAATGAAATTGATGAGATGTTTAGAATTCATACGAATTATGCGAGACGACATAATCTCCCTAGAGAAGTCCACATTAGATTGATCAAGAAATCTATTAGAGATGAGATATTATTTAGGACTAGAGACGACCCACTAGAATACTGAGGCAGGCAATTAACTGTACTCAAGCAAGTACCCAGAAGGGTGAGGGATTTAAGAAGACCCTACCAACGTATAACCTCCAAGCTGACAAGAAAAAATATTAATTTCAGATGGCTGGCATGGGAAGGGATTATGGTGGCAGGAAAAAAGGCTTCGACTAGATACAATTGATAAAGCAGAAGAATTTTATAGACAAAATTTGGTAGTGAGGAGAAGTTAGTGGAAAGAGAGATAAGAGAATAAGGTGAGATACTAGCGCAGGCTATAGAAGGAAAGGAACCACAAATTAAAGACAAGGGAGCTGGGAAAGGAAAGAATATAGATTATGAAAAAGATAATGAAAAATATGATGAGAATAGACTCAAAGAAGTTAAAGAGGTTACACCGACAAGAATGCTAGTGGAAAGAGAAAAGGAACCACAAGTTAAAGTCTAGACCGACAATAATAACAAGATCTAAATATAGATAAAGAAGCAAAAGAGGGAGCTGAGATTCTATCCTTGAACGTTAATGGCAATTCCCCACTAAAAAGGAAAAAATGTAAACAAACTTAGCAAGATGAATTTGGATATAATAATTCTACAGAAGTCCATATAAAAAAACAACATCATTGCCCCAAATTGGGGAATATGTTTGCATCACTGTCACAACAAAAAAAGGAGGAGTTGCAGCATACATTAAAGAGGAAATTCTGATGAAACAAATTTACGAAGATGAAGATGGTAGAATTCTAATAATAGAAGCAATATTGAATAAAATAAAAATAGCTCTCATGGGAATCTATGCCCAGAATGAAGGGCAGAAACAATTTTATAAAAAATTACATAGTATCATTGGTGAGTTTGAATATGACAATATCTGTTTAATGGGAGATTTTAATGCAATTGCGGATAGACGCTTAGATTATAAAAGTAGTAAGATTAGAAAAGGAATTAGAAGAACATTACCTAGTACCTTCCTTAAAACGGTGGAGAAGTTTAATATCCAAGATATCTGGAGGGAGAGGAATATAGGGAAAAAGCAATATACTTATTATTCAGGTCAACATCTATCATGTCCAGAATTGACATGGCGTGGCTGTCAGCAGATTTAAATTCAGAAGTGGAAGACATTACAGTTGATACGAACTCCTGGGCAGACAACAATCCAGTCAGAATTAGATGGAGAGGACAAACGAAAATAAGGAGATGGACTTTGAAAAGAGCAATTTTAAAACATAAAGAATTTAAATTGAAAATGGAAGACCAAATAAGCCTGTTTTTCCAGATGAATAAAAAGGAAGATACAAACTGCCAAAATTTATGGGACACAGCCAAAGCCTACATGAGAGGTGTTGCAATTGCTTATATGACCAGGAAAAATAAAATCAAACTACAGCGACAAAAAAATCTAGAAGAACTTAGTAGAGCTGAGAAAAAACTACAAAATAAACCACAAAGATGTGACTTGAAGCAACAAATAGACCTAATTAAACACAAGATAAATACCATTGAAAAGGAAGAACTGGTACAGCAAATAAAACGCACCAAGCAAAAATTTTTTGAAAACGCTAACAAACCAGGGAGATGGTTGGCTTACGGAATAAAGAAACATAATGATAAAAAGAGGATTAGTAAACTATACAATGAAGAAGGTGACATTGTATACCAGAACAAAGGGAAGAAAATTGTGGCCTATGAGCTCTACAAGAAATTATACAAACATGAAGAATGGAAAAATAAAGATGATATACTAAAACACTTGCAAACAGCTGAATTACCGAAAGTTCCAGAAGAGATCAAAAATATGTTGAATAAAGAGATTATACCTCTAGAATTATCAGAGGCAATTAAGAAACAAAAAAACAACAACGCCCCAGGTCCTGACGGTTTACCAGCAGAAATATATAAAATTTTACAAGAATCTTTAAGTCCAACATTAATAGAACTATTCAATGAGGTCCTAAAAAATGCAAAAATACCGGCTTCATGGGAAGACACAATCATTACACTGATTCCCAAGGAAAACTCAGATTTGGCGTTTATTAAAAATTATAGACCTATCTCATTACTAAATTCGGGTTACAAAATTTTTATGGCCATAATGGCTGAGAGACTTGAAAGATTCTTAGTAGAATTTATACATACATATCAAAATGGCTTTTTACACAAAAGATATATAAGAAATAATGTTAGGATTGTATTAGATGTATTGGAATACTATGAGGTTCATAATGAAAAACAAATGGGACTAATTTTTCTTGATGCGCAAAAAGCATTTGATAATGTTAAATGGGACTTCATGCTGAACCAATTGGTGTATATGGATTTTGGGGAGAATTTTATAAATATGTTTAAAGCAATCTATTCCAAACAGGCAGCTAAAGTTATAGTTAATAGAGATACAACTGAAAGTTTTCAAATTCAAAAAGGCACAAGGCAAGGTTGTCCATTATCTACGTTACGGTTTGTACTGTCCCTGGAGGTATTAATTAGAACGATTCAGAAAGATGAGCAAATCAAAGGATTGGAGATTAAGAGAGAAATATTTAAAATGCAAGCCTTTGCAGATGACCTTGTTTTTATAATTGAAGAGCCACTACAATCAGGGACAAGGCTAATGGAAGTATTGGGTGAATATGGTGAAAGAGCAGGCCTAAAGATGAATAAAGAAAAAACTAAAATGCTTGTTAAGAATATGACTAGAGCACAGAAAAATGAATTAGTTGATAGATTAGGCATTCAGATTACAAAGAAAATAAGATATTTAGGGATACAATTAACAGCTAGATGTGCCACACTTAAAGGAGAAATTATGACAAATTAATGGAGCAGATTAAAATTGATTTGGATAGGTGGACAAATCTACAGCTTTCTTTTATGGGAAGAATCGCTGTAATTAAAATGAACATGATACCCAAAATACTATTTTTGTTTCAATGCATACCGATCAAATTAGATAAGGAATTTTTTTGAAATTTTAATCAAATCATACTCAAATTTATTTGGCAAGGGAAAAAATCAAGGATTAAATTAAAATTATTGCAAGATTCTAAAAATCGGTCTTCCGGATTTGGAAAAATACAATCAAGCTACAATATTAATATGGGTGCGGGACTGGATACAATTGAAAAATAGGAGATTATTAAGATTGGAAGGTCATGATATGCAGATTGGGTGACACGCCATATTATGGGATGAGAAATACAAGGTTCACCAGTACTTCCAGAGGCATTATATAAGACGTGCGCTAATAGATGTGTGGGTTAAAATTAGGCAACAAAATTATATGCAAATTCCTAATTGGATTTCAACATTGGAAATGCATATACATCCAATGTTCATACAACTAGGGAAAGTAATAACGTATAAAAATATATTAGACTAGAGAGGAGAATTGTAATCAAGGAAAAAGCTTCAAGGTGAAGGGATAGAATTGGAATGGTGGGCATATCTCCAATTGCAATCAAGATATAGGAAAGATAAAAAAGATTGAGGTATAAAAACAGAGCTGACGGAGTTAGATAAAATATTACTAGGAAGCGAGGACAAAATGATTAAAAGAATATATCATTACCTTCTAGACCAGGCAATGTATGAAGAGCAGGTCAAGAAACTATGTTAACATGAAGTAAGGATTTCGGCTTTAATATTGATCTGCATATCTGGCAAGAATTGTGGGAAAGAAACAGGAAACTTACTTTAGCTACTTCTTATAAGGAAAACCTCTATGTTTTACAGATGGCATTTTCCATCTACGAGGTTAGCCAAAATGGGCCCAAATCTTTCACCTATATATTGGAAATGTAAAATAGCAATAGGGACTCATTACCACATGTGGTGGGAATGTCCTAAAGCCTGTGATTATTGGAATAGGATAAGAAAATGGCTGAAAGAAATATTAATGTAAGAGATAGATCTAAAACCTGAACTCTTTTTATTGGGCATAACCACAGAGAAATATGATAAGGGGATAGCCTACTTGATGTTGCACATCTTGACCATTGCTAGACTGGCGTATGCGCAAAAATGGCGCAAAAATGGAAGAACAAAGAAACTCCTTCAGATGAAGAGATACTGCATAAAATACTATCTTGCGCTGAAATGGACAGGCTTATGATGGAACTGAAAAATAAAAGCGATCAGAATATTCTGAAATCTGGGATAAATTCTACTATTGGTGGGAATCGAGGATGACTGTTGGAGTTATAGATTAGCAACAAGATGGAAATATATATATAATCTTGTATAAAAAAATTATATGTATTTATAGAGACAAAGAATTGAATGTAAAAAGAGAAATAATTTGATAGAAATGTTCAAACTGGAAGGTTACGTCATGTCCAATGTTTTCTTTTTTTAATTGTATTATAAATTAAAAAACTTTTTTTTAAAAAAAAGATATATACACACATACATATAAACATGCATACCATATGTTTAATTCATTTATTGTACAAAATCAATATAAGTTACTATAGGGTTTTCAAAATGAAAAAGTACAAAAAGGTCATACCATAGGTTTTTGAAAACCCTACAATACCTTATATTAATTAGATAAAGAGATTAACAATTTATTAATAGCCTGGATCAGGGTCCAACAAAGGGTCAATTCACTGGTAGATTTTTGTGCAAGGTACAGAAGATCAACCTCGGGATTAGGCTCTGTTCCATGAAATCCTAGGGCTCCACAAGAACTTAATGGATTTCTGTGAGGGACTAAAAAAAAACCTAAGTGAAACACAGCCAATTTTCTGTCATTAGAGGTTTGCCTCTTGATCAGGGGCTCCTGGCTTTTCTTTTTAACTAGTGGTGTGAAAAAGATCTAATACTCCTGGGTCCAGATGACTAAACATTAGTGACACAGCAATAAGGCTATTTTCCCCTGAAAAATTAGGCTTTTGAAATTTAGCTAATTTCTGTGGGAAAAAATGTCAATTGTGTAAAAGCCCTATTTCTGGTAATAAAAATAAATTCCTGCCCAATGTATTTCCTCAGAAGCATCCTATTCCATATTTCATAGAGAGTAAGGTGGTGCAATGGCAAGAGAGAAGCCCAAGCCAGTCACAGAAGTTCACTGTAACTTTAGGCTATTTGCCCCTTTTCAAGCCTGCCTGCCTCACAAGGTGTTGTGAGGAAAAAAAATGGGAGGATAGAGTGTTATGTATACTACATGGAAGTCCTGAACAAAAGGCACAATATAAATCTAACAAAAAAAATAATCTATCAGAGACTTTCAATTGCAAATTTGAAGGCAAAGATTATTCTGTGAGTTAATACTAAACAAAGAGGATATACAAGTTTATATATCTGAAACTAATATTTTGAAATGAGGAAAAAATGCGATTGAACCAGCTATTGTGGGCTTCTACTAACTCATTTGGTCCAGATTTTATCTCTGCAACTCTATCATCTTCCACGGTTTGGATAATATTTGAACCCAACAATTGGCCTATGGAATCCTTAACTGAGAGACTAAGATCCAGCCTAAACCTCAGCACTGGTCAGATGCTAGTGAATTCACATTCAAAATTTGGCATTGCACTTATAAATATCATTCATTTATAAAGAAGAAATTGGGCTCAATATATCAGAAAACTTTTATTATCTAGGTCAGGGCTTTTCAACCGGTAGTATGCATACCACCTGTGGTACTTTGCCACATGGCAGATGTATGCAACCATTCTAGAGAAGTGTAGCAGGGGAGGAGAATGAGCCAAAGCGACCCAAGTCTGAGGGAGAGGCAGCTGCAGCTACAGGACTGTCTGGCCTTGGCAGAAGCCCCAAGAGCCAGCAGGGCTCCAGCTGATTGGCTCCAGCTGATTGACGCTTCCTGAAGCAGTTCTGAGCTGTAGGTGAACTGAAGAAAAAGGGGGGAGAGGAGAGGCTTTAAAAGAAGGTGGTTTGGGCAGGAAAGGGGAAAAAAAGAAAGAAGCAACCTAGAACTAAGGAGAAACTTCCTGACAGAACAATTAACCAGTGGAACAACCTGCCTCCAGAAGCGGTGAATGCTCCAACACTGGAAGTTTTTAAGAAGAGATTGGACAGCCATTTGTCTGAAATGGTATAGAGTTTCCTGCCTGAGCAAAGGGTTGGACTGGATGACCTCCAAGATCCCTTCCAACTTTTTTATTATTATTATTATTATTATTATTATTATTATTATTATTATTATTATTATATTATTATTATAAAAGACAACAGGGAAAGGTTTAATCCCTTTAAACAAATGTAATTAGTTTTATCCCCTTTAACTGAGTCTATGACTTTTAGAAAGTTATCTTTGAAGGTAAACAGGCTTAATTTAAAGCTAAAGCTTTTTGCAATTGCCGGAGACTTTCAGTCTTGATTTGCAACATTGTGACACCTTGACACACCCTGAGGCAGCTTAAAGAACCCCCCCCCCCAGTTAATGTATTTCTTTATTTTGTGAGCCTTTCTTGCTTTGCACTTGATTCCTGTGTCTTTAAGGGTACAGGGAAGGAGTTGCGGGAGGGGTGCATTCTTACTACATTGTGCAAAGAGTTCAGAAGGGAGAGAGGAAGAAGGGCCGACCAGCTAGCTCAGGGGTCTACAAACTTAGCAACTTTAAGACCTGTGGACTTCAACTTCCAGAATTCCTCAATCAGCCATGATGGCTGAGGAATACTGAGAGTTGGTCCACAAATCTTAAAAGTGCCAAGTTTGAAGATCCCTGAGCTACCTGGTAGTGGTGCATATTAATAAACATGAATAAATTTATCATACATTTGTCAGTGTAAAAGGAAAGTGATTCAGCAAAGGAACACCACTGAAGAAATTAAAACTGGTACTTTTTTCCTTTTTTTCTACAGTTTGTAATATTTTATTATATTATAGAATAAAATACAAAAATACAAAAGCAAATACTAAGACACAGTGGGGAAGAAAAAGGGGGAAAATGTGAGGGGCAGAAGGGAAAAAGAGCAGACTTCCTCTGTTGCAGGTAATCATTGGTTAATGACCACTCGTTCAGCCACTATTCAAGGTAACAATAGCACTGAATGAGTGGTCCTTACAACCAATCCTCAAAGTTGCAGCACAAGCAAAGTCAATAAGGAAGACAGTAGGAAAGATTGCAAGTCACTGATAAGCCACTCAAACCATGCAGCAGTCACCCCCAGCCCTGCCACATTTACACCAGCCACTTATGTACCCTCCTAAACCCTGTAGCAGCCACCCCACTACACTTGCACCACACGAACAACCCATGCACCTCCACGTACCATCCCCCACCACTTACTGCTGATTAGCCTATTTGCAAACTGCCTGGGGCATGCAACTTCCTGCTGGCCTCCCCACTGATTTTGATGACCAGGAATTAGGGGACAGTATTAATTGTGAATACATATAGATGGTTTCTCTCTCTTTGGTCACTTGTAATCCTGGATTCAGGGTTAGGAAAGGATAGCAAGGACAACACCCAATGTCCTAACCCACCCAAGAACATATGATATCTTTAAGTAACACTCAAATGAGAACATGTTTAGCTAATTCTGCTTTCTCCCTTCTTATTTACATTATGTCAGACTTACTGGGTACAATCTTTATCTTATGTGTGTCAGCTTTGCTGGATGGGTTGCTTATGTAAGTATACAGAATAAATACAAGGATTTCTTGTCATTTGTTACTCCCCTCATTTAGAGGAGTCCGTCTCTATTCAGGTGAATAAACACGTAAAACTTAAAAGGCACTTTCTGGTTTCCTGTATTTCTTTAACCAGCAAAACCTCAGAACCTGCATATCAATTTTGCTTATTGGAAGCTGGCAAGAAATTGCACAGAAGTCCTCACTTAAAGACCTGTGAGCTTCACTTAAAGACATCAACAGAAACTTCTGGATTATCATCACTAAGTGATGTAGTCCTGTGATGTACTTTATAACCGTATCGCATGGGGACAGAAATTCCAGTGCCAATTTCCTTTGTTAATTGAGAACAACTTGTACTGTTAACAACCTCTGATTTTCTTAAACAAATTTCCTTTTTATTAATAAAATTTGCTTCACTAATCGTTGGTCAGGTCTGATTTTCATTCCTGGAATCAATTTCTCCAAAGGTACATAGTACAACTTCATCTTAAACGGGGAGACCCAACAGAAAAAGGAAGTTGCCAAGATGTGTTAGAAACAAATGGGAAAGATCCTAAGACAATTTTATATCCAGTTGGACACTGATTTTTTTTCTCAATTTGATCTGTTCCCAGTAATTTCCTTTGTATATGGAAACTCTCATACGTTGCAAGGCTACCATTCTTTGCTATGGTTTTGGAAAATAAGTTAATACTATTTTCAAAATGTATTTGAATGACTGACTCATTTGAAAATAGCTCACAGAGCTGCTATTCATTTGTTGCCAAGAGGTCATAAATCTTGCCTCTAAAGTTGTGTTCATGTTATAAAAACATTATATTTCTTCTTCTCCTGAGGAAATGCAATACAACACGCCCACACACATACTTAGTTTGTGAAAAGTATTATGTTGATACAAGAGATAAAGATTCTTAGCAAAAATCAATGCTTCTGAAAGTTAGCACTCTTCCTTTGTGTAAATCAATCAGAGGAACAACAGCTTCATCTCAGATAACACTCATAATAGGTGTTCCTCCATTTAATTCTTTGAAAGCATCAACTGCATACTAATCAAGCCATATTTCTTAAAAGAGATATTATTGCAAAAGATCTGCTCTCACTGAAATGAATGGGGGAAGGGGGGAAGGAAGGGGGGAAGGAAGTTTATAAAGCCACTTCTACCATTAGCCATTTATTATATATGGATAGCAACACTGCACAATAGAGTAAAAACTATGTTCATACATCTCTACTTAACTACATGTCCATCTTTATTCTTGAGTTGTTCTAAGCATACTCAGATTGGGTGGGGGGGATTTTCATTAGGATGAAAACTAAACCATTGGCATGCTGCCCTGACCTCATGGGATTGGTAACCACTCTATGTAAATTATTTGAAAGGGGACTTGTAGAAAGATCATGCAAAAGCATATTCTAACTTTATTTCACAGGCAGGTACTATATTAATAGGAATGATTCCTTATGCAACAAAGTCAAGGAAGAAGGTGAAGATAATGTATAGCTTTCTCTTCCTTTGGAATTCAAGACCTAATATGTATAAACTGCTAGTAACTCAGCAAATAACTATATTTATAATCCCATATAGATTACACCCCCATACCTTAGAGCAGTGTTTCCCAAACTTGACAATTTTAAGGCATGAGGACTTCAACTCCCAGAATTCCATAGCCAGCAACGCTGGCTGTGGAATTCTGGGAGTTGAAGTCCACATGCCTTAAAATTGTCAAGTTTGGGAAACACTGCCTTAGAGCATTTGTGAACATTTTTTAACTCAAATTGCTATGCACAGTTATTTCAACAAGACCCCATCTAACTGCCATCTTTGTCTGCCATCCTAAGCATGAATAATACATTTGGAATACGGTAAGAATTGAATAAACATGCTTAGGACTGTAATCATATAAGCTAATTACTGACACAAAGAAATTTTGAATCATGTTGGATAGTGAGATAGGTGACATGGAAATTTTAATAAATAAAATAAATAAATCTCATTGCATTCCAAGTCAAGGCAACCACCTCACCTCTCTGAAAGACTGCTTCTCCTTGTAATATGGATTTATTTGCCAAGAGTACTTGCGCTTGTATTCTAATGCTTGAAGGGTTTTCCTTTAAGAGCCAAACTCCAATAGTTAGATTTGCTCCAGGCCGGATTATTTTAGGAACTGCCAACAGGTATGTTGGTCTAGAAATCACAAAAAGAAATAAAAGTCTTGATACTTACTGACAGTTGTTATTAAAATATGTAATATTAGAATTTGCTATTGCTATCTATATGAACTAGAACAACTTTGAAAGAGCTAAGGCAACTCTGCAACAATTGCGTCTTTCTCTCATCAGCTATGCCATTTTTAATTAAGAGTTTCTTGAGGGGGGGGGTGAGCAAAATGAAAACAGAGGAGGATTGTACTATATATGGGAGGGAACTTGTTTGTATCCTTATACAATGCTGGATTAGGAAATGATTAAAACTTAAGCAACCGAAACCCCTCTGAGATATACTGAGCTAACGATATAGAAGCATAAGGAAGGAAGTTTTTCTCCAATAAGTACAAGAAAAATAATGTCTCCATAAGGATCTTTCCCCAGGCTTCTGGCCCAATATGCATTCATACCTGCATCATCTGCATCCAGAAAATTAAGCAGTTGTTTGGGCAACTTTAATTCAGTGCCTAAAGCTCTGCATTTTGGTCCAAATTAGCAAAATGCAAATTTAGGCCTCCCGTGGAGAACACAATACCCCCAAAAGATGCTTTCCCCAATTTTCTCTCCTCCCTCCGTGATTCCCCTTCTCAGTCCTTTCTTGTCTGCTAACCCTCCCTGCGCTCCCATTTTTATTTTATTTTTTCCTACCCAGCGTTAACAAGCGAGAAAGCAATCACGAAGCCCCAAATGAGAGGGAGGATGGGGAACAGCCAAGAGCTCCTCCGGGTAGCGGGAACAACTTCCAGTAAGAGCCGCATCTTCCTTCTGGGGAACCGGGCAGCCGAGCTGGAGACAACGGTGCTCCGCTGCACTCGCGGCGCTTCCTTGCCTTTTCGGGCTAATCGCGCTAATTCGGGAAGTGAAAGCAGCTCCTTGTGTCGAAACAGGGGTAGCGCCTTCTCCAAAGGCACAGCTCTCCTCCTCCGCCCCTCCTATTCCACTCGGAGGCTCCTGCCGAAATGAGGACAGGCCTTTATGCCCACGAGCCTTTCTCACCCTCCAAATGGAAAGGCCGGGGAGAGGGAGCTGGAGAGAAGGTAGGGCCGGCGGGGTTTTGTATTGTGCCTTTCTGCTCCACGAAGCCTGCTCTCTCGCTCCGGAGATTTGGCAAAACAGAAAGAAGTCGTAAGTTTTCAAGAGGTCCAGGGCAAGCCCAGCAGTTTAGGGAGAAAGATGCTGGATTCCTAGTAGGAGCAGTCTGATGGGTTGAATCAGAGATGAAAATACAGACTCCAGCAGAGGAATGTTCCCGCTTAGTTGGTTTGCAACAGGCTGCGACCTGCCTTGCTGAAGTTAGTAACTAGTCTTCAGTTTATTTGGAATATGGATCTAAGTGAATATGATCCGAGACATAAAGCTGACAGCCTAAGCTTAGCTCCTTGCCAGAAAGCTTGAGGGAGATAATTTATCAATTAGATTTTAAAACTCAGCTCCAGTTCTTTATGCTTTATTACCTTATTATTACAGTTCGTTGCACAATCAGCCAGATGTTTAAACTGAATTTTTATACATGGATTGAGTTCTTCCCAAGGATTTGGGATAGGAGATGTTTAATGATATGTAAAGGCATTGTTGCAGGATGTAAGACATCAGCATTGATCTACTAGCCTCCATTCTGTTATTTCTAATTCTGAATGTACTTTCCAGAACTGGTGTATTTTTTCTAGATATCCTCTTCTTATTGGACTGGATTTATAATAAAATATCATTTTTTATTTCAATCTTCCTATATTTGTGTAGGCAACTTTTTTTCCAGTAGTCCTGCAATTGGGGTCTGGAGTATTATGTGGCAAGTGCTCCTCTGTTTGAATACTATTTATCTGTCAAGTTTTGCAATATGTTATGGTGGATGCCAGTCAATGAAGGCGCTATCTAAAACATGGAGGGAATATGACTGAAGGTAGGTCACAGTTTCCTGTGGAATGGATAGCAAGATATTCATATACAATGGTGCTTATATGAAATGTCATAATTTTTTTCTGGACAGGTTTATTATTTTAGATGGCCCACAACTTATTTTTGGACTGCAACAGAATTAGTTTCTAATTGATTTGGCTTGTGGGAAATCATTCATTAATATGTCCATATTGATGAAGAGAATATTTTCTTACTTTGTGAAAGTGAGTTGTCCTAGGCCAGGGTTACTTTGCAGGAACCAATACTGTAGATAAGCTGCTTGGAACTTCTGCATCTGAACAGCATTTGGAAGTTGACATAAACTATACTGCCGTGATCATTTCAGACATCCCAATTCCAACATATACAGTATGTTTTGCTTAGCTATTTAAAAAAATGTATTGGACTAATTATTATTTTTTTAAAAAAAGAGCAAAGAAAAAAAAACATGCACCTAGCCTCAAATTCCATGGTCCTTATTGAGGCTGTTCAACTGCATTCTTTAGGTGTTTTTTTAAGAGCCCCAGGAGAGTGGATGGCACATTCATCTTTGGGAGAAATGCTATTACAGAAGGGAGGGGCAGCAACAGAGTAGGCGTACTTCCTTGATCCCTTGCAATGACAATGTTTAATTGAATGGATCTGGAACAATTGGGATAGATAGATGGTCCTTCAGATAACCAAGCCCTGTGCCTTGAAAGGCTTTAAAGGTGATAATCAGCACCTGGAATTGCACCCAGAAGCTGGCTAGCTACAAATACAGTTCACATAACAACAATGATATGTGATGTAATGACAAGGGCCCACTTCATCCCCTGTAAAGGTTTGCCATCGGCTCGAAGGCTAACCCGGCTGTTCCTGATGCACATCTATCGCTTACATGGGGCGCCCTGGCAGATCATCATGGATCGGGAGGTTCAATTCACAGCTCGCTTTTGGCACGAGTTCGTTCATTTCATCTGATTGTCCGAAGGGCTCAGTTCGGCATACCACCTTAGTACCAATGGGGCTGCAGAATGGGCGAATGCAGAGGTGGAGCGGTATCTACGGCGCTATGTGTCCCACCAACAAACAGACTGGGTGGATCTGGTGGTGTTCGCAGAGGTCACTTACAACAATGCAGTGCATAGCAGCACCTTTCAGGTGGTGCAGGGCAGGGACTTTGTCCCCATACCGGAGTACAGCCAAGAGAGTCCCATACCGTGCCAACCCAGTGAGTGGATGGCACAGTGAAGGAAGTATGGGGGGTAGTCAAGGAAGCCTTAGCGAAAGGAAGGGATACTGCTGAGGTACAGGCTGATAAGAAATGAAGGGCCCAGAAACCGTTCCAGGTAGGCGATCTGGTCTATTATCCACAAAGTATATACAGCTACAATTTCCATGTAAGAAACTAGCACCAAAGTACCTTGGGCCTTTTCAGGTCACCCAGGTAATCAACCTGGTGGCCGTGCGTCTACACTTACCTAGGTTTCAGGGTAAAATACACTTAGTGTTCCACAGCAGCCTATTAAAACCGGTGGAGGGATCGTCCTGTACACACCTAGATAGGAAACCGGGATCCGTAGAAAATGACCGGTATGAAGTCAAGGAACTCCTGGATTCCCACCTCAGACGGGGTGGCCTGTACTACCTAATCCACTAGAAAGGGTACCCCCTTTCAGAGGCGTCATGGATGAAGGAGGCTGACATCCATACCCCCTGTTTAATTAAGAAGTTCCATCAGCAATACCCCAGGAAGCCGGGCAGGCTGTCGGTGAGGTTGGGCACAGGGCACACGAACAATTAGGTTAAGTCTTTCAGATGGAATCCTGGTAGAGGGGGCCGCCTGTCGAGCCCCGTGGAGCCAACATATACGGGTGGCTGGGACGCTAGCTACTGTGCCGTCGATGCCCCGCAGACCATCACTGAATGCCCCGTGGGGTCGACACATGCCAGCAGGGGGCCCCCCGACTGCCTTGCTGCTTCTGTTCCCACCGAGCCTTCTCTCAGCTGATGAGTGCAGGCCAGAATGACATGGGCCCGACGGACGCCGGGGTTTTGGCGCCGCGCTGTGGAGCACTCTTGGCCGAGAGGGGGGAACTTTGCCAACTGCCAGCTGCACAGGGACGTGAGCACAGCTGTCTCTAGCTGCCTGAGGCTCATGGACTCGTAGCGGGCAACACCCACGGACCAGTGTCTTGCCAGTCCAACAGAAGAACCCTGGTGCAGCAACTCATACTTATGGACCAATGCCTTGCTGGTCCAGACAGCCAAGCGGCCAGAGCATACAAGGGGAAGGAGAGTGCGACAGGAGATGGCAGCGGAGAGGAAGGGAGCTCACCTTGCTATGGTTCCTGGAACGCCGTAGAAGGACTGGAAGCCACGCCGGCCAAAATGGGGGGGGGTGACACCCCTGCTAATTGCTAATTGGAAATGCGGCGGCAGCACATTTCCGCACTCCAACGGTGGCCCATTTTCATGCCGAGACACAGCAGCAGCCCGTTTTCACACCCCATGGCCATGCACTAGCACAAGTGAGGGAGTGTGCACACACGCGCACACTGGCCAGCCTGTCCCATGGCCAGGAGGTCAGGGCCCACTATGGGCTGCGGCCCAAAGATTGGGGACCCCTGGTTTAGATAACATGTTGGGCCATCAGTTCCCATTCCTCCACTAAGGATTTTAAAAATACAACATCTTGTATTGCACCTGAAACATTTTTTCCAATTTCTTTATTACATAAAAGGTATAGGTAAAGGTTTCACCTGTCCAATTGTGTCCAGCTCTAGAGGGCAGTGCTCATGTTCATTTCTTAGCCGAGAGAGCCAGCTTTGTCTGAAGACACTTCTGTGCTTATATTGCCAGCACGACTATATGTCCAGGCTCATAGAACGCTGTTACCTTCCCAAAGCGGTACCTATCTATCTATTCACATATGCATGCTTTCGAACTGTTAGGGTATTTAACCACTGAGCCATCATGCACGCACACACCCCAATTTATTATATATACATCCATAATAATTTTAGTATTATTAACTAAACAATTACATTCCCTACCAATGATGCTTTCAGGTTTTCACCAGTTATATCACTATTAACTATCCCAACATGTGTCAGATATTCTTCTGTCTTTCTACATTCTTTAGAAAAATAATTTCACTTCATATATATCCGCAACTGTTTTACTAACTTTGCTTAAATTAAATAAAAACAATAATTGTTAACAATAGAATAATTGCACAGTGGAAATGGTTTTATCTCCTTATTTTATCAATTCCTCTTTATGTTTATCATTCTTTGCTTTTCTTCAGTTAAAAAAAAGGGATTGTCAAAAGCACTTAATAAACTCTAACATAATGGAAGGATTTGAACTTATCTTTCTACACCAACACTCTGTCACACTGTCCCGACTGCCTAGTAAATAATTAGAAATATTCCATGTGATCTTCTGTCTGGAAAGATAAGGCCTTTGTGCACTTCAACAGAACAGGACATTTTATAATATTTAGTAGTACAGGAATTAATTTGTATTTTGGCAGAACTATATTTCTGCAAAAGACAATGGAAAAAGATGAAAAGTCTTCCTCTACGGTAGTTAGCTGCCTTGATATTTTATCTCAGAAGGGTATCCTCTAATTTTAACAATTTAACTTCTCTGCCTCATTGTCAGCATTTCAGTAAAGGATCAGACATGGCACTATGCTGTTTCTTTTGTAAATCTATATATTATTGCTTCTTTTACTGCTCTGTTTTTGACGAATGCAGCAATTGAAAGAAGCCAGTGCAAGGATAGCGATTTATCTCATTTAATCTTGTCTTTTGATTTTTGATTGGAATCCACTCCACTGATTAAAAAATTGACAGCTATATGTTTTAAATAAATCTCTTTTCTAAACAAAAAGTGATAATGCAAAAATGACATTTGTGAAAAAATATGCATTTGCTATTTATTCTAGCAAATGTTTATTATCATCTAGAATAGAATAAACTTTTTATGATTATAATTTCTGCACCATATGTCTTTTATAAATGTTAGAAATAGGATATTATATATATATAGGATAGCTATCTGTAGGATATCCTATTTCATACACAAGCTTTAAAGAACCATCCGGGTTGCCTTTGGACTACACAGACTCCAGTAAAATACAGTGTATCCAAGTCCATCACAGGGTCTTCTATTTTATAAAAAAAAAATATCTTTTTTCAATAAGTATTTAATTTCTAGCAATCAGGGACAGGTGCCGCCACCTGCTGGAACTATGGGCCAATTCCCTCTCTGTCTGACTTTTCATTTCTACTTCTGCTCCATGAATGCTCATGCAAACACATATATTAGCATTGCAGGTATGGACACTCTTCGCTGTTTCCACGGCCGATTGCGGGATCCGCAAATCCCGCCCCTCACCTTTCCTTTGATCAAGCAGAAGACGGAATGCCAGTACTAAAGATGGCCGAATACAGGAAGTGGGCAGGAAGAAAAGCCGGCCGGTGGGGCTGAATCCTGAGACGAGTCATATTTCTGCCCGCTTGGAGGTCACGTGCTAGAGATCACGTGCCGGCTCCTGGGACTTTGTTTTTCTAGCCCGGGAGACGAGGGGGACCAGCCAGTGGGGTTCTCTGGAATCCGGAGCAAGGCGATATGCAGACTCCGAAGCCAGAAGAGGCAGAAGACGAGGAGGACCGTGCTCCGCTTTTACTGTCCGACTCTCAACCCGGCGCCAAAGAGGGTAAGAATTACCCCTGAAGGAGTCTCTTGTCTTCCCTTATACCCGCAGTTTTCTTTTCGCCTCTAACTTGGTGGCACTGAAGAAAGATCCGTGTTCTGGTGGGCGCGTCACCGTTTTTAGATTTGGCTGCCTGGTCACTAACAAAACAACAGTAACCTCGGTTTAACCCTCCAAGAGTGAATCCCGCTGGATTCATTGGTGCTAACTCCTGAGTCATTCAGGGAACATGTTGCTACCAGAGCAGAGGCACCAAAAGTGGTGGCCGACTGAATTTATTGAGACACCTTATATTTAGGCAGATGTGCCTGCAAAATGCTTGCAGACAATGTAGTAAAAGGAAATGTGGGATGTAAAAGCTCTGTGAAATGTTAGCAAGACAGGCTCACTTCCATCTTCCCCTACTGGGAATGGTCGCTGGTCATTAATTCTGTAAGAAAATAGTATAGTTTTGCCTGCAGATCAGGATGCTTTGTGCCATGATACACTTTCCCATCAATTTAATTGGTTAATAGAAGAAGCTGCCTTACATCATACTGTTGGGTCACTCTGAGTTATTGTCTGGTTACTTCCATACATGGCTTCTCTATCATTTCCATGTAAAGAATAAATGATTGTAATGTTTTCCCACTTGGGGGGCATAATTTGGTAAGGATTCAGAAGGAAATGCCCAATTTATTTCAACACAGATATTTCAAGACATGTTCATGGTGAACTAAATATAAGTATACACACACAACACATAAACTACATATAATAAAGAAGAACTCATATTACTTAAGGCTACATAGAATGTGGAATAAAATACAGTTTACTTGCTACCTTGTAATTTAACTTACTTGCATTTCCAAATCTATTATAATTTGTAGATCTATAGCTGAAGAGAGGGCTCAAAAGTTGTACGAAGATATAAAATGAGAACAGAATGGGGAGACCAAGTGCACACCAAGGAAACAAGTGACTGATATAAACCGATCTGGCTTGGCTGGATCATCAAATAAATCAGGTAGCATCAAACTAATTTAGGGGTGTTGTCCAAATTCATTCATTGTGGATAATGTTTTAACTTACATTAATTAATGCCATAATTTTATAATTTTTATGACTATAATCAAAACTTCCACCCTTCACGTTCAGTTAAAAGACAAATTGGTAAGGTTGTTCTCAATCACCTTCTCTAGCCTAGGGCCCAAAGAAAAATTATCTTGAGCTTTTTAAATATCTCTAGCTACCTTTAAAAAAAATCTAAAAATATATATTTAGAAGGAGTAAAAAGTATAATTTTCTGTTTTCAAATTGGGAGGAAAAAATGGTTACTGCAATTTTAACCAAATGGATTACTGCTATAATGTAAAATTATACAATAACTATTTACTATTGAATGGCTGAAAAAATGGCATTCATACTAAAAATAATAGTGAACATGTGCTCAGTATGATGGAATTATAAAAGACACAAACATTCTGGGACTGTTTTTCTATTGATAGTAGAAATATGTTCACATGATGGCAAAGCTTTAAAATCCTTTCATAAATAATAGCAATTAATTTCAGTTGTTATACCAAAAATAACATAGAAAATTGTTATTCTGGGCAAGTCACTTCTAGTAGATTTTCTTATGACCTTAATTTGCATATTAAATTAAATTAATTAAATTACTAATTCTGAAGATGGCAGCAAATTAAATCCAACTTTGTCAACAGACAGTTGAAATTTATATAGTGAAAATCTTAAAGGATACCCCTGTGAAATAAAGTTGTTTAGAAGTATTTATACTTTTGTTTGAAATAATGTGAAGGAATGAAAGTAAGAATACCTTCAAAAATATAAATCTCAATTAAGGGAGAAGAGAATTATCCATTGTAGTTGGATAATCATTACATTTTCTAGTACTATCTGCATTAGTTTTCTTAGAATAGCTTAATTGTTCCTGTAGTGGTTATTATTAAAATAATAAACTTGATCGTTATTTTGGCATTCACATAGGACCTGTTTTTAAAATTATCTGGGATAGCAAACAAGAATGTTTTGCTATGATTGTTAAAGTGAAAATTTTAGTAACTGTTGAAAAAAACGCATTGATTCATCCTATTTGAGTCTAGAATCTAGACTCTAGAAGTTAATAAAAGTAAAAAAATTAGCACTCGAGACTGAGACAGAATATCTTTAGAAGACAGTAGTCTGTGGAAATATCTGTGATTGGTTTACTAAAGAGTGATACGTTTCTTCAGGATAGTTTCTTCTTAGAAGATCACTCTTGCTGAGAAACTAATGATAAGATACTTCAGGATAATTAATGTTCTTACAAGGTCACTCTTGCTGGGAAACTTGTTGTTGTTGTTAATTGCGAAGTCGTGTCCGACCCATCGCGACCCCATGGACAACGTTCCTCCAGGTCTTCCTGTCCTCTACCATCTTCTGGAGTCCATTTAAATTCACACCTACTGCTTCAGTGACTCCATCCAGCCATCTCATTCTCTGTCGTCCCCTTCTTCTATTGCCCTCAATCTTTCCCAGCATTAGGCTCTTCTCCAGTGAATCCTTCCTTCTCATTAGGTGGCCAAAGTACTTGAGTTTCAACTTCAGGATCTGGCCTTCTAAGGAGCAGTCGGGGTTGATCTCTTCTAGGACTGACCGGTTTGAACGCCTTGCAGTCCAAGGGACTCGCAGGAGTCTTCTCCAGCACCATAGTTCAAAGGCCTCAATTCTTTGGCGCTCAGCCTTTCTTATGGTCCAACTTTCACAGCCATACATTGCAACTGGGAAAACCATGGCCTGGACTATACGCACTTTTGTTGGCAGGGTGATGTCTCTGCTTTTTAGTATGCTGTCTAGATTTGCCATAGCTTTCCTCCCCAGGAGCAAGCGTCTTTTAATTTCTTGGCTGCAGTCCCCATCTGAGGTGATCTTGGAGCCCAGAAAAATAAAATCTGTCACTACCTCCATTTCTTCCCCATCTATTTGCCAGGAATTGAGAGGGCCGGATGCCATGATTTTGGTTTTCTTAATGTTGAGTTTCAAGCCAACTTTTGCACTCTCCTTCTTCACCCGCATCAAGAGGCTCTTTAGTTCCTCTTCACTTTCTGCCATTAGAGTGGTATCATCTGCATATCTTAGGTTGTTGATATTTCTCCCGGCAATCTTAATTCCAACTTTTGATTCATCTAGCCCTGCCTTTCTCATGATGTGCTCTGCATATAAGTTAAATAGGCAGGGTGACAGTATACAGCCTTGCCGGACTCCTTTTCCAATTTTGAACCAATCAGTTCCGTGTTCGGTTCTCACTGTTGCTTCTTGACCCACATATAGGTTTCTAAAGAGACAAATGAGATGGTCTGGTATTCTCTTTAAGGACTTGCCACAATTTGTTGTGATCCACACAATCAAAGGCTTTTGCATAGTCAATGAAGCAGAAGTAGATGTTTTTCTGGAACTCCCTAGCTTTCTCCATGATCCAGCGTATGTTGGCAATTTGATCTCTAGTTCCTCTGCCTCTTCGAAATCCTGCCTGTACTTCTGGTAGTTCTCGATCCACATACTGCTGGAGTCTAGCTTGTAGGATTTTAAGCATAACTTTACTAGCATGTGAAATGAGTGCAATGGTGCGATAGTTTGAACATTCTTTGGCATTGCCTTTCTTTGGAATTGGAATGTAAACTGACCTTTTCCAATCCTGTGGCCACTGTTGAGTTTTCCAAATTTGCTGGCAAATTGAGTGTAGCACTTTTACTGCATCGTCTTTTAAGATTTTGAATAGCTCAGCTGGAATACTGTCACCTCCACTAGCTTTGTTGTTGCTCAGATTTTCTAAGGCCCATTTCACTTCACATTCTAGGATGTCTGGTTCGAGGTCAGTGACCATCTCATTGTGGTTATCTGGGATGTTAAGCTCATTCTTGTATAGTTCTTCTGTGTAGTTTTGCCATCTCTTCTTAATCTCTTCTGCCTCTGTTAGGTCTCTGCCATTTTGGTCCTTTATCATGCCCATCTTTGCATGAAACGTTCCCTTCATATCTCCAATTTTCTTGAAGAGATCTCTGGTCCTCCCTATTCTGTTGTTTTCTTCTATTTCTTTGCACTGTTCATTTAAGAAGGCATTCTTATCTCTTCTAGCTACTCTCTGGAATTCTGCATTCAATTGGGTGTATCTTTCTCTTTCTCCTTTGCCTTTCGCTTCCCTTCTTTCCTCAGCTATTGCAAAGCTTCCTCAGACAGCCATTTTGCTTTCTTGCATTTCTTTTTCTTTGGGATGGTTTTAGTTGCTACCTCTTGTACAATGTTGCGAACTTCCATCCATAGTTCTTCAGGCACTCTGTCTATCAGATCTAGTTCCTTAAATCTATTTGTCACCTCTACTGTATATTCATCAGGAATATGATTTAGTTCATACCTGAGTGGCCTAGTGCTTTTCCCTACTTTTTTCAATTTAAGCCTAAATTTTGCAACGAGAAGCTCATGATCTGAGCCACAGTCAGCTCCTGGTCTTGTTTTTACTGACTGTATAGAGCTTCTCCATCTTTGGCTGCAGAGCACATAGTCAATCTGATTTCTATGTTGACCGTCTGGTGATGTCCATGTGTAGAGCCGTCTCTTGGGTTGTTGGAAAAGAGTGTTTGTTATGACCATCGTATTCTCTTGACAAAATTCTATTAGCCTGTGCCCTGCTTCATTTTGTACTCCAAGGCCAAACTTGCCTGTTATTCCGGTTATCTTTTGGCTTCCTACCTTAGCATTCCAATCCCCCATGATGATAAGGACATCATTTTTTGGTGTTAATTCTATAAGGTGCTGTAGGGCTTCATAGAACCGGTCAATTTCATCCTCTTCAGCACCAGTGGTTGGGGCATAGATTTGGACTACTGTGATATTGAATGGTTTGCCTTGGATTCGAATTGAGATCATTCTGTCATTTTGGGGATTGTATCCCAGTATTGCTTTTCCTATTCTTTTATTGACTATGAAGGCTACTCCATTTCTTCTGAGGGATTCTTGCCCACAGTAGTATACCTGATGGTCATCTGAGTTAAATTCACCATTCCTGTCCATTTTAGTTCGCTGATTCCTAAGATGTCGATGTTCAGTCTTGTCATCTCTTTTTTGACTACGTCTAGCTTGCCTTGATTCATGGATCTTACATTCCAGGTTCCTATGGAGAAAAAATCTTTACAGCATCGGACTTTCCTTTCACCACCAGATATATCCACAGCTGAGCGTCCTTTCGGCTTTGGCCCAGTCGCTTCATTCTTTCTGGCGCTACTAGTACTAGCCCTCTGCTCTTCCCCAGTAGCATATTGGACACCTTCCGACCTGAGGGGCTCATCTTCCAGCGTCATATCTTTTTTCCTTTTAGTACTGTCCATGGGGTTTTCATGGCAAAGATACTGGAGTGGTTTGCCATTTCCTTCTCCAGTGGATCACATTTTGTCAGAACTCTCTGCTACAACCTTTCCGTCTTGGGTGGCCCTGCACGGCATAGCTTATAGCTTCATTGAGTTACGCAAGCCCCTTCGCCACAACAAGGCAGTAATCCATAAAGGGGGCTGGGAAACTAGTGTTTATCAGAGTTCCAAAACATGATGAGACATTCTAATACATAAGCTTATTGGTTTTGCCAGCAACCAATCTATTCAGTTTGAGAATTTACTATATTTCTGCTTCTCCATTCTGTATAACTAATAAATGTAATTCATCAGATTAATCATGAAGGAGTAACATATTCTAACCCATTAAATCCATTTGCTGACTCAGAAATTCTGGGAGTTGAAGTCCGTGAGTCATAAAAGAACCAAGGTTGCCTACCCCTGGATTAAGTGATTGAATGCGTAGATAATAATCTTCACATTTCCCCCCCCCCATATTATACAAAGGAAATCCAACAACAAAAAACAGGTTTAATGCAGTGAAAATTATTGCTTTACAGAATTACCTTCAATATTTCATCAGGTTTCCAGCTGAAATTTGTTTTGAAATTATTGCATAGGTCAATAATTTCATCATTTGTTGGAGTTGAAAAACCATATTTCCTCCCATTTTTGCTAAAATTCTTTTGGAGGAAGATTAACAAATATCCATGTTCAGCTAGTGTGCTTAGCTTGCATTCTAAATGTTAGCTTCCTTTTCTCTGCAATTGTGAATTAAATATTTGCCAGTTATATCTGAATAGTCCTGGGCATACAGATTGAAATCTGTTCTGCAGTTATGTTCTTGTTTTTTTTCCTCCCTTGCCCTTTTTTTATTTAACATTTGGCGAAAATCCTTATATTTCAGTTAATTTATAGAACTTTCTTCTATTCTTAATTTTGGAGTTTATTTTTTACTTTTTTGACCCAGATTTGCTATATTGCCATTTAAATACAGCTAAATACAAGAATGGCACATTCCTTTTTCTTCTTGTTTTGTGATTTTTTTTAATATTGAAAGGCAAGTAGTCAAATTGAAAAAGATGAATGTGAAATTGCTTTTTTGCAGGAGATACACATTCCTCCTAAACTTCTATTTTGAAAACATAATAAAGATGTAATTTTAACAAATTGTTATTTTTTGTATAAAGCATCTACTTCAGGTCAAGCTCAATTTCTGATAACTTCCTTTCTGTGCATTTTTCTGCTAAAAGTAGAGAAACATGTTATTCTACGACTGAAAGATTTTTGAAGTATTCCATACCAAAGATGATAAGATGGACTATTTAAAAATGTAATTTATTGTAAAATAGAGATATGACATTCACAGGAGCACGATTTGAAAAGTTATAGTATCTATATAACTTATTTTGATTTGAGATGTAAAGGAGGATACCAGAATATAATCAAACAAATGCAGCATCCATATTCAAAAGAAGGCAAAATTCATTTATGAAGGCAGGTTGAATGGATCAACATTAAATTTGTTCATATAATCTTGCAAAGTATTACAAATATGAGAATATAATTGAGGACCGGGAGTTTTGATGTACATGACTGATTTTATCTCTGGAACAACTTTGTAAGGTATTTCTCAGATAAGTCACCTAAAAAACATCCTTGGCTAAGTGTGGAACTGAACCTCCTGCGTCAATGGTTTAGACCAAAAGCCTAGCAATTAGCTAGGACAGCAGATTAGCCCAAATTGCTTACTTTGCTTTTGTTCAATAGCAGACATGGCAAACTTCTTTCAAAACTAAGAGGAATTTCAAAAGTTCTTTGTGATCTGGTTTGGAAGTAAAAAAGAAAAAAAACTTAAAATAAAGAAAAAAGCTTAAAATAAAAAAGTAATACCTTAGGATATTTGAATGTCAAAAAATACGTTTTCTATATAATTAAACATAGCAATACAAGGGAAATAGTGCTTATAACGGAAAACTAATTTAAAATACAAAGTCACAATTCAGTGATTGAGAGCACTAGCTTTTAATTACAGTGAACCTATCTTCAGTCAAAGTGTTCTGGACTAAACTTAAAAATGAAAAGTATTAAATGTTCTGTTCTTACAACTAGTCTTTGCTTAACAAAGCTAATTGGGAGCAGAGATTATTGTCAAGCGACATGGTTGTAAGTAGAAAAACCATGTGCCTGTGCTGTTTAGCAGCAGCAATTCCAGCAGCAGTCATTTAGCTAGGACGGGGATAGGCAACCTTGGCTCTTTTATGACTTATGGACTTCAACTTCCAGAATTCCTGAGTCAGCATGGTTGGTTCAGGAATTCTGGGTATTGAAGTCCACAAGTCATAAAAGAGCCGAGCTTGCCTACCCCTGAGTAGGACACAGAAATCCTTGCAATTTCCTGCAAGTTTCTTCATTGATTTTGCTTGTGGCAACCTGGCAGGGAAGGTTGCCAACCATGATCATGTGACCATGGGATGCTGCAAGAGCCATAGATACGAGGACAACTGTAACTACCTCTTTTTCATCACCGTCATAAGTTTGAATAGTCACTGAATGAGTGGTCATTAATTGAGGACCACCTGTACTTATCAGGAAATAAGTTTTATCCCACCTTAGTTTATTAAATATTTACTGAATATAATTGTTTTAAAAGTTACCAGCAAATTAGCCCCCAAATTATATTAAAGATTTGTAACTAGTGGTGAAGTTTAGCATTTTATGAATGATTAAATTAGCAACTAGGCAGATTCTTATGGTTTGTGCACGTCCCTCATTCAAATCTGTGAAGCTCTCCCATGGATGATTTAGGATTAGTTGCTGTCAATCAGCTAATATAAGAATACAATTGTGTACTTCTAGAAGAATGACAGGATAAATATGTTCGTACAAAATGTATACATAGAATTTTCTTTACTAGCTTACCCTGGTACTAGCACCGCAGTGTAGTTGCAGTATTTATCATAATGTACTTGATTTGTTTTTGAGCTTCTAGAGCATTTACTTGGTTGCTATTGGACACCTAATTCTGGGACTTTGATCTCCCTGACTGAGGTAGTTCTTATATCTTTCAGACTGCTATTTCACTCTGTTTATTTAGCCCACAAGCCACAGTTAACTCTGAGTTAACAGCTTATTAAAAAATGTAGTCTTACGAGTCACCATAGGGGTATGGTGACTCATAATATAGTATACTCAGATACTGTATTCTGGGAGTTGAAGTCCATGAGTCATAAAAGAGCCGAGGTTGCTTACCCCTGCCATAGACGATTGTCATTTTTATACAAGATGTAAAAAAAGCATTGCAATTATTAGTGCATTTTTTTAAAAAAAATCCACCAAAATATTTGTCTTTCTCCTTTTCACTCTAAAATTTCATTTCATAGTTTTTAACAGCAAAAATTATACTGATAGAACTTTATATGTGTGTATGGATTGGTGCTGGCAAAATAAAAGCAAGTTCCTTTTTTTTCCATGCCAGCGTAATCCATGAGATTGTTGTTGATTTCTTCACACACTAGGAAATAACTGCTTGTGATGGATAGATCATGTTACTAAATTGTAAATAGAGCTAAAAATGTAGATTGATTTAGCTTTAATACAAAGTAAATATCTATTTTGTGGATGTGTACCTGCGCACACATCGGCATAGGAAATAGGGAGAATGAAACGTTTAAATCTAGAAGGAAATTGCTGAATAAAAATGCAGCTGTTCAACAGGATATTCCACACCCAGCAGAGAAGTAGAACTGGGAGGGGGGGAAATGTAAGTGTAATCGGTGAAAACAGCAGTGGATTCAGGTTAGCGTCACTGAATAACAGCAGCATATCAGTACTATTAGCATTAAAAAGTGTTACGTACTATTAGCGTTTTATATGGGAACAGCAAGATCTTATCTGTGAAGAATATGCTTTGTCTAATTTAGACTGCTTGAAAAAATAGACAGCAGCTTCCTCAAACGAAGAAGTTGCAGGAAGTTTCTGTTCTGTTCTGATTCTGGAGCATTTCAAGAAATCGGCACAACAATAACTAGGAAATGATAAAATATGAATATGAAAACAAGATTGGTTGCAAAAATGGAAACTTCTTTAGATGTAAGAGGTAAGAAATTAATTTTGAAGGGTTATTTATATTAAGTGGTTCAAGTCAAAATCTTTTCCAAAATGAAAAAAAAAAAGCATTTTGCTGTCTTATTTTTTTTTTCCAGGGAAAAAATAGTATTTTCTTTGTTTTAATGTATATTTAAAACATGATGAATATAGTATAGTATATTTGTATATTGGGACAGTAAGTGCTGTATTGAAACATATATAATTTACTAAAAAGGAAGACTGTTTTTCATGTTTTTAATTGTAATACTATCAGTTTCTGTTCCTTAGTTCCTGTTTATTTCAATTGGACCCTTCCTTGAATAATTGTACTAGACTATAGAAAGAGTACAGAGAAGAGCAACAAAGATGATAAGGGGACTGGAGGCTAAAACATATAAGGAACAGTTGCTGGGATTGGGTATGTCTAATTCAGGGGTAGGCAAGCTTGGCTCTTTGATGACTCATGGACTTCAATTCCCAGAATTCCTGAGCCAGCATAGCTGGCTCAGGAATTCTGGGAGTTGAAGTCCACGAATCATAAAAGTGCCAAGGTTGCCTACCCCTGGTCTAGTTTAACGAGGAGAAGGACGAGGGGGGACATGATAGCAGTATTCCAATATCTCAGGGGCTGCCACAAAGAAGAGGGAGTCAAGCTATTTTCCAAAGCGCCTGAAGGCAGGACAAGAAGCAATGGGTGGAAACTAATCAAGGAGAGAAGCAACCTAGAACTAAGGAGAAACTTCCTGATAGTGAGAATAATTAATCAGTGGAACAACCTGCCTCCAGAAGCGGTAAATGCTCCAACACTGGAAGTTTTTAAGAAGAGACTGGACAGCCATTTGTCCAAAATGATATAGGGTTTCCTGCCTGTGCAGGGGGTTGGACTAGATGACCTCCAAGGTCCCTTCCAACTTTACTATTATTATTATATACTTGATTTCAGTTTTGTAAAAATAATATACAAAAACATGAAGTTTATAAAAGTTATTATTTGATTGTATTTATTAGACCTTGTGTTTAATGTTGACTAGACATGGCATCAAATTTATGTTCTATTCATTTTATTTTATTTTGTTTTACCTAAAACAAAACTAGGAAGGCTATTGCTAATATTGTGTAATGAATCTTTTAAAATTCAAAGCCCTTTGATTCCCTGTAAAATGGAACCTGCATCTATATGATTTTAATCTTCTTGGATGCATTGACTTAATGTTCAAGCTTTTAGTTATTTATAAAGGTAATTTTTTTGTTTAAGGCAGGGAGGATTAGAGAAAAAGAAATTGCTACTGTGTATGAATAATCATTGCACCTTCTAAAATAGTTCAAGTAGCAAATGGGTAGCAACTAATATCATGGTACCACAAATTGAGGTGGGGAGCTACAGATTTCTAGAATAAATTCTGCCAAAAATTGCTACAGGAAAAGGTGTAGAAGAAGCCCTTCTAAGGAATTTGCTGTTTCAATAATTTTAATTTTTGTAAGCCATCCAGAGTCACTTATGCGAAATGGGCAGCTATATAAATCAATCCAACAAGCAAATACAATGTATGTGCTACCTGCAGCTTTTATACTGCTAATACAGTATTTTTAAGAGACAGCTATGAATTCAGCTTAACTTTCAGATTCTATTTGTTCTTAGTGTTGCAATTTGCATTCCTTCTTGTCATCAATCATCACTAGGAATAATTGCATCGTGTCAGCTGAGAGGGCTCAAGCAGAGGACTTTAAATTTTTTCCCTTTGAGTCTAAGGATAGTAAAATATAATCTCTGGGGAGATGGGAGCCCAGCTATCTAATGTTGCATTTTATATTTTAGAATTCATGTCATATAGTATGCCTTATTTTAATTGTGATGCTTCTGACACATCTGAATAAACAAACAGGAGCCAACCTATCTCCAATACACTATGTTTGATAAAATTAAAGCTTCACCAGGCAGGAGATTTCCCTATCCTGATGTATTTAGCTTCTTGCTTACCTGATAGCAGAAGCCAGGCCTATAGGTGGTTATCTGTTAGTGGTGACCTTGCTGTCTCTACTTTGGAGGCCTTGATTTTAACCAAGGGAAACTGCTGATAAAAACATGCTCATATTAGTAGTCTGGAGATGAGATAGAGACAGATGTAGAATTGTATCCAAAACTTTATCAAAGTGAATCCAGCATCAGCTTTCCTACCTTCTTTTGTCCCATGAGGAACTATCATAATAATTTATCTCTGTTGATTAAGTCTGTTTTATTGTGAATCAATTGCTTACTCCCATGTACAGTCTTATTTAATCCACTACTAGGGCTCTTTGATGGAAATAAATGGAGTAGAAAATGCTTAATGTCTTGCTTCTTGTGGAAATAAGCTAGTCCTAATGGTGTTGTATTTGGTTAAATATTACAGCTGACCAGGACTATTAAGGTTTTGCCTTTGGGAGGAAATGCTGTTAACAATTACATGTTTTTCTTTTAGTGCCATTATGGTGTTCTGCTCGCCTCAGTTTAGCAATATGGGCCTTCTTTGGATTCTTCCTCTTGTATGCACTTCGTGTGAATTTAAGTGTTGCCCTCGTGGACATGATAGAACCAAATACAAGCTTGAACAAGAACATCACCTCAAATGTGTGTCCAGAGCATTCTTCCACTTCAGGAGTTCCTCATAACACTACGGTAATTTTAACAAGTTTATACAGATTTATGATACAATGTAATTATGATGCTTAATAAACTATCCCTTATCTTAGCATGATATATTTCAGGCTCCACTAATATCCTGGGTCCGGGACAGAGAACAGATATATCAGTGATCAGATTTAGTGTAAGAGACTTATTTTATTTTTGTGCCCTTTGGACTGCTAACAAAAATATGTAATGTCTTATATTTTCAAGCATGGTAACATAATCAGTTGGTTGCATTGATAAAAATAGAAAACAAACAAGAAAAGGATTTCAAAACAAAGTATATATTATTTACATTATTTAAAAACAATTTTATAGCACTTCTCTTTGACATGTTGTAATAATTAAATTACCAAACAGTAAAAAAAAATATATGGTTTTTGTAGTGGGTATACTTTGTAAGAAGCTTTTTTTCATGCGTCATACTAATGAGCACGGAGATCACTATTACAGAAAATAGGATTTGTTAACCAGGCTGTAACTGGAAGCAAATTCCACAAAGGATCATATGGGAGAACACAATACTTTTCTCTCTCTCTCTCTCTCTCTCTCTCTCCCTCTCTCTCTCTCTCTCTCTCTCTCTCTTATGATGTAGAAAATATTGACCAGACCTGTCTGCCTCTTCCTCTTTTCTTTTTAGGGAAAAAGCTATCCTTGGGATGCTGATATGCAAGGCTGGATCCTTGGCTCCTTTTTCTATGGCTACATCATTACTCAAGTTCCTGGGGGATATCTGGCACGCCGATTTGGGGCAAAGCTGCTGCTGGGCTTTGGCATCTTGGGTACTGCTGTTTTCACCTTGTTCACACCGTTAGCAGCAGATTTAGGAGCTGGATTCCTCATAGCCGTCAGGGTTTTGGAAGGTCTGGGCGAGGTAATCTCTTGCTTTTCCTTTGACGTTGGCAAAAGAGTGGGAAAGAAGGGGAAATGCCAAGTCAATAAATGACCATCACTCTTCATACTTTTCTGACATGAGTAGCTCCTGGCTCCTCACTCTCTTAGTTTTGTCACAGAACTTTAACATCTTGGACTTGGGACTTGACAGTTTCCTCTTTTCTCTCAGTTCTTCTGTGTTTCACATGAAAATTAGGTGTGAAAAACATTGTGAAAATAATGTGTTTTTTGTGAGTGCAACTGTATTATTTGTAAGTGTAAAGTGTAAAGCACCACCTTTGTGAAAAATTGTAGCTATAAAGAGTGGTATTCTGTTCTGTACCCAAGTAATCCAACCCCGTCCAGTCCTGCTGCCTCATAGTGGTAGAAGGTGTTCCTGGGAGTGATAAGCAAAGAATGCCAAGAACATAAATCCCCAAAGTGAAAGCACGAAGGTCATCCCAGCTACTCAGCTAAAATGAGCAGGCTCTATATCAGGCAACAATGATATAAGATGTCAAAGACAAAAGGTCACTTTAGTGACACTGGCAAAAGCATCATTCCATACTGCTGGGAGAAGGCAGTGGTAAACCACTCTTGTCTGTTACCGTGAATCCACATGGGGATAGGCAATATAAAATTGTTCTGGAGAAGATTTTCTCTCTAACAAAATGGTTACTAAGACTTGACACCAACTTGATGGCACATAATCAGGAAGTCCAAATCCTCAGTGGAATTCTGCATTTAATGCCATTTTCTTTTTCTTTTTGGCAAATTTCAGCTTCATCCATGCCTTACAGGATTTAAGGAAGGGCTTTCTTTTTTTCTACAGTTAATAATTTTCAAGGTGATCCAGTATTTTGGATCACATTTAATCATTAAATCAGATTCATAATGTAAAATTATGCCCAGAGTTACCTTATGCGGGAGATGGGTGGCATAAAAATTTAATAAATAAAATAAAAAATACATCCACTCATAGTATCAGCAGAGTAAAACATTGACAAGTTGGCTTGGAATAAAATATTGTTTGGTGTTCTTGAGAGGCATCCAAAGCAAAGGCTGTTGTAAGAATAGATTCTGCTCATAGAATTTATCACCCTAGTGAACAACCAAAGATTAGTTTCTTAGAAGCCGATCATAAAAGTGTTTTAGACGCTGATCATAAAACGGCTTATCCCTTTGCATCTTTGGATGCCTTTTCGTCTTAAACATTGTTGCTTATTCATTTTCATTTTAAATTCTGCATTACTTTTGCTGGGGGGGGGAATCTAGCTTAATTTAAGAATAAGGGTTATTTTTTTATATAAAGTTTCACTGCCTGATTACATTACATCATGCTTCACTACATATCAATATTTATGGTCTAGATTGAATATTTTGGTGGCTAAGACTTGGTAAAAATTGAGCATTCAGTATCATTATCCACAAAACATTTTCATCTGAAGGACTATGATGGGCAAGAAATTAGTTCTGCTTAATTGCTCTTCAGTTATATGCACGTGCTGAAAACAACAGCCTCATGCTGATATGACCAATACTTTCACAGGATTTATTGAAGAGAAACATTTCATTAAAATAAAATATTTTACCAATGAATGTCTATCTTGTTTTTGATATATATATTACACATATATATTACATGTATATATTACATTAGAAGCAAATATATTTTCCAGGGTGTAACGTTTCCAGCCATGCATGCCATGTGGTCTAATTGGGCTCCTCCATTAGAACGCAGTAAACTCCTTAGTATTTCATATGCAGGTAAGATTTCATACATATTTTTAGATTTGATCATGGTTAACTGTGGGGTGGTCAAGAAGAACTTGCAGGGCTATAAATTTCCTTCCTTCCCTCATCCTGTATGCTTCCTGGTACTCATGACCATGGCTCACTGTAATGCAGGCCTTATCCATAACTCTGTTGTTATTTTAGCCACACTTGATAAATAAAATTTGTTTACTAAGATACATGCTGTCAGCATTTAAAAAAAATTTTTTTTTTAATTTGTAGGTGCACAGCTAGGAACAGTTGTCTCACTTCCCTTGTCTGGTATAATATGCTATTATGTAGATTGGAGTTACGTATTCTATATATTTGGTAAGTAGTCTCATTGCACATATAATTCTTTAATTAAGACCTTTTGTGTTTAATTCTAGGATAGTGCTGCTACTTAAACTATTGTATTATATTATATTTGTACAGATGCTTTATTTTTTTCATATCTTGGGAGGTTTTGATTGCTTTTATTAATTTTTTTTCTGTCAGGGAAATGCAAGAATGCAAACTGTAGAGAAATTTGATGATTCCAAGCAGTCGTGGGGTTGGGCTTATATAGTTCAGCCTTTGTATAATAATCCTATTTTCTAAACATTTCCCTTTGTGTCTGTGTGTGTATCTGCCTGTATGTATGGTTCTTCTCTCCCAGCTGCTATCATTTTACATTTAACACCTTTAGCCATACTGGAGCCAACAGATCTAAAAGTTAATATGTTAAGTACTATGTGTTATGCGCTAACAATCGATTTTGATAAAGCTGGGACACATTGACATAAACTTGTAAACATCACACATAAAACAATATTGTTGAAATGCCCTGTAACTTTTCAAGATTTTTTTCTTGCAAAGGATTATTATGAGGCTCTTATATTCACATGCAGATAATTTTTAGTTAGTCTAGCCCAGGGGTAAGCAATCTCGGCTCTTTTATGACTCATGGACTTCAACTCCCAGAATTCCTGAGTCAGCTATGCTATGTTGGAATTCTGGGAGTTGAAATCTATGAGTCATAAAAGAGCCGAGGTTGCCTATCCCTGGTATAGCCATAGACATTTTTTTCTGCCTTCAACTTAAAACACAGACTCTTTCGTTCACTTTAAGGTACCTTAGGTGTATTGTGGTTCCTCTTCTGGATATGTATGGTTAGTGATACACCTGAAGCTCACAAGACTATTTCCTCTGCTGAAAAAGAATATATTCTGTCTACCCTTTCACAACAGGTATGAACCGTCAGCAAACAGTTACCATCCAGGTTAATTGCAATATAATGTATAAATATCCATTGTATATAGAAAAGGGAAAAGTAGTCCTTAAATATGCTTTTAATCTTGCTAATTTAAAAAAAAAATAAAACCAAGGGTTAACCCTTAACTAAGGTTTCCATTCATCTTCCAAAACAAATTCTTCAGACCTCTGATTTTCATTTTAAGTTAGTACAGTCTAACAAACTATAGTGAAATGTTGGTAGATATTCTCCAATGAAAGAGATTTAGGCTCAGGTAAAATATAGTACCTGATCATATAGCCTGTTTTTTTATATTGTATCTCTGTGTCAAAAATTTGTTATGTCATCATGCTGAATAACATTCTTTAAAAATTAAATTCCTTGAGATTTAAGGTTTTGAACGTTAATATGAATTTATTTCCTCCTGTTTAGCTTTCTACCCAAAAATCTGTGCCTTGGAAAGCCATGTTGAAATCTGTTCCAGTGTGGGCCATTGTTGTTGCACACTTTTCTTATAATTGGACCTTCTACACTCTCCTTACCCTGCTGCCTACATACATGAAGGAGATTTTGAGATTTGATATGCAGGAGGTAGGCCACCCAATATATTCCAATTTTACAAAGATTAACTTTAATCCTAAAGTGGTACAACCGTGAGGCTTTATAAACTGTATTAGTCTGTGGTAATTCAATTAATATCTAGACTGGATGAGAATTTGATTCCCAAACGTAGGCCCATTTTTGCATTTCTGTCTATGTTTCTGTTCAACAGAGGTTCAGGTTTTTGTAAGAACCAAAGTATTACATAAGCTTCCTAGGATATGGCTATACTTAAATTACTGTGTGTGTACTCCTGGAGAATTCATTCTAGTTATCAAATCAGAGATTTGGGGTAAATAGTTTTAGTTTAATTACAGTGCAATTTTAAAAATATCTTTTTTTTTAATTAACTTTTTTCTGTGCTTTTATGTTATTGAAACAGTGGGGCAATTTTGATTTTTGAGTAAAGGCTTCCAGATTTTACATACAAAATTAATAAGTAGACATTATGGACCCTGTTAGTGGGTCTTTTCACAAATAATCATGTCTTCTGGGTGGACTATTCCAAAAGGAACAAAAATTGAGAAAAATGTTGGCTTCCCATGGACTGCCTGATGCATATTTGTATTTCTTCAGAAGATTGTGTACTTAATAAGTACAAGGAAAGAATCTTAGTACAGACTGAGCAGTTTAAATGCTTTTTTTTTTGCTGCTGTACCTTAAATCTAAAAGAGCTGTTGAACTAATATTTGCCTCTCCTCCAGTAAAATAAACTAAATGAGGAAATGGTAATATCCATTCTGATCCAGAGTCATGAAAAAAGCTTTGTCTTACATTTGTAATGTGTCTCTGATGAAACAGGTACTACTTTTGGCCACATACTTAAAATTCATTACTATACTTGTATTTCCATTATTTCCATTAAAAAGGATTATGTATTTTTTAAATAATGTCTTTATTCTTAAAGGTTCAGGCAATTTCAACAATTGTCTGGAAACTCCATATCCATATAATGTACATACAAAAGCTATCCTTTTATAGTGAAGGAAGTCAGATATATATATATAGAATTTTTCTCATTTTGTCAAACATCTGTTTGGTGCCTGGAAGGAATGAAGTAACCTGAAGATGGATTAGTATCAAAAAAAAGTCACAAAAAGTTGTATGTTAATTACTGGTCACCTACCCTGCATTATTTACTAATATTGTTTCTGTTCATGCTTATCTTTAAATATGCAATCATCTCATTTGAAGAAGAAAGCAAATGCAAAACATGCTGGCCTTATAACTTTACTCAGAATATATATAGGTATGATGAACAGCAAACAAACGTGAACACCAGAAGGTTAAAAACTATAAAAGTTTTAATTAGATAAAATTCCAAGCTTTCGTTGGCTTCTGCCAACATCGTCAGGGATCATTTATGTCAATGAGAGAGTTTATTTATAGAATGACAAAGCCGCCTGCATCCGACTCATGGATCTCGTCATGGGTCCTAACCAACCAATCAACGCTCCGGTCTTAATCTCCGTGTTAATAGCCAATTTGCACTTGCTTCCCTTACCTGCGCACTTACTGCTACTTACTTCCCTCTCCTCCTGTGTCCGTAAACTAGGAGTCTTACTCTGAACGGACACACAATCCAAATCCTTGGTGTGTTTCATCTTTTCACCCCTTTTACCGGGGTGCTCCCTTATAGTAGATTTTTTACCACTTCCATCTCTTTCCTGTTCATAGTCCTCACTATCATCCCTCCTACCATGAGGTTCCCTATTAGATGTCCTGCGTTGACTTATAATATCCAATGTTTCACCCTCTTCTTTCATGCATCTGATGGTCCTACAATCAACATCCTTCCCAACAGCTACCATCCATCCTCCCTCATTCCCGACGCTAGTAAGCTCCAGAATGCTATGGGGACTGGTCCCCGTCATCTCAACTGGGTGACTGGGGCGAGGGGGTTTCTGAGATATATCTGTCCTAATGTTTCACTTGACCGATCACTCCCATCCTCCCCCCACATGGGGTGTGATGTAGTCATCAGTCTGTTGGCCGTTTCTTCTCCTGAGTTCATCTACTATGCTGTTTTTCGAGAGTGGGTGATTGCACCCAGGGTGGAGCGGTACTAGTCGTCTCCTCCTTGCATTTCATTTCGGCACGTTGGGCATTTCAGGGGGTACGCTGGCAATCCCGATTCACGTAGTAATATCCTTATATCATACAAAACTCTCTCCCTTCCCCGTGGGTGCGCACATATCTTTGGTATATAGGTGGAAACGGGGGGAGCAGTGGGACTGTCAGTAAGAGCAGGGGGATGGCACTGCACCTTTGACGGTAGTCATTCCGTGTCCTAACATGTACTTGCGGAGTCCTCTCTTTCGAGCACCCCCCATAATTTAACGGGGTGTTAGGATTGTCAAGAGTTGAATCATTGATGTTAATGGGCTGCTTCGTTCATTGTAGGTGTGAGTGCTTCCTCATGGGTGGGCTCTCAGGCTGGATGTCTCTTCGATGCCAGTGGAACAATGGAGTCAGGTGGTTCTTCCCCCCTCTCCGTTCTTCTCTCTAGTGGCCAGAGGACGTTACCAACCTGCCTGCTCCGTGGAGGGCGAGCACGTGCTTCCCATGCCTCAGCGCCAAATGGGCTTGACACAGGTCCACATGTCTTTTGATGGATTCTCCACCTGAGAACCAAGCCTCTTTGAGTAATCTGCCACTTTTTGTATTGTCACTGGCAATCACTCGAACACCATCGAAATTGAATCTATTCCCAGATTTCATCATGTGAGACCACATTTGGGAGTATTGTTCCCCTCTTTTTATGGCCAGCTTGTGCTCGTGGACCCTTGTTCTGACTCTTTTCGAAGTCTCACCCACATAATTACTGGGGCAATCATTGCAATTGATCTTATATATGACCCCCGATTTCTCTGCCATGGGGAGTGGGTCCTTAGGTCTCATAATGGTGGAGCACAGCGTCCAGCTAGGTTTATGTGCCACCCTCACCTTATAGGGTGCCAACAACCTAGCTGTGGCCTCTGAAATGTTACTAATATAAGGGAGGGTGACACGGGCCACTCGTGGTGGTAGCTCTTCCATCTGATGGTTATTTGAGGGTCTGGATAGTATGCCATGGCGCTTGATAAACTTTGTTGGGTACCCGTTGCATCTGCATACGTGGAAGAGGTGTTTTCTTTCCTCCACTTTAGCTTTGGCCATATTGCAGTGAGAGTCTACTCTCTTGAAGAGAGTTCTAATACAGCTGACTTTGTGGGCCATCAGATGGTTACTATCGTGATGTAATATCCTTTCAGTGTGCGTCGGCTTGCGATAAACTTTAGTCTTCAGAGTTCCATCTGGCTGGCGATGGACTAAAACATCTAAAAATGCCAGCCTACCCTGATGCTCTTCTTCTACCGTGAATTGTATATCCGCGTACACTGAATTAAGCGCGCCCACAAAGTCAGCTTTTTGGCTCTTCTTGATGACCATGAATGTGTCATCAATGTAGCGGGCCCACAATTTGGGACAATACTGGGCCAACGCTACTTGCTCTAACTGCTGCAATACGGCTTGACGCTTGAAATCGGGGGGCCCATGGGAGCGCCCTTTATCTGTTCATACGTAGTGCCCTGAAACGTAAAGTATGTTTTGAGACAAATTTCCAAAAGATCCACAAGGTCCTCAGATAGGAGAGAGTCTCGTTGCTGTCCCGGTTCTTTACATTGGAGTAGATCTTTAATTACCCTGACAGCCAAATCCTGAGGGATAGAGTTGAAGAGGGAGATGACATCAAAAGACACCATCACCTCATCCTCCTCTATCCTCAGGATTCTAATTCTATCGAGAAACTCCTCCGCAGTTCTAACGGTAGTAGTGCTGTCACAAACCAGATGACTAATGCGGTTACTTAGCCATTTGGCTAAGCTTGAGATCGGGGTGTTCCTAAATGACACAATAGGACGAAGAGGAACACCCTCCTTGTGGACCTTAGGTAGTCCATAAAACCTGGCCAGAGCCATGTCACTGGGACGTAATTGCCTAAGAGTACCCTCGTCTAATCTTTTACTACATTTAAGGGGACTAAGCACTTTGTTAATACGATTTTTAAGAGCCATCATGGGGTCCCTGTCAACGACCTTATAGGCTGTTGTGTCCCTGAATAACTCCAACGCTTTATCAACATACTGCACCCTATTCATGACCACCGTGGCCCTCCCTTCTTCCGCTGGTACTATGAGGATAGCCTCATCTTTCTTAAGTTGGTCCATGGCCTCTGTTTCTTTTTTTGACAGAGTTCGGTAGCACCTATGATTCATAAGTAGACCTGTTACTTGCTGCCTGAGAGAGTTCCTCACCTCCTCCTCCACTCCAATGTGGTGCATGGTAGGCTCTAACACCGCCACAAAATCCAGGGCGTGAACATCCATTAAATTATATCCCGCAACACGTTGCAGCAGAGTAAGTGGAAAGGTTGCACACCAGTCTGTCTGAGGGGATATTTCTGTCCAGCTTCAGTAGCCTCTCCGTTCTCTCAAGAAACCTATCCGTTGCACGCTGACTTGTACTCTTGGTGATTAGGTGGATATGTTGAACTAGCGTAAGGAAGTGCTGACTCATGAGCTCCGCACCGCACTGTTCTCGACAAACCTGGATGTGCTCCTTCAGGTTGTTGATGTAGGTCATGTATGTAGGTCGTTAATGAGCGCCTGCACAGTTGAAACTGGCGTACGAACAGATAATTATGGGGGGTGCTCGAAAGAGATGACTCCGCAAGTACATGTTAGGACACGGAATGACTACCGTCAAAGGTGCGGTGCCATCCCCCCCCCCACTCTTACTGACATTCCCACTGCTCCCCCCGTTTCCACCTATATACCAAAGACATGTGCGCACCCACGGGGAAGGGAGAGAGTTTTGTATGATACAAGGATATTACTACATGAGTCGGGATCACCAGCACATCCCCCGAAATGCCCGACGTGCCAAAATGAAGTGCAAGGGGGAGACGACCAGTACCGCTCCACCCTGGGTGCAGTCACACACTCTCGAAAAACAGCACAGTGGATGAACGCAGGAGAAGAAATGGCCAACGGACTGATGACTACGCCACACCCCATGTGGGGGGAGGATGGGAGTGATCGGTCAGGTGAAACATCAGGAGAGATATACATGAGAACCCCCTTCGCCCCAGTCACCCGGTTGAGACGACGGGGACTTCGAACCAGTCCCCATAGCATTCCGGAGCTTACTAGCATCAGGAATGAGGAAGGAGGGATGGTAGCTGCTGGGAAGGATGTTGGTTGTAGGACCATCAGATGCATGAAAGAAGAGGGTGAAACGTTGGATAATATAAGTCAACGCAGGACATCTAATAGGGAACCTCATGGTAGGAGGGATGATAGTGAGGACTATGAACAGGAAAGAGATGGAAGTGGTAAAAAATCTACTATAAGGGAGCACCCCGGTAAAAGGGGTGAGAAGATAAAACACCCCAAGGATTTGGATTGTGTGTCCATTCGGAGTAAGACAAGGAATACTCCTAGTTTGCGGACACAGGAGGAGGAGAGGGAAGTAAGTAGCAGTAGGTGCGCAGGTAAGGGAAGCAAGTGCAAATTGGCTATTAACACGGAGATCAAGACCGGAGCGTTGATTGATCGGTCAGGATCTATGACGAGATCCATGAGTCAGACGCAGGCGGCTTTGTCATCTATAAATAAACTCTCTCATTGACCTAAATGATCCCTGACGATGTTGGCAGAAGCCAACGAAAGCTTGGAATTTTATCTAATTAAAACTTTTATAGTTTTTAACCTTCCTGGTGTTCACGTTTGTTTGCTGTTCATCATGAATATACCCAGGAATCATTCTTTTATTTTTAACATTGTTTCTGATATATAGGTATATATATCTATGATCATATCTAAAAATATGATACATCACTCATGCTTATATCATAAATCATATCTAGAATCTGACAAATTGTTCAAATTATTTTAAATAACAGAATCATTTTCCCTCTCTACAGAATGGATTCTTATCCGCGCTTCCTTATTTTGGCTGCTGGATTTGTATAATTGTGTGTGGTCAGTTTGCGGACTACTTACGGGAAAAGAAAAATAAGTCAACAGTCTGTGTTCGCAAAACATTTACAGCAATAGGTAAGAAAAGCATTTGTTTTTAATGTAGCCTATAGTTCACTGAGAATACTGTAGAATTAAAGTGAATTGGTTTGATATTTTAAGTAAGCATTAATACAACACAACCCTTTAATTTTTTGAATGTAATAATTTTAAAAATATATATTCATTTCCAGACAAAATCCATGGCATTTTTTACACAAGATGAGACTTTCTAATTAAAGTACAGTTTTTGGTCAGAAGGACCTGCTCCTTCCTGGATTGGCCCAATATAGCTTACATATGTGTTGAAGGTCGCAACCTATGAGGACTGTATGAATCTTGTATCAACATAATTCTTAAAATAAGATTGTCCTACAGTAATTACATATATTAATTTCAGGTGTGAACAACCAGACCCATATGTGCAAAATGCAAGCTAACTACTTTATTCTGTTCTGCCTATAATACAGGAATCTCCCCAGTCTGACAGCCTATTCTTGGGAACAGTTAGATAAGGCTCCAAGAAACCTGGGGGAGTAGTGTCCTAGCCCTTTTGCATTTGCACAGTGACTCCAGGCTAACTCCCCGTGTGAGCCCCCCTTCCTGCCAGGTTGGTGCTTCCCAACATCTAACAATGACAAAGGTCACCCTGACATTTTTGGGAACATTTTTTTTGAAGGGGGAAAGGATGTGCAAAACATGCTGGCATTGCAACTTTCTCAAAATAATAGAAAGCTACCTTATGCCAATTCAAACTTTAGCCCACCTGATAAATGTCATAATACATAGTAGATTCTGTAGTATTAACTAGAAATGAGCTTTCCTGATGTTCAGACAAGCATCTTTTCTAGGGCTACTTAGAAATACAGTGTGCTTCTGCTACTTATGCTTGCTTGTCTAAGTAAAGATACCATGCTCTTACTTCCCTCTGAAGCTTTTGTCCTTGATAACTTAATACCTCAAAACAAACTGAAATAACAATGCATAAATTAATTTCGAGATTATTAGATAAGGGAATTGGTATCATCTTTTTATTCACAATTCTTCCATTGTTTCCCACATTATCCTTTGCTGCCTTGTCTTAAAATAAGTATTCTGGTTTTTTTTTACTGATCCAACTGATTTTTAAAATAGATTCAGTATGTTGTTTTTAACAAAGCTGTAGCAACAGCTAGGATGTTGCTATAAAACATGAAACCTGAATTTTATACTTTGTTTTGTACACTAGATGGCAATAGAAAGCAGGATAATCACTTGGCATTTTCTAATTTAATTTTTAATATTTTATCATAGCAAAATAGTAATAAGCATCCAATTTCAAAGTGTCACATAGAGGACACAAATTAATATAATCTTAGCTTGCATTAAAAAAACAGTTGATGACTTCTGTAAAGTTGTATAGACAAATATTTAGCAACAAGGACAATTGAACCTCTAAGAAAGTCTAGCAGGAATTTTGGTGCACTTTTTATAATATGGCTAGTAGAAAGCAAGCCATTAAAAACAGTTTCATCATGTTACTCCAGCAAACACCATCGTTTTGAATTAATTTAAATCTTTTAGTAACAGTGTTACATTTCTACCATTTAATATACTGCAGTGTTTCCCAAACTTGACAATTTTAAGGCATGAGGACTTCAACTCCCAGAATTCCACAGCCAGCAACGCTGGCTGTGGAATTCTGGGAGTTGAAATCCACATGCCTTAAAATTGTCAAGTTTGGGAAACACTGATATACTGAACTGTCGAGGAAATGCCATTGTATTGGGGATGCATTGTTATACAGGTAGCCTCTTTGATGTAGAACCATAATTGAGCCTGAAATTGTGTTTTGTACACTGTACCACTACATGACTGCACTTAATTTTATGACTTTTGCAACTATCATAACTGTAGTCGTAAAGCAAATCCATTGCCCACGATGGGTAGATTTTTCCAGAAGCTGGAAATAAGCTCTAGTTTCTGACAAAAAAAATTTTTTAAATTGAGACCGTGGAATATTGGAACATTGAAAACAGCCATAAATATGAGCTAGTTGCCAAGCACCCAAAATATGATCATGTGATAATGTAGAGGTGGGCCCAGCCATTAGAACTTTGAATCCAGGACATAAGCAGTTCTGGGGAGATCCGTCAAAACTTTGAATAGTTGTTAAGTGACCACTCATAAATCAAGGTAGCTTACCTTTGTAAGCTGTCTTATATCCAGATCAATGCCTGTTGAATTAGACTGACAGTGATATGCCAGGATTTCAGGAGAATATATATCTATTCCAGCTACTGGGAATTTATGAAAAAAAAAAATAAGGACTTCAACCTTTCTATGCAGTGCATATGTTCTGCTATCATAATTACAAATACCTTCTACCCGCTTTCTTCTAAAATCCTTCTGTTTTTGATTGCATCCAAATGTCTACATGATACTAATCTCCTATGTCTCCAACATACTGATTTTCTTGTGCTGATAATACTGTAGTGGGTTCTTTGAGCTTGGATGGATCAAAGGAGAATAAACCTGTTTTAGTTTACGAATTCCAAGGAATATGTATTACCATTCTTGTTCCCTGACAATATACTATGGTGCTGAGTAGTTATTGACTATTTTAGACAATGTTATCTCTTTATTTAGGGATGAAGGGTGAAATTACGCTTTCAGTTATCCTCTGTTGCAGGTCAAGAGCTGAAAACTATAGCTACTTTTATAAAATAAACAAAAATCAAAACTACACTAAAACGTCAAGAAAAGAATAAATAGAAAGTGTTTGTATAAACTTTCTTTTTTATTATTTAATTAAGGAATGGTTGGGCCTGCAGTATTCCTCATGGCGGCTGGATTTATAGGTTGCAATTATGAACTGGCAGTTGTATTTTTAACCATATCAACAACACTTGGAGGGTTTTCCACGTCAGGTTACAGTATCAACCACTTGGATATTGCACCATCGTAAGTTTTTTTAAGGCTTTTTATAGCTTTTGATTAAGTTTTTTACTAGCTGCTGATTAAGTTTTCCTGAAACAGATAATCTCATTATAACTATGTATAAGGCACAGAATTAAATGAAGAATGCTTTTAGAAATTGTAGATTGTTGCAAACCATGTTATTCCCTTAAGAGATTCTCACAAGTTGAATTTTTATTATCATTGACATCGGGCATGTTCTCCAAAACTGATACAAATATCAGAGGGCAACTATAGATTGCTTCCTAGTAGACATTTCTTAGTGATGAAAGAAAAAATATTTTCATCCTTAATATTTTCATTGATTTTTCATTACGTATAAAGACAAACGTAGAAGACTATGGAAGAGTGACAAAGAAGATAACATCAGAAATCTTTCAAAATAATTTTGAAACAGTTAGAGAGATATTACAGTGCATGTGACAGAAGCTAGTTTCTCTACAAATGCTGCTCCCATTTTAGGCATGTTGTTAATCATGGCTTCTCCCAGCTGGAATGGAGAGAACCTAAAACACTTGTCAAAACCAAACTTAAAAATCAAACCTTGGGCTCCCCTTCTGGTGTCCTCAATCAGAAGAAACTTTAATAAGTTCTCAAGTGATAATTGCTGGATAGTTTGCAGTTGGCTCCCTTGTAGTGGACAGAGAAAACCGTCTCCAGGCATGTACCTGTATGAGACAGATTTTGGTGTGGCCATGTTTTATAAATCTACTATTGAAAACTCCATTTGGGAAGCATTCTTTTGTTGCCAAAGTGAATGAAAAAAATGTAAAGAAATTGGGTGCCCGGGCGGGGTGGGATTTCTTTGTTATGAACAGAAAGTATTCTCTCCTCAGCATGATCCCTCCAACTTTCTCACTGTAATAGCCACCAGACATTGCTCCTTTCCCTTACCACTACGGCCACCTGAAGCTGGTGAACAGATGGGTACAGCTATTAGTCCTCCATGCCACTTGTCACATTTCTCATAATGATAGCATCTTCCTGTATCATCAAATGCTCCTCCAATCCATTTGGGGTTTGTGTGTTGGGGGGGGGGCATTTGTAGTTTTGGTTCCCTCACTACACACACCTGGGATCATTCAATTCCCTAAAACATTGGACATGTTTTGTTTTGTTTATACTTTCTGGAGGGTGGCAAATACATTTGATACATCTTCTGCAGTCACTGCAAATTACAACTTCAAGCAATAACCACATCAAAATTTAATGTTTAAATTATTGTGAATCCATTGCAACAAAAATCATACAGATTCTTATGGCTCCTTTAAGAAGTGTCATAAGCTTTCCTAAATCCTATTTCTTCTAATATATGCAACTGATTGACTATTTTAAATTATAATTTACTTACTTTCCCCATTATGTTCAACCATTACAATGCTAATAACTAGTTATAAAATTTTATTTATCTCATAGATCCCACATCTTAAATATATCGAGTAAAGGGAAACCATTTCTGAGAGAATATAAACATAGATTGTACAAGATTATCTAGAAGATAGCAGCTGCAGTCAGATACCAATACATAGTAATTTATACCAACTCACAGCCCTTTGTTTCATATATTTCCCAGAAGGACAATTTTTTGTGTGTATGGCGATTCTCTTGTAATTGGCATAGTTGTTGAAAAGAGCCCATTGTAGACATTATACAAATTTCTTAATGAATATCTTACTTTTTTGTGGGGAGGAAAATGCTACACTGAGCTGTTTTGAGACAGACTTTGTGGTTAACATTTTCTAGGTGCATACCGTAGATATCTACTGTATATGTCTATTTATTAAATAACAATACAGTTGGAAAGTATAGTTTATCTTAACTGTCAAGTCTGAGCTGAAATGAAGTTGGAGGGAGACCATTTAATTTGCAGCGAGAATCCCTTTGCTAATATCTGAGAAGCTTGGACACATGAGAAGCGTTTCTAATCCTTTGCAGACAAGTGGATGAATCATGTGTGAAATTCTTTCTAGTCTCCCGTTTCAGTCTGTCAGGAGGGCTTTGGATGCCAAAATGCTTGGACTGCTGTTGAGAAAATTCCTCTGTTCTGGAAGTACACATATAATATAATCTGGTTCTGAAGGGGCAGGAAAAGAATTGCAAAATTGAGAGTTGGAAAGTTCCAAGGACTAATCCTCGTTTTCCCTTATTAACTTAGCTATGCTGGCATCCTCCTTGGAATCACAAATACATTTGGCACTATTCCAGGAATGGTGGGACCACTTGTTGCTAAGACTTTGACTCACAGTGTAAGTCACATTTATTTTATTTTTAGAAATTAAAAAAAAAACAGGCTTGTGTACCATTATTAGTTGAATAATAATGCATTCCCCTGCTAAACTCAGAATGCTGAGCATTAAGCAACCGATTTATTCTTGATAAGAAATTACCACAAAATCCAAAGATTGTAGGTTGGACTGAGGAGTTAGAAAAACATCCCAGAAAAGGACACTATTAAATCACACTTTGTTACTTAAGAAAAATCACACCAATCTATCTAAATACTTTCAAGAAAATAATATTCACATGAGTGTTTCTTAAATTACATATTAATAAATAAATACAATTATGTATTTCCCTTAATATTCTATTCATTAATAGAACTCTGTAAAAATATATCCTTTAGCAAATATTTTTTGTTCCGAGATTCCCAAATATAAATCTCTTATTTTAAAATAATTCTTCTCACAAAGCAGTGCAAAATAACTCCCAAAGTCAGTAACCAAGTCAAGTAAATGTAAAATAAAATTAGGATTTAATCGGGAGATAACACAGCACAAGAAAGGAAACATGAATTCAAAACATTAATTAAGAAAGTATATAGGCCAGACCTCTGAAGAATGTTTCTTATATATTCACAATAATGCTTTGTCATTTTTTTAAAAAGGCCATAGAGCTAGAAGTTTGTAACTTTGACTAAGCAGCTTCAGAAATTTCTTTTTCTCAGTGTAATTCTGGAGGAATGTCAGTTATATTTCAGTGTGTATTAAGCATCTTTAGAAACTAGGGTGAAAGTTCTAACTTAGACTGTAGCTTATGTATGCGGTAAGAACCACATATATAAATTATAATTATAGCTCTTTTGTCCTTTTTAATAGTAGTCATGCAAATAAAATAAATAAATCTGTTACTTTCAAGTATCATTTTTCCAGTTCTCTAAAATAATGCTTTAAATCAGAAATAAATGGTACTTTTCAATATGAGCTCATTTAAATCTTAACTGAATTCTTATTTTCCATTTCCACACATTGCAGTGGTATCTAAGTCAGTAAAGTGACGTTACTTAAACTTGGTACCTGTTCCTGAAGAAGATTAGGAGTGCGATATCTACACTTTTTTTCTAAGAGAAATTATTGAATCTTCACATTCTCCATTCCTTTTGACTTCTTGTTATTTAATTATGCCTGTGGTTGCAATTCAGCAAGGCAGAGTACCTAAGTCAAACAGTAGCCATAACCTAACATGGAATTAAAATAATTGTTAATTAATGCTAGCTCTCTTTGTCCATATGCTTAGAAAGTTCTAATACACATAGCGCATAGTGCAATTGCTGTAGTTAGTTTGTTAACAGAGATCTTGCAGTAGATGGAAGCAAATTTCTTGCTATAACTTCTGCTGTACAGTGGTGAAATAGCATTGAATTTTATTTAACAATGAGAATTAAAACCGCCTCAGCTATATCAATATTCACACAATTCTTTATGCATTTTGTTATTCCTGGAATTACTGGAAACTTGCAAGCAAAGCACTAAAGGATTAGCCCAAAATATTCAATTGCGTGTGTAGTTTTTCCCCAATCTAATTTTTACCAAGTTCCTTTCTTTCTTTAGTTACCCTCTGTAGGTTTTTCTCATTTCTTCTTGGTTGTATTCACCAGTAATTCACGTTTACGTTTACTACTATTTTTCTGTGCTTTGCTCAACCTGATTTCTAGGATTCCTTTTCAAACTGCACAGTTTTAATCCTGGCCAAACTGACTAGTCCACTTTTCTCATGCATGGTGGGCAGACCTTTTTTTTTTTAAGATAGGGGTTTTTAAAATTCTTTCACAGTTGAAATAATGGCACTGAATATCAAGGTACGGTAGCAGCTGAAAGCTCCCACTTTCATTGGTATCTACAGTGGAGATAGAATGGTGGGATATCACATAAATTATAGTAGGATACAAAACTGTCAGTTTATTTAACAGCAAGAGACTGTAGGCCACAAGTATGCAAGAGGGGAGTTTGTGTCATGATGTCACTATGAACCTATGGTCATTTTGACACAGTCTCAGATTGCCTCACATGCCTATATCAAAGTTGAATTTTCACTCAGTCATGCAGTTCAATGGATAATTTTAAACCACATACTTTATTCCTCTTTAATTCAACTCTCAAGGTTGATGAAATAAAACAATAGGAAAGAGAACAATAGAGCTCTTTGGAGGGAAGTTACGAGTGTGAATAGTTTTATTTAGATATAAGAGTCTGGCACAAATACTAAGTATTAGTGAATTCAGTTGTAATAATCATTAAACTATAAATCTCCTTCCCCTTATTAAGAAAGTTGAAAATTGCTGAGCTGTTAACTGAGTTAATTACATCTAATATCGAGAAAGAATAATATTTTTAATGAGATTAAGAAGGAAAAGGATAAAACAAAAGAGTTGCAAGAGGATACTGAATGAATAACATAATGGAAAGCATTTTTCTCACTCTTGAGCATCATCCTGCTGTACTGATTTATCCTTTGTATTCCTCTTTTACCAGAACACTATAGAAGAATGGCGGAATGTGTTTTATATTGCTTCTGCCCTTAACTTATTTGGAGCTCTTTTCTTTGCATTGTTCAGCAGTGGAGAAGTGCAAAACTGGGCACTCAATGGTTACCATATACATAGGAACTAAAGGAATACTGGAAAGAATGACAAAGCATTAAAATTACATCATTTGGAATGCCTTTTATAGGGATCTCTGTTAAACAAAGTTCCTTTCCTGGAAGACATTTTACATTTTTAATATGCTGGTTTTTGTATGAAACTGGGATCTAATCCAACAGACTTATATTTTCATTTGGTAAATATATGAAGATGTGCCATATTTTAATCTGTTATCTACTTTCTAAATATTTATGAAATCAATGGAATATGAGTGATTGTTAAAATACCAGTAAATAGTAATTAAGGGATAATGTATGAAAAGAAATGCAGAATGTTTTTTGTGTTGCCTTAAGAGTGTTAGAATTATTACTATTTTACCTGTATTTTTTATGTATTAATTTAAACAAATGGAAATTAAATGTTCTTTTAAAATGTATGTGTTTCGCTATAAATATGTTATGAATTTTCCACAAATCAAAGGAGCCACATCCTGATGATTCAGGAATATAAGCCCAAATCCTCATCTGCCTTCTATCAGAAAAGAAAAGTTTGAAAGCATGGCATCTCACTTACATCTTTCTTACTTCAATTCCAGTATTAAAATTGAAAAGCAACCCCCTTTATCCAAATAAAGATGATCATAGAAGCATACTAATATTTGTGGGCAGCAACTGGCATAAAGATGTTTAACTGGCTACTTGTTCATCCTCAGTATAATCACTTGGGCTTTCTTCAGAGATTTGATGTGGCCATGTACCATTAGAAACTTTTAGCCTACTGTTAATACCTCTCATTGTAATAAGCTCAATGTCAATTTGTATTACCATATCATTCAAAACATCTGTACAGCAGGTGTTGAATCACACCTTTTTCATAGAATCAGTTCTCTCAAACTGCGTTTTTGAGATTAGTACATTAGGAGGAGACTTCCCTGCACCTATCTCTTAAGAGATCTAGAAATACCAGGAACTCCTAACTTCTTAGAGAGAAAAATATTAGGAATGGTAGATAACTTAATCTATATACATATTGTGGGATTAACTAATCAAATTTAGTAATGAGTAACTATGCACACAATTGTATAAGGAAAATCAAAACTGGAATAAAATCCAAAACAAGGGATGGTTGTACAAGCTTCCTTCGTGTGATTTGAGAGGAAATGATGTAGTAGACTATAGAGCTTGAGACTGAAACCATATACTTCAATTTCAAGATTCAAGTATTATGAAAACTAAAACATTTTTAAAGGTGAATAAAGATCTTGTGAAGCTTTCCAAACTAACATAAATCTAAGAAAAGATATACATTGCTGGGTTTTGGTCTTTCCTCAGCAAAACATCATTGACAGTTTTGTTGTGCGTAATTTCAGGGAACCCGGTTGATTTCATTTCTAAGAAGTGGCAGTTACTGGTTTTCTACCTTAGCATAGATTTGAAAAGTCATTGAAATATTTTAGTAATATCTTGTTTGTTCTGTTCTATTGTTTTAGAAAAATTACCAATATTGGCAGTGAAGCTGGTGCTTTTTGCAGAGTTAGTAATATGAACCCTACAACTATTAGATAGGAGGTAGGGATTTTCTCACTTTTAAGGAGCTATACCATAGTACAAAATACTTCCAACCCTTTATCTCACTTAGCCTTCCCTCATCTCTTGCCTCCTGATAACTTGGACTTTAGTTGTCCTAATTCTTTGTAGCATAGCCTTGGGAGATGATGAAGTGGGTGGTCATCTCCTTGAAGGAACCATTAGAGAAGACTGATCTTGCTTTTACAAGTCAACGGAGGGAGTTTTGTGAGCCAGAAATGGTCTACTACCCACATTTTTTTGATATCCTTCTTTTGTAAATAACCATTTTTAAAAGGCTTGGGAAGAGAAACAATGTAAAATAAGCTTCTCAATAGTGCCAATTTGTGCCTACTCAAGAAATAAGCCATGGAGGAATTTTCAACTTGCATGGACTACAGCTATCAGGGCATCATTCAAATGCATTGCCTTTTCACCTACAACGTATCATCTGCATCTCTCACTATTCCACTCTCCCACTTCTCCATTCTAGGACATTTCATTTGTATTAAAATCAAGATGGCTACAATAATCCCAGGCTCCTACCCTTCCTGTTTCTGCTCCATTCTCAACTTTACCTTAGACAGGGCCTTTGTAGTTACTCCCACTATCTTAGCCTCTTGAATCTTTTCTCTGAGTCCCACTTCAGTAAATGGAAAGCCTGTTCCAATTACTAGGTTACATGGCAAGTTGGGGATAACTCTTATCACCGTTACCTGTTCCATTCCCTCTTGACCTTTACTTGGACTTTAACAAATGGGATGTTTCAGTCTGCCCAAACACAGACTCTGAGAGGCTCTTTCTCCATATTTGTTGCCTTGTTTACGTTTGCTGGGATTATAATTTTTCTTCTCAGAGACATGATACTGCAGCCATTCTTTTTTTCCCTCACTTTTAACCAATCTTTGGACAAAATGGCCACTTTTCCCACAGGTTGTCTATGGTCTTTTGACTTCCCAAGGCCTTCCCTTTAGTTTGGGCAGAAGCTAAAGGATTCTCTATTTCTTTTACCTTTCTTCCGCCTCCTTAAGGTTTTTACTTTCTGGAACAGGCTTTCTTATTCTCTCTCCTTCTGAATCTTCTCTTCTAATATCCTCTCTAACTTTTTTGCTGTCATGTAGTCCTTAGCCAATCTGAGCTGTGTTTTTGTACCCAAAACCTCAATTTGGTAGGGGGTATCTGTAGAAACTTCTGAAGTGACTTTATCACTTTTCCTTTGCTTTTTTTCCATCTAGCTTCAACCATTTTTGCCTAGTCTTCCAACACTGTTCACAATTCAAACATCCCTTTATGTTTATCATAGGTATAGTTCCTAAACCTTTGTCTACAGGTGTAAAGAGTGACAACCTATCTGCATAGGATTATGTCTTTCATATGAGAGTAATCCACTACTTCTGTTGCTAGAAGTCTACTGTAAGCTCTCAAAGCCTTTCCTATTAAACATAGGGCTGGTCACACTACCCATCCACTCTCAGGCCACTTACAAGAGGTAGCTTCTCTTTTGAACTGATAAAATACGCTTCTATTTCTTCTCCTCTGACACCTTGGGAATTTTAATGTCTTTGGGACAACCTCCGCTCTACACATTCTGAAAACTAATTTAGAATTGAACGTGCCCCTTCTGGTGACTGTATCCCTTTAAGTAAGTCTATGAGCCCCCTAAACGCTTCTTGGCTCTCTTTCACTCCTTTGATTCAGCCTATCTTTACTTTCTCCCTCCAGACTTGCTCCTCTTCCTCTTTAATGAATTTCAGCCTTTTCTTTTGCTCCATCTTATCAGCTCTACAATGATACTGGCCCAAGTATCTGTGCCTAGCCCCATTTCAGGCAGGTCCATCTTTTGCTTTTGCTTAACCATAGACCAGGGGTCTTCAAACTCGGCCCTTTTATGACTCATGGCCTTCAACTCCCAGAATTCCTCAGCCAGGCATACTGGCTGAGGAATTCTGAGAGTAAAGGCCACGTGTCATAAAGGGCGGAGTTTAAAGACCCCTGTCCTAGACAGACACCTGCCTCTACCAAAGTAGTAGCCTATTCAAAGGAGGAATCTGTCCCTTCTGCCTTTTTCCATGCTTGGTGTAAGCTCTGATACAGAAGTTAGTTTCAGCAGGCAGGATACTGGCTAATTCCTGAAAAATCTGAACTCTGCAAGGCCCAAACTCCTTTTGTAGCACTTTTTTTTTTAGCCAAAGTTGGTTTTCTTTTCACTGAGTTTAAGCCACCTTGTGTGGTTTCCCCCTTGTGTTAGTTGCCCTCCTTTTGAATTTCTACATTCGTTGGCTATTCCAACCTTTTGTCATCACTTTGTCATGAATTCTTTTACTGGGCTCCAAAACACTACCAGCACAACAGGTCCTAGGACAAAACGCACACAAGCACTTAGTGGCTATTACTATTCTTTCCCACTTCTACTCCTCCTCCTACTACTGGTCCTCCAACTACTACTACTTATGAGTCCTACTGCTGGAAAATAGTATATCTACTTTAGGCTGCTTTAGGAACACAAACACACTACCTTCCCTCTCTCCCACACAACACCACCACCACACCCAGCTGCCTCCCTGATCAGCTTTTATAGCCAACAATTGCTGTACTGACTGGGAGAGAACTTAAAGGGACAGGACAATTGCAGCACAGGTGCTAGCCATTTTGTAGGCAGCCTATCCTCTAGTATACCCAGTGAAACTGAAAAGAAATGGCTAGATGGAATAAATACGTCTTCAGGGCTTCCCCTAAAGCTTATTTGTTTTAAGCCTGGCAGATCCCAGATAGCAACAGATTCTGGAGGCGTGGAGCCATTGGAGAAGTTGCCTTATATTGTTATTGGAGGACCACCAATTTTGATTTCAAAGTGCAGGCAAGTTGACAGCAATGAATATTAATACTTATGTGCCTTCCTGGAATATGTACATGTAGTCCTTGTTTAGCAAGCACAATTAGCACAACTACAATTAGTAACTTGGTTGTTAAGCAAAGCACTCACTTGGCAGAACTGCTTATGATTTTATTTCAGCTTTCCTTTGCAGCTTTCCTTACAGACCTGCAAGGTCATAACTTCAAGGACTGGTTTCATCATTGTCATTAACTGCAAAAGATAAGAAGACTATCTGTAAGTATTTCACAGAAAGGAAAATTATATTGTTCCTAAAAACCTTATACACTTTTTTTGTGAGTCAGATTTTTTTCTTCTTTTTTTTTTAAGTTAAGATATGCAACTTTTCCTGTAGAAGATCAATAGCTGTAAGTTCAGTTGTATCCAGAAGACTAACTGGTGGCCTTTGAGCTGATTCACGATTAAGCCACAGTGCTATTAAGTGCTTTGTCCCTAATGTACCATACAAGCAAGTTACTTTGTTTAGCACTTCTGTTCCTGGCAGAGGCAGGAAACAAAGAGAGAGATTTAAAAGGATTCGCCACACAAAGCTAAACTCGTGGGATTGCCTCTGGAACAATCCAGAGAGAGCTTCATCTGGATTGCCTGGAACCCTTCCCCCCACCCCCATGAGTGAATGTTATATCTTACAGGAAAGAGTTGTGGGATTCTAATGGTTCCAAAACATTCCAGAGAGATGAAAAATGGCAAGATGGAATCATTTCACTACAAGAAGCAAGGAGGAAACTACAAAGAAAGCTTAGGGGAAAGGTGAGCATCAAATCAAGCGTAAAATGACAGTGTCAGTTACAATTTGATTTTGCAGCACAGTTTCTGTCTAGTATTTATAAATCACACCTGTACCAATAAATAATTAATTACCATACCACAGTAAACAACAGATGGACACTGCATTATGATGGCCAAAGGAGACATAGACTCTCTTTTCTGCACAAATATTACAAGTATAGAAACTTGCTTAGTTTTGCCTCTTGTCTAGGTCTTACCAAGAACGAGCTAAAATGTATTTTTAGGGATATGGTGGCATTTTTAACTCTGATTGTTTAATGTCATCATCCATTTTGGGGCAGGTTAATAAATCTAATGCTTTATAGGTTCAGTCTGATGTATGCTGTCCAGAGTCTTCAGATTGTGGTGGGATATAAAAAATGCCAAATTAATAAATAAAAGGAGAAACTGAAAGTATTAATACATTTTCAAAATATTTTCCATAGTAAAGTTATTGCCTTCATTTGTAAAGCACTCACCCAACATTTCAAGATATCTTAATTTTTTTTTTCTTTAGCGTTCATTAATTTTCAAAAATAATGCATCATATATTGGCACTTCTTTGAAGACAACATTTAAACTGTATATTCCTCTCAGAAGACATTCCTTGTCACAAGCTCTCAGTGGTTTTATTTCTTTCCATTACTATTGATATGTATTTATTTACTTACATGTGTGTATTGCCCATTTCATGACTCAATGTGGATTGTAAGAACATAATAAAATATAAAACCAAAATGAACATTTAAAAAATAAATAATTATGAGGCCAGTTCATAAAAGCACAAATGCCCTATGACAGTGATGCAGAACCTTTTAGAGATCGGGTGCCCAAAACCCACCACCCCACCCCTCCGTCTCCCGCCCTGCCTGCTGCGCCCCCACCCACCCCCTGCCCCACCTGCCTGCAGGGCCATGCACTGCCTCCATGGCCTGCTGCAGCAGATCGCCAGGTAGCCCTGCAGCACCATGGCAGCCATGCCCTGCAGCACCATGGCATGCCAGGTAGCCCTGCAGCACCATGGCAGCATCATCTGCACGCTATGGAGTGCGAGGGCAGAGTCTTGTCCCTGTTGCCCAGGGGCAACTCTCCTCCAGGGGGGCTGCTGGTGAGGAGGGGGCCATGGGGGGAGGCGGGGCTTTGGCAACGGGGTGTGTGCCCACAGAGAGAGCTCTGAGTGCCGCCTCTGGCACCCATGTCATAGGTTTGCCACCACTGCCCTATGAAATAAACGGAGCTTAAGTACATTCTTGAAGATCAGAAAGTTAGGGCCCTTATACTTCAGAAGGCAAGGGGCAACTGTAGAGGACCACCATCAAGCCCCAAACCTCTTAACTTCATGTGGAACATTCAACATCCCTTCTCAAAGGATGGGTTAAAACATGCCTGGAAAGGTAGCCCTGCAAATACATGGGAAACAAGCCATTTGGGTGCTTTGATAGTATCTTGAGAAGGAGAGCAGACTCGTCAGGACAGTGACCATAATGTTTGCTGCTTGAAAGTTGGTATGCCACCGAGAACTCTTGGAAGTGCAGAATAAAGATTTTGCACCCATCATGTGACAGGTAGATAGTTTCATAATCTTTCTACTTGCCAGCATTATCTATCTTCTTTCCAGCTTTTCTTCTCCTAGTAGAAGCTATGCACCTCTAAGAATTGCACAACCAGCAGAAATTCAACTGGTAAATCCTGTCTCAGATGTAGTCATAGGGAAAACTGTATTTGATAATGTTACAATCATGTTCAACAACTGTTAAAATCACAATGTCCCTCATTTCAGATGTAGGTGACAATATAGTGAGGAATATGAAATATTTATACAGCATTAAGGAAATCGTATAGCTGACATGATAGTGTAGAATGTGACATTTTTGCATATCATACTAATTGGTGTAAATTCTTAGGAACTTTATTCACACAAAAAATGAGCCAAGAGAGCTCAAATTTGCCATAACAGTGTTGTAGAGGAGGCTAATAAAGCAAAGTGAGATATCTGTCTATATGTCTCTATCTAAATACAAGCACCATATTTCCAAGCATTGTCTACTGAGTAAAACTGCATAGGATTACAAAAGCTTTCAAAGAGAAGGCAAAATGTTATCCACGTGCTTATATGGACAGAAAGGCACTGAATTCTCTTCAATATAAATCAGTCTCCTCTGAAAAGCAAAGCAATTGGTGGGGAGCACAGGAAGACTTCTGCAGGACACAGGGTGCCCAATGGGCACATCTTACTGTTCCTAGATTAGAAGATAAAATTTAGATTTGAAGAGGGAATTTTGCGTAAAATTCCTGGGTGTTAGGAAGAAAAAATCTGGCATCTGTCCAACCATCCTAATTCATTCCCAGTCTCATAAAAAGAATTATAACAAGCAACTAAACATAAGCATCATCCAGGTATACTATTCTCTGTATTTTATTCTGTTTCAGATTGTTGAGACTTCTCTGATTATGCTTTTTTTATTCCTGGGTTCACTAACAGTCTACTAAGTTTAAAAGAGATATAACTTGGGGTCTTTTTTCTGAAGAAAAATGTAGTAAAAACAATTACTGACATTCCAAGAAATAATATATTGTACTTTTTAGCAGCCCTCGCCTCTCCCCCACCCCCAGGAGAGGCTAAGGAGAAGAAAAAGAGATTTGGAGTCCGAACTACACAGAGTCTTCATAGGAACTGCCAGAATTTAGGAAGTCAGATTCTTGAGCCAGTCACACGCTCTCAGCACAAGGAAGCAAACAATGGCAAATCACTTCTCAAAAACCTTGCCAAGAAAACTGCAAGGACTATTTCAGATGGTTGCCAGGAGTCAAAAACTGACTCAAAAGCAAGAAGGTAAGCAAAGCAAGGCAAAAGAAGAAAAAAGAAACCAACTTCACAACTACTGCATTATCATTGCCAGCTAATTCTGATAAAACAGGGACTATGTTGCATAGTTTGTCTTTTTGCATATAGGATAGATACAGAGACAGATATATTAAAAGATATTTTCATTTTTTCTTGAAGCTTAGTTATTACCATGCAGCAGCTGTAGAGTTTTTAAAATCCAGATTGTGCCAGCAACAGCGCAATTGAAACCTGCCCCCTTTTTCATGCATCACATGTGCATAAAAAGCTTTGATCATGCAGTTGCAGACACCACCTGGCCTGTTTGGGCCCTTTTGACAGCTTCTTGGCTGCCATGTAGCAACATTAGCTGGCATGACAAAACTTGGAGCTGCATCTTGCTTGAAGAAGAGCATTTGCAGCTACATTCCATGTATAGACTTTTATCATTCTTACCTCTGATTTAGTTGAATTTGGATTAATGAACAAGTAGCCCTCGACTTATGACCACAATTAAGCCCAACATTTCTGTTGCTAAGCAAGATAAGGTAAATGCGTTTTGTGGTATTTTACCTTTCTTGCCATAGTTGTTTAGTGAATTGCTGGTTAGATTAGTAACATGGTTGTTAAGTGAATTTGGCTTCCCCATTGACTTTGCTTGTCAGAAGGTCACAAAAGGTGATCACATGACCCCAGGACACTGTCATAAATACATGCCAGTTGCCAAGTGACTGAATTCTGATCCCATGGGGATGCTGCAATGATCATAAATGTGAAAAATGGTCATGTCACTTTTTTCAATGCCATTGTAGCTTTAAACGGTCGCTAAACGAATGGCTGTAAATTAGGGACTACCTGTAGTATGTCTAGATTTTACTCTGCATTTTGAAGACTCTTTCAAAAAAGTATTGTTTCAAAACATGACAGCCAAAACAACTGATCATTTAGTATAACTTAATTACATTTTCAGCCTACCAGTTTGATTTAAATGATCTTCATTGTCATCCAAGTTGTTATGGGTGCTGTTTGACGTGTTTTAACCTAAAACCATTGGGAACAGTTTATATGGATTTGTATATTCACTAAATCATTAGCTGAGTTAAGTTATACCTCAGAAGTGAAGAAGATGATGCCCTGAAATTATTTCTGTATGATTACTTATAACACTAAAAGAAGTTACAAATTTATGCTTTTAGCTGAGTTATTTTTATACCTCAGGTAAAAGCATAAACAAATATTAGTTCATTTTAACTCAGCTGGTGTAAATTAACTGTAGTCCAGTTGGTTCAGTCTTCACCTGTTTCATCTATTGTAAAAATATTGCAGGTAAAAGAATAAATTGATTATATTGTACAGAATCACACTTAGCAGAGTTTAATGAAATGAGAAAATAACAGCACAAAGTATGTTAATTGCACTTTAAGTCCCATTTAATGAATCTTACTGTTAGGTATGTAGAAAGTTGCATACGATTTTGGCATTGTTAGGGGGAAATAGGATGAGGGCAAACTGGATTGAAATCTTTATTAATGCCATTATCCTTTTAAATAAAAATAATGATTTGAATCACTTTACAGTTTTTGTTCAAGAAAGGCTTTGCCTAAATATATAAATTTTAAAAATGTGAACATTCAATGAAACCAACATTATATCAGAGGAATACAAATGCTGAGCAGCAAAACAGTTGGAAAATATTCTGACTCAATTTGGAACAATGCAATAAAGATTAAAGTAATCTTTAAACCTACTGTAAACATTTTTGACATTCTTCTGTTCATTCTAACATATTTCAGCTATAGATAATTGAAGTTAGAAACATCAAATTCCAACTATTTTAAAAAAGTTTGCAGTCATATTATATCTTAGTTACATACGTATATCCATTTAAATCACGATGTATCTGCTGCAGCCAGGGTGATTCATTTCAGACATGTGAAATTTGTTTAGAAATTTTAATGAACCATACCATGGTGAAAAAAATATACATTTAGAAACAAATCTGATAACTAAGAATTTATAAAACAGCTAAATGGAATTCATGCTTAAGTACCCACCTAGTTACCCAAGAGTACTTCACTTCAATTACTAATTTAATGTAATTAATATGCTTTAGATTTTGCTGTTATTGGTTTCTTTTGGGGGGAAATGATAAATCCTTGCCAATATACTGAAGATAATCTAAGGTTCTACTAACAGTCTCATCTATTTTTCTGCCAACGGTGCACCAAAAAGACAGTACAATGTTATTTCATCAGAGGTAACCTGTTTAGTTCCCTTGGACCCACTCCATTTCCCACTAGGAAAGCTTGAAGAGGATTGCAGTGTATCTGAACTGCTGTTGCAGATCAAAGAGGGACTTCACACCATTATGTTCTGTATATAAATATCAACTCATATAATTTCACATACAGTAGTTAGGAAATAATATTCTTGCCAGACAGAAATTTCCATCTGCATGAGGTAGGCATATTTAAAAAAAATAGTTTACTGTACTGTTGTAAACCCTGTTTTCTGGCTGTTATTTTTTGCAATCAAAAAAAATCTGTTAAATCCAGTATAGCTATAGGTATACAACTTGAAACAGATGTTTTGTGAATGTGAAGAAACAGTGAATTTTATTTGTTACAGACCTGTACATGCCTCTTTTACTCTACAGGAGTAATGGTTATCTCTCCACTGAAAAAAATAAAGTTCACCTTTAACATTAAGAAAAGAAAGTCTACATGCTTTTCTTAAAGTGCTATCTACCAGTCCCTACTCTACTAAAAAATGCAAAGGCATTAACTGTTTTGCCCTCATTATCCATTCCTGTTCCACCATAGAATAGTATTGCTATTGTCTTTATTTATCACCAGCAGGGGGTAAAAAAACCCTAGATTACTCTCCTGACTTGAGGTGGGTTGAGTTTAGACAGATGATTAGAAAGGCAAGTTTTTAGTCACTTATCAAATTGCCCATTTAAGAAGTGGCACAGCAGAGCCACTAAAGTGGAGAGTGTGAGGTGAAGGAGGAATGGGGCTCTTTTGTGCAGTCCCTTCTTTGACTGGTCAGTCAGGCTATTTCCAAACATAGATTTTTAAAAAACAGGTCTAACTAACATTCTGGCAACCGAATCCATGAGAAGCCCCAGTCAGACATTATGCAGGTAGATTCCCTCTGGACAGCCAGGCATCTGATACCTCTTGCAAATCAAGCTAAAATGGCCATAGAGGGCAATGTTCACTGACCTGAGATAGGAGGGCATACACAGAGCAGATTAAAAAAAGAGCTAGACAGATTTCAACCATTGACTGAATCAGCAAGTGGTCAGGGAAGCGAGCCAGATGATATTCACTGAAAAGTCATGTTGGAAAGGGGACAACCATGCTTTAAAAATTAAACAGCTAGGCCCTGCTCTCAGGAACATCTGGAAGGAGCAAATAAGGAAAAGGCCATGTCATGAAGATACGGCAGGGACATTTGTGTGCGATGGTTAGACACACAAGATGAAGAGTCCTATATCTGAGTACCTGAGTTAAACCCATGCCTCAGATACTGTCGTTATGAAGAAATACTGTACACCTCATGGAGAAAAAGCAGTCTGGCAAGCTTTAACTTGATTGCAAGTAAATGCCACTGAATTTGATGAAGCTTATTCTGTAAGTGATTTGTGAGAAGCAGGTGAAAGGGCTGAAATAGTTATAACTAAATCTTTCATCATTTAATAACAATAGAAATTTCTCTGATTTGATCAAGTGATTTTTTTTCTGATGCATACGTTATGTACACATTATTAAACTAAGTCAGCAATTGTACCAGATTTTTGTACAATTTTAGTCCATTTTTTCTTCATAGTTCAAAATTTAGCAAGCTCCTGAAAAAATGCCTCAATTAGTCAGTGATGGCGAACCTTTTAGAGACCGAGTGCCCAAACTGCAACCCAAAACCCACTTATATATCATTGGGTGCCAGGTGGATGTGGCCTATTGGGTAGGTGTGGCCCATTGGGCGGGCGTGGCTGCAGTGGTAACAGCAGACTGGGCAGGACTAAAAAGTTCAATTCCAACTTTGTATTATCTTTTTTTTTCCCCAAGAAGTTGAAATTGATTGATTGATTGAACCTTTTTTTTTTTTTTTTTGCACACTGCGACGGAGGCCTAAAGCGAAAAGCTTTTATAAAACCCAGTTGAAGGCCTAGGACTGGAACGACAGTGCACATGCCCAGAGAGGGCTCTGTGTGCCACCTGTGGCATGCATGCCATAGGTTCACCACCACAGGCATATGTGCTATTGCAGGGGTTCCCAACTGGGGGTACTTGCACCCCCTGGGGGTGTGAGATGATGTTCCAGGAGGTGCAAAAACTTGGGTTTTAAAAATTATAGTGTATATGCATAATTCGTTGCCATTATTTCAAACTTTTGTAAGGGGTTCAAGAATATATAAGCGTTCTAGGGATGCGGGGTATAGAAAAGGTTGGGAGCCACTGTGCTATTGTAAGTTATAAATTATGTAGTTTTATAAACCCATTTTAGTTAGTATTTAAGTAGTAATAGTTATTTAGATAAATTCTACCATTTGAACACCAATTCCAATTGAAAGTCATAATCCAGCTAAAACAACGTATGTTCCTATCTGTCTCTATATTGACATTTTTCACAGGAAAGAATTATTTATACTTTTTAGTGAAATAAACATGAACAAACCTGTAAAGGCTACTCAAAAATATTTTGCTTTCAAAATTAAAATACATACTAAAATGTGCAAATCTTGTAGTTAAAGAACTACAGTATGTGCTTTTAAATAATAATGAAACCTTCAACAAATTGGGGAGACTGTTTTTTGGGTCTTTTTTTATAGCACATATTACTATTTACCAAAGTGAGAGAAAAAGGTCGACGAAGAGAGGATTGGGCGATTCTATTGATGGGTGAATGAAAGTGAAGGGAGGCGGGGAAGATCAGTCCGGGAGGGACGTGAGCAGCACTGAAGCTACGTTAGGGTCGTGTGGATGAGATACAGAAGGCGGGCATGAAACGAAACATCCCGAGTCGAATTAGGAGGCGGCACCGCTCTTGACTCGCCGCCTTCAGCACGATCCCAGCGGCTCCTGTGTTCACCCTGGCTTCTCGGGAGTAAACGCGATGGAATGCTCCACGCTGGGTGCGGAAAGTCGGAGGGCGACGGGGCCCACGAGAAAGACGAGGGGAGCGCAGCCGGGCTTCAAAGGAGGGGGATGGGCAGGGCCGGCGAAAAGTCCGACGACCTAATTCAACCCCCTCTCTCCTTGGGGCTGATTAAAGAGACAGTCTCCAAACGCTCTCGGGAGGACCAAGCGCCGTTTCTCTCGGAGGGCGGGAGAAAGAGCGGGAGAGGCCGAGGCTGCACCAAGTGCCATCGGGCTCGCGAGCGAAAGACGAGCATTTGCCACGATGGAAAAGAAGGGGGCGGCATTCTCCCCCTCCCCTCCCCGGAACGTCGTTCTCGAGGAGGGGCGTCCTGTGCGTGCGCGCGCGCGGAGGGGGGGAGAGCGAGTCAGAGCCAGCGGATGGAACGCTGGGAGCGTGACGTGTCCCTCTGGCCGCCGCCCTCCTTGCTCAAGCTATATAAAGGACGCAGCTCACCCCGTCGGTCTTTTTCGCTACGGATTTGCCGCTGCTTCGGAGGTGAGTAGTGCTCGACGCGCGTGCGCGCGGCCTAGCCGTGTCTAGGCCTTGGGGCTGAGGAAGGCTGAGGGCCGGTTGAGACGCACGTGCTCCTGGCTCGAGACAAAGCCGTTCTCGAAGCCCGCGAGGGGTTCGGGAGACGGAAGGCGCAGCCACGCTTCGGCTGCGAAGGGGGGCGAGGGAGGAAACGGGACATGGGATTTGCGCGTGTCCCTGGTCGCCGCCCCCTCCCCCGAATAGGCGCGACAGGTCGGGAGAGTCGCGAGGGTTTCGGTATAAATCTGGACGGGGTCCATTCATGCCTTTGGGGTCGAGCGTCGGAGTTGTGAGGGAAAGATTGGGAACATCTGTGGGTCCTCGGCGCGAAACGTGGTTCCGGCGGAACGCGCGACGGCACTCGTCGCACCTCGCCGGGTCTTCCGCTGTTAGAGCCCCCGCTCCTCCTCCAGCTTCTCCCGGCGGCCTCGAGGCGGGAGAGGCTCTTCGATTAGCATCCCGCTGCCCGCTTTCCGCTTCACACAAAAAAATGGCCGCTCTCCGTGGCGGCGGCTGCCGCTACCGTCACAAAATGGAGGACGCGGGCGGGCCGGCGGGGCGGGGCGCGCCAACAAGTGTCTCCCCCTCCCCCGCCGCTCGTGCTCGCTTGGCGCCCGACACAAAGGAGCCGCTCGGCCTTTGCCTTACTCCTCAGGCCTGGGATGCCCCTGGCGGCGGCCTAGAAGCGTTGGAGCCTTCCCGAGTGAGGCCCGGTTGTCACCGTGACCCTCGCCGCCTTGAAGAGGGTGGAGCCGAAGAGCTCGAGGCAGGCTTGGGCCTAGTCTCGGCCTTGGAGACCCGGAAAGAGGGACTAAGGTCCCTGGCCGCCCTTCCTTGTGCTGGATTACTTCGTACCAGAGAATTAAAGTGAATTTTTCCCTCGTCCATTGGAAAAGCCTTTAATTTTATTTTGTTCTTGTGTACTTTATCCCATAAAGGACCTTTATTGGAGCCGACGGAAAAGCCTTATCTAACCACCCAACATGGGAAAGGAAAAGACCCACATCAACATTGTTGTCATCGGACACGTCGATTCCGGCAAGTCCACCACCACTGGTCATCTGATTTACAAATGTGGTGGAATTGACAAGAGGACCATTGAGAAGTTTGAGAAGGAAGCTGCTGAGGTGAGTTTGTGGCCTGAAGGATTGTTTATTCCGTTTTTTTTGTAAGGTGCTTGGCTTACTACAAAGTAATTTGCTTTATTTTAGTTTTGCTGATGAAACCTTATTTGGCATTTTATCTTAATGTGCTATAGTTATGACAAATTGCATAGAGTGGATTTTGTAGACCTAAAAAAGAAATTAAGTAAATGCATGAGGGGAGTATTGGAGAAGTATAACTAGAAAGGTAATTGTTATATAGCTATGTCATTGTATTCAGTGAATGTAATAAGGTTATAAGTTGATTGGAAAAGGTATGCATTTAAGTGGATATCTTTATAAACAAATTGTATTGGCAGATGCAAGAAGTTGGATTAGCCCTGTCAAGGGGTTAAGTAAGTGAGAGATAATTGGAATTCCTCACTAGTTGTGCCAGTTGCTTGACCTTCTAAACATAGTTTGCAGATTATATTTCAGAGCATTAGTGCATACTTACTTTTAAAAAAGCAACAGCAGTCTTGCAACATTTATTTTGTGCTTTGAGTTAAAAAAATTTTTTTTCTTATTAGATGGGTAAAGGCTCCTTCAAGTATGCATGGGTATTGGATAAGCTGAAGGCAGAACGTGAACGTGGTATCACTATTGATATCTCACTCTGGAAATTTGAAACCAGCAAGTATTATGTCACTATCATTGATGCTCCTGGACACAGAGATTTCATCAAAAACATGATTACTGGTACATCTCAGGTGAGAACAAATGTGAAGTTTGTCAGATACAATAGTAATAAGTAATTAATATTGTATATGTTAAGAAACATTGGAATTAATAATACCCTTTTCCTGACTCTTCCAAAGGCTGACTGTGCTGTCCTAATTGTTGCTGCTGGTGTTGGTGAATTTGAAGCAGGTATTTCCAAGAATGGACAAACCCGTGAGCATGCTCTTCTGGCCTATACTCTGGGTGTAAAACAGCTCATTGTTGGAGTCAACAAGATGGATTCCACTGAGCCACCTTACAGTCAGAAGAGATATGAGGAAATTGTCAAAGAAGTCAGCACGTACATAAAGAAAATCGGCTACAATCCAGATACAGTGGCCTTTGTGCCAATTTCAGGCTGGAATGGAGATAACATGTTGGAACCTAGCTCTAATGTAAGTCATTGATTGGAGGGAGGGTTGTCTGCAGTCACCATCACAAAGGATTGCAGACAATGAATTGCTGTGCTTTTTTCTTCATTTGTAGATGCCCTGGTTCAAAGGGTGGAAGGTGACTCGTAAAGATGGTAGTGCTAGTGGAACTACACTGCTGGAAGCTCTGGACTCTATCTTGCCACCAACTCGTCCAACTGACAAACCTCTACGCTTGCCACTTCAGGATGTCTACAAAATTGGTGGTAAGTATTGCAACAGCAATACAATAAATAACTATTAGAAAAAGTTATTAGGAATGTATATTTGCGTTTATAAACCTGGCTAGAAAAGTATTTCTTTATTTAAGGGATTGGTACCGTTCCAGTCGGTCGTGTGGAAACTGGCATTCTAAAACCAGGCATGGTGGTAACATTTGCTCCAGTTAATGTTACAACTGAAGTAAAATCTGTTGAGATGCATCATGAGGCCCTAAGTGAAGCTCTGCCTGGTGACAATGTTGGCTTCAATGTAAAGAATGTATCTGTAAAAGATGTCCGTCGTGGTAATGTTGCTGGTGATAGCAAAAATGATCCACCAATGGAAGCTGCTGGATTCACAGCACAGGTAACTTGGCAGACGTTTTATTGTATCAGCAGTTGTAAACTCTACACAGTTAGGACAGCATAAGCACAGATTCTCATTCAAATCTATTCCCATAGGTTATCATCCTGAACCACCCAGGCCAAATCAATGCTGGCTATGCCCCTGTTCTGGATTGTCATACTGCTCATATTGCTTGCAAGTTTGCCGAGCTGAAGGAAAAAATTGATCGTCGTTCTGGTAAGAAGTTGGAAGATTGTCCAAAGTTCCTCAAATCTGGAGATGCTGCCATAGTTGACATGATTCCAGGCAAGCCTATGTGTGTTGAGAGCTTTTCTGACTATCCTCCTCTGGGTAAGTATTTTTAGAATTATCTACCATAGTTGTATTGATATTGTTACTTTCAGATCAAGGTATAATGAAACTTCTTGGGGTGGTGGATGCTTTTTAGACAGTCTATGGCTACCTGATCAAAATTCAGACCCTTGGCAACTGGAATGCATTTATGTGTTTAGTTTCCTGGGGTCATGTGATCTGACTTTTTGTGACCTAACAAGCAAAGTCTGGGGAAACCAGACTCAACTGTTAATAATTTAACTGCAGTGATTCGCTTAACCTGTGGCAAGAAGGGTCATAAAATGGAGCAAAACTCAATGGTTGCTTAGCAACAGAAATGTGCTCAATTGTAAGTCGAGGACTACCTGTAATTTATGTCCTTACCACCATATTGGTGACAAATCACTAAAAATACTCCAATTCACTATGCATTTGCAAATGATGGATGCTATCCTCCGTCCCTCTTCAGTCTCTTGTAAAGACTTTTCACTATGTCCTATTTAAGAAACTTCATATTAAATTACTTTCTGTTTAGAGGAGAAAAAGTTGCAATGTCTTGCCCACTGAAGGAGTTGGATTGTGTTGATGGTGCTGTTAAGACTAAGCAGTGATTTTAATCAGAAGTATTGGGCTGGACTGCTGTGTAATACCAAGTTAATTACAATATCATTTACAGCTGGTATTGGAGGATCTCAATTGGGGGGGAAGGAAATAGTCTAATTACTGGGTCTATATTCCTGTGCTTTAAAAGTTCTAATTCTTTTTTTCTCCCCATTAGGTCGTTTTGCTGTGCGTGACATGAGACAGACCGTTGCTGTTGGTGTCATCAAGGCTGTTGATAAAAAAGCAGGTGGTGCTGGCAAGGTCACAAAGTCTGCCCAGAAGGCTCAGAAGGCTAAATGAAAATTCTGTACAACTGCCACCTCAGTCTTAATCAGTGGTGGAAGCATGGTCTCAGAACTGTTTGTCTCAATTGGCCATTTAAGTTTAATAGTAAAAGACTGGTTAATAATTACAATGCATCGTAAAAGCTTCAGAAGGAAAGGAATGTTTGTGGACCATTTGTTTCGTGGCAGTTTCTAAGTTATTAGTTTTTAAAATCAGTAATCTTTTTTAAATGGAAACAACTTGACCAAAATCTGTCACACATTTTGAGACCATTAAAATCAAAAGTTTAATGCAAAGTCTCTGTGTTCTTTGGGGCTATTAGATACACTTTGATATTTAAAAACATTGTGCTTTGCAAAGTTGTAAGTTACTGAAAATAAAATATACTTTATTGGTTTTGGGGAAAACGGGATTTTTTGCAAGCAAAGTCTTAAGTGTGATCTTAATTTTGTGCCAACATCTAAGAATTATATATAGTCAAGGAGTTACAAGTATATTGAAGCTACAAAATTAAGTTTTTAGATTCAGTTTTCTATGTTTAATATTCAAAAGTACATGTAGGCAGTAACTTCTGTGTTTCCATGCTATTAGTATAGGTTAATATTTGATCATTTTAAATGGAATTTTGATCAGAGCATTGTGTTATCATGTTGAAGGTTATACAGAAATTCACTTGATAGAATATTTCTCAAGCTAACTGCTGCAAGTTAAGTGTTAAATCAACTAAAAGATCAAATGCTTTTTCCTGCTTTATATGAAAGTTTTGAGAGACTCAAATATTTTCCAAGTTCATTATATTTCATCTTCAATACAGTAATTCTAAAATGGAATTACGTCTTTGAAAAAAAAAATCATGACCAGTTTTGTTTAAAAGCAATATTGTGCTGAGAGTGTATATTCAGGTTCTAGATGTTATGCCAAAGTTGGTGGCTTAAGTCCTATAGTGAATGGAGTTCATTGGTACCAGTTCCTTAGAATGGAATTGGTATTTTAATAGTGCCATTAGCAGAAGACATTGTTACGCACCATTTCAGCTTCAAAATTTTAATTTGCATTTGTGGTATCCTGTGGGGATGTGGTCAATAAAATCCAGTAGCTTTTCTGGGGACAATAGAATTTTATATTAAAGCATTAGTTAACAAACTGATGGCTATTTTTACCCATACAGCCTTTTAAATACAAGTTGTCTACAATGCAGAATAACAAGCTTGTTTTTCTACCCTTAAAATAACTTGGTTTCTTTTGAACTGTTTTGATGCTCTTGTTACAGCTGAGTATTTTTAAAGAATTAAACTGAGAATGAAGCATTGCCCTTTGCTAAATGAGAACTAAACCTGAATTTTAAATTCTGGATTGTACCTTCAGTTTCTCTCAGTATCTGAATACTGTAAGTGCTAGATAAATGTAACAGCAAAAAGAGGATAATGACAGCAGTATTATATTGAAGAAATAACTTTTCAAACCATGAAAGCCTTAGATTGAAATAAAAATTGGAGAAAATAGTAATTTCAGAAAGTTGTTTTAACTGTTATTGTAGTCTCAAACAGATAAGGTTATTGCTGCTTTGTTCAGTGGTTTTCTCCATTTTTTTAATCTAAAAAGACTCTGACCAAAAAAGTTCCCTTACTGAGAAACATTGAAGGTAAAGAAGCTGCTACAATGTTGATGAAAATATTACCAACAAGTCATGATTTAAGTCCTATGAGCTGCACCCAAAAATATTTTGGGACAGAAGTCTGCCAGGACTTTGATCTTATACCAAACTAAGACAGCTTTGCACAGACTGAAGGTAATTTATGCTGTCATTGGAGCTGATAATTAGCAATTACTTGCTTATATCAAATAGCTGCCTTTGGTTATTACTAATCTGGTCAACACTTTCTGACTATTGACATACATTGATGGTTTTGCTTTCCATTGCATATGTGATCGTATACTTCTGTTAGGTTAATGAAAAAGCTTAAATTTTGTAAGCCAACACTTGGTCTTCTAGTTTATCTTCAATAAATTTTAAGTCTAGAACTACTTTACCTTCATGGCTCTTTATTTTCCAGGTAAGATGTTTTTTTATAAAACCATGTTGCTCATGCTAAACATGAGCAATTCCCTGCTGGACTGCATTCCTGGTCCATCTAGTCCAGTGTTTCCCAAACTTGACAATTTTAAGGCATGTGGACTTCAACTCCCAGAATTCAAATTCAAATGCTTAACGCCTAGTTAAGCATTTGAACTGTATCAAGCTGCTGAGACAATGATTCGCATTTCCATGGTTTGGAACTTGCAATATGGAAAAAGTCATTTAAAGCGTTCATATATTTTAGGTATAAAATAACTTTGCAAACTGCCTAGGTGGTTGTGCTTATTTGAATGTGAAAAGTAAAATGGAGTATGATAAAGGTTAAAAAGATATGGTTGATGGTTATGATTGGAAATAAGAATTTGACATTAAAGGAAACCAACATGCAGGAAAAAAATTGAGGTTAACCATTCTGTACATTGATTTTTAAAAATTTAGTAGGCATATGGAGAAAATTAAATTCAGCTTTACATATTTTCCATTGGTTGAGGATATATATAAATTCTTCCAGAAGACAGGAACAATAGGTTTTTTTTAACTCCTGAAGGTGCAGAAAGTCCCACATCTTGAGAAGATTGAGAGCTCTTGGATTGAGCACAATATTCCACAGCATCAAGAGTTGCTGTTTGTTCAGAAGGCTGTCCTACTCAAAAGGATCATTTTCATCCCTCACTGGAGTGATGGAACTATCTCAACTCTTTAGTATCCAAAAGTACAAATTTTTCTTTCGTTATTGTTGATTGCTGATTGATGGAGTGCAGCTACTGCCAGAAAAATAATCCTCTTTTGTCAGCTCACAGTTCACTTCAAATATTTTCTTCAGGAAAGCCAGCTCTGTGGTCACTATCCTCGCAAGGAATAGAAAAGCATCAGCCTTGCCTTTCCGAAGCATTTGGCCACTTAGAAGCACTATGCTGCCATCTCACTGTCGAACAAGTCTGGACTGGTACTCTTCTTCCAGCTCCTTCCAGCTCCGCTGTTATATCCTAATTTATTACTATTCTCCCAAGAAAAAGCCAGTCATAACCAGTCCAGGAGAGATGAAGATGCCTTCTAAAATGCTGGATGTGCACTTCTGTGTGTGAGCGGCATGATAATCTCCCAAGGGAGGAGGAGAGCTATCAGAGGATCAAACTTGGGAGAAATTTTGCTTACAAATTTCCCACACGTAATACGGATTGGCACTGAAGCACAATTTCTTTTTATAATGGCAGTAAATGCAAATCTAAAAAGGGGGCAGGATGGATACTGACAAAATATTTTAAGTGTCAGGTGTTTATGTATCGGGTGTTTTGTGAGGTTGCTAGTACAGGCAGTCCCCAGTTAATGAGCTGTATTCCTAATTTTTATCTTTAATCTGAATTTGTATTTAAGTCAGAGCTCATATTTACAAACGGACTGCCCAATGAAGTGCTGAAGCCACATGATGCTTTGGGAATCGCTGAAAACAAGCTTTATATTAAAAACACATGGCTTCAGTACTTCCTGAAAGAAGTGCATGGCTTCAGTGCTTCACCGGCTTGAGGAAGAATGCCATCTGCCATTTTTAATAAGCAGCTTGTTCATATCTAGGGATTATCCTTAAATTGGGTGTAATTAATCTAAAGGTTGCTCAAACAATATTCCTACAAAGACAATGTTGCATTTTAAAAGACCATATCAGTGTATAAATAAACTTGCTATCTTCTTTTGGACTTCCCAGACCTGTTCTCACTTCCCAATATCCTTTTATGGTTTAATAAATGTTATGTCCAAATGTCTCATGCTAATAATTTGAAAAGAATTCACTTCTAGTTCCATGAAGTGTTTCACTCATGCCTCTTAACGGTGGGTATTTTGTCCTTTCCAGAAAGAAATAATGACAGGAAGATGAGACATGAGTTCACTGAGCCAACATCTAGTACTCTCCTTCAGAGTGGTGCATATTCAAGATTTTAGACAGGATAAAACTCAGCTTGGGGGGTGGGGTGTACGTGGGGGGTTGCCTTCATTCTAGTCACCGGCACCAAATGGACAAAGGAAGTCAAAATAATCAGAATGGCAATCTGCAAATTTAGGTCTACTACATGAAAATCACATCTAGAGTAGTTCTAGTTTTGATAAATAATTCAGTCTGAATGTACATGAAATTCCAAAGCAAAACTAATTTCCACTCATGGGGGGAAGACTTAATCTTGGAATGGTTGGTCACACTTCTAATCTCTTGGTGAAGCATATTCACTAACTAATCTTTATGGCTCTCAACTGTCCCAGAAGATCTCTGTGCTTCAATAGGAGTACCGGTTCATAAGCTCCTTTCACTCACACATGAACTGGTTACAGATACATAGCTGGATGCTGGATGTCAAGCACTGCATGTTCTTGGTTACAATGCAGCCTCTATCCAGATCAGCCTAGCCTTCTGGACAGCAATAACAATCCAGATCTATAAGATCACTTGACATGCCTTCTCAAATGCTTTCTACAATTGCCCTGTGTATAAAATCTTGCCTGGTGAACTTTTAAGAAGCTCAGTGTGTTACTTCCCCAGTAGATATCATGATCCAAACCTACTTCATCAGAATTTTGTATTCCATTTGAGTGAAACATGAAGGACAGCAGGAGAAAAAGATCTTCAACCTTTTTTACAAGGTACTACCAACTTAATTATAGGTCACAGGTCCTGCAGCAAGTTTTGACTCAGTGAACTTTCCGGCATACTAGGAACTCTCAACCCAGGCATACTCTCTCCATCTAGAATAGGAAAGCAAAATATTGGACTAAACTTGAAGTTGCTTTTTTAAACCATTGCTGAAAGTAATTCACACCAATCCCTCCCTCCCTCTCTCCCTCCTTCCTTCCTTCCTTCCTTCCTTCCTTCCTTCCTTCCTTCCTTCCTTCCTTCCTTCCTTCCTTCCTTCCTTCCTTCCTTCCTCAAATATTCAAATTTCTGATAGCTACTCATTCCAGTAGTCTCTAGATTGCTTTAAAAAATCCAAAATGCAATTTATTTAACAATTGTTGTTGTTAGTTGCAAAGTCATTTCTGACCCATCGCGACCCCATGGACAACGTTCCTCCAGGCCTTCCTGTCCTCTACCATCTTCTGGAGTCCATTTAAGTTCACACCTACTGCTTCAGTGACTCCATCCAGCCATCTCATTCTCTGTCATCCCCTTCTTCTATTGCCCTCAATCTTTCCCAGCATTAGGCCCTTCTCCAGTGAGTCCTTCCTTCTCATTAGGTAAAATAAAATAAAAACAGGTAAAATAAAATAAAAACAGGTAAAAAACATAGAGCAACATAGACAATCCAAACAATCATAACAATAACAGAAAATCACAATCGGGCTTCCATAAACAAATTAACCTCAGATTTGAGACCAAAAGTAGGTCTTAAGGGCTTTTGGGAACCCCAGGAGAATGGTGCCCTCTGTACCTCTGAGGGGATGCTGTTCTAGGGGGTAAAGTCATACTTCCTTGATCCTATAAGACAATGTTTAATGAACGGATCTGGACAATATGATGAGCTGAGGTGACGCAGCAGTTAGAGTGCAGTACTGCAGGCCACTTTAGCTGACTGTGTTCAGCAGGTCAGCGGTTCAAATCTCACCGGCTCAAGGTTGACTCAGCCTTCCATCCTTCTGGGGTAGGTAAAATGAGGACCCAGATTGTTGGGGGCAATGTAAATATATACATTGCTTACTGGTGTACACCGCTTAGAGAGTGCTTGCACTTAAAGCGGTATATAAGTCTCATAAATAAATAAATAAATCCTCTCTGCAAAATGTATTGGGCAGGTAGAAACAGATAGGAGGTCCTTCAAATATCCAGGCCCTATACCATGAAGGTAATACTAGCACCTTGCATTACTCTTGTAGCCAACTAGCAACTAATGCAAGTTGTGTAGCAAGGGTGACACATGAGTATACCAAGAAGCATCTGTTATTGTTCATGCTACTTTATTTTGAACCACTTCCAAATGGTTCAAATGCAGTCCCATGTAGAGCACATTGCAACAATTCAATCATGAGATGACTAAGGCATGAGTAATTGTCTGAAGAGCCTCCTGGTTAAGGAAAGGGTGCAACTGGCACACACAGATGAACCCATTTAATTCAAAGGACCTTGTGGCCAGAGCTGCTACCTGTTTGTCAAACAGGAGAACCCCCAAGATGCTCAATAATCTCGAATGGAGAAATGCAACCCCATCTAAGACCAAAGGTGAAAACATAGCCATTCTAGGAGAACCTCACAGCCACAGCCTCTCAGTCTTGTTAAGACAGAACTGGCTTGATCCTCCCAATCCAGATCTGAACACCATTCAACACTGGGTCAGTACCTTTTTTGCTTCTTTCATTTGTTCAATCCTTGTCAAGAAGTCAGAGCAGCACAGCCTCTTCAGCAGCAGAATGTTTACCTAGCACCACCTTGTGGCTGCTATGCAGCTTTATTAAATAAGCCTGTAAGAATTGAATTGAATTTAATAACTTTTATTGTCATTTTCCTGTATACTTAATGTCACATATTAAAATGAAATTCTGATGCACCACTCTCAGAAGAGAAAAACGCCACCCACCAAAGATTGTCACCAAGAATAATAATTATAATAACAATAATAATAAGAGCAGCATCCCTAAATGCCAAATTATATGAAAATGACACGTTTGAGGGGAAAAACAGTTTGGAGGGAATGCAAGTAGCCCAGATGCACATGCCAGCAACTCCTTTAAAAAGTTTGGCCCATTTTTTGTGTATTAAAAAAGAATTGTAATTCCTTTATACAAAGGGATTTATCAACACTGAAATTATACAATGCTGGAAAGATAAAGGTACTCCTGGTTAGTAGACTCTGATATATGTGTTTGTCAATAATGTGAATTATTCTTTTGTTGACAGTGGGGCAAGGCAGAGGACTTTTGATTAAAGTAGTCTAATTGTCTGGAGTTGTTTGTTTTATGGTACAAAGTATTTTTTACCATTATTTTTCACTTTTTACTTTTGTCACTAAAACAGTTAAAAGCAATAAAAGCAGTAAGCAAAAAAAAAAAAGTTTGGCCTATTTTTTTTTCTTGAGCCAATGCAGAGATCCCTTGTGTTCAGAATGGTCTTTTCCCCTTTAAATGTCAATTGTGCATAATGCTACCCAATTTCTGTAAACCAGGCAAAATTTGATTATATTCTTGCTTGAGAAAACTAAGTCGTTATCAAGCCACCTGTTTAACCAAATTAACAAAGGAGAGAGGAACAGGAATAGCATATGGAACAACTTTGGCTAAATTGTAGAATTCTGTATAATTAAAAGCATCACATCTGCATCTCATTAATTGTTTTTCTGTCAACAATGGAACAGGTCTGTCCCTTCTAGGTCCAGGTTAGTATGTTAATACTGGGCAGTAATTGCAAGTGATGAGATTTGTCTCAGATACCAAAGTGATTGGTTTTATGTGTCACACATAAAACACATAGACAGTAGGCAACAATAAGCTATTTGCAAAATAGATAGCGATCACAATAATAATGTGTGCATAATATATATTACCCCCTACACCCAATTGCTAGGCCAGGGGTCCCCAACCCCCGGTCCATGGACCAGTACTGGGCTGCGGCATGCCAGCAACCGGTCTACACAAACAAGGAAAGCCCCATCCACAGGAGGCAGGCAGCATACAAACCACGCCCCCTCCAGTCTGTGGAAAAACCTCTTCCACGTAACCAGTCCCTGGTGCCCAAAAGGTTGGGGACCTCTGTGCTAGGCAACATTACTGTACATGGCTATTTAGACTGATGAAAGGACCTTGAAATTTTCCATCTTGTTGTTTATTTAAATTTATTAACTGCCCAGCTCCAATGAGTCCTAATCCTCTAGCTCAGTGGTTCTCAACCTGTGGGTCGGGACCCCATTTGGGGTCAAACGACCATTTCACGGGGGTCGCCAAGCAACGCAGTCCGCCATTTTTTCCCCCCTTTTCCTTAGCAGTGCTACTCCCTTTTATTCTATTGGTTTTTGAAAGCCAATAGAATAGACTCTCTTGAATAGAGTCTAATTCTATTGGCTTTCAAAAGCCAATAGGAATTGTCCAGGCTGTCTCTGCCCTGCTGAGCCCGCCAAAAGTCCCATTCTGCAAACGGTGCTGCACCAGTTGAGTAGACCTTGACTTACAACCGGTTGAATAGTCCTCAACTTATGACCAGTTGGGGTCGCGGCATTAAAAAGGTTGAGAACCACTGCTCTAGCTACAGATTCCATTTTATGGCTGAGGAACAATTGGTTAATGAGCTAAATTCAAGATATTGTAATAATTAAGAAATCCTTCCTATTTCTACCTATATAATATATTTGCCAAATAAAATTAACCAAGGTTTTTTTTAATGGTCACTGTTTTTAGGCTAAAATCATTTAAAAATCTACTTGTGAGAATGCCTCCCCCTTTATTTACTATGAGGGATGGTAGTGGAATTTGCTACTGAAGAAATTTTCTAAGGAAAATATCTGAGATATTCAATAAGAGCAATTACTGTGAAATTTTAATTATATTTCCTCTTTTCATAATGCAGTGTTGGAGAAAATTTGGAGCCTTTGGTTGTTGCTCAGTAAAATGCAGTGGTGAGAGAAGCTAGTTATTGTAATTCAGCCACATTTGAAGGGCTACAATATCTCAATTTTGGAAGTCTTATCTATCACATTTCTATCTCACCCATCTCACTCAAGGTATTCTAATTATTTGTTTGTATCCATGCATGCATACACAAACACATTAAAATATTATAGCTGAAAACAACAGAGACTGGAAGAACCAAAAATTAAATAAATAGTTAAATAAAACCACACAGACACTGCTTCTTTGGCTTATTGAAATTCAGCAAAATGTACTGAACATTATGTGAATCTTCATCTATGTTCTCTAACCTCGATTAGAAATGGAACAGTCATCTAGAGTTAGAGTTAGGCCTCCATGAGGTTAGGACCAAAAACCAACATCACAGTTGAATTCAGAGAGCCACTTTATGTCTACTGGACCTCTCTGCTTTCCATTTTGACTCACTAGAAATTGCATGGGAAAAGCCCAATGGAAATGGAGACATCACATAGGCTTAGGACTAAGCCCCCCATGACATATGGCCCAAACCAAACATTAAGGTTCAATTCAGGGGGTCTCTTTATGCCTAGGGGACCTCTCTACTTTCCAGTCTGTCTCCCTAAGTAAATTGAATGGGAAAACCCCTTTGGAAATGGAAAAGCCATTTAGGGTTAGGGTTCGATACCCTCCCTCCATGATGTCTGACCCAAAAATGAACATCAGATTCAATTCAGAGAGAGACTCTTTATGGTTAATGGACTTTTGTTTTCAAATCTGCCTCCCTAGAAATCCTAGGCACATTACATTGCAATAGGAAAACCCCATTGAAAATAGACACGCACTATGATAGATTTTCTTAAATTATTAAGGAAGAATTGTAACTTTCTAATAGGACTCATGGCCCCTTCTCTTTCTTGTGGACAGGAATTCCACAAAGCATTGTGTTAACAAGCTTAGTTTATTAAATGCAAACAAATGTTACCAAAAAACCCTCCAGCAGAATTTTAAGAATTTCATAATCCTTTTTTGTCTCTAGTTCAGTGATGTGCTCTTTTGTGAATACAAAAAAACAGTACAACTTATCCAATACAAAGTTTATTGTAAATATTTATGTATTTATAAAAGATATACATTAATCAAAATGCTTGTAGTTACAATTCTAAGCTCCAGGAATATCCATCATGGTTCAGTGATTATGGCTGAAAAAGTGCCACTTGTACCAGTAGCTTCAAACTTTCTTTGAACCAGCAGTTCTGTAGCAGATAATGGCTCAGCAGTCCTAAATGAATTGTCTATCTGCTCTGTTCTTCCATGGTTGATTTTCACAAAGTAGATTACAAATAGCAAAAAGAGCTGATTTTTTTAATATGGTAACTGTAGAGATGATATTACTGTATATGCACAAAAGATGGAAGACTACAGAAACACCCATAGAGAAATGGATTGCGAAGATGATCAAGTTTGCAGAAATGGCTAAACTGACTTGTTTGATTAAAGAAGAAGCCATTACTACATTTATTAAAGACTGGAAACCCTTTATGGCCTTTTTTGCTGAGCATAGATAAAAATGACTGGTGAATTCCAGATTTATTGATTAATAGAGGGTTGTTAATGGGAAGAAGGGAATCAAGATATACAGATATAACTGTCTGTAACCGTTATAAAGAACATTGGAAATAGCTTCTTTATATACCTTTTATTTATTTTTTCTTTTGCTGTCCCTATTTTTTCTTTTTTCTTTTTCCTATTTTTCTGCTAAAGTTTCTGTAGGTTTTTAATCTTATGTAAAATTCTCTGACAATAAAAACATTTCTTTTAAAAGAGCTCATTTACGTGATAATTGCTTCCTAAAAATCAAGAGGTTGGCATAATGATTGTATAGCATTTCCCCTGAAAGGGCTGCTGGCCATTGAGCCGTTCTATCCCTTTCCCAGGTGACCAATCTGATCTGGCCCAGGCATGCCAATACACCTTGGAGGGAGTTACAAATTTTAATTAAAATAAGATAAAAATAAAAATCAAATCAAATTAAGCATCACAATAATATAAAACATTAAAATGGTGAGCAAAATGTCCCAAAGTCTGCCCTCTTTGGCCAAATGATGCCTCACCAATACCGCTGCCTCATCAACATGTCCTCTCAGGCCAGTGAGAGGCCTATCCAGTCTCCCTCTCCTGGCAGCCAGGATAGAGTCTCTAGGCCAGGGGTAGGCAACCTTGGCTCTTTTATGACTCGTGGACTTCAACTCCCAGAATTCCTGAGCCAGCCAGGGAGGTTTCCATGATGAGCTATGTTGGCTCAGGAATTCTGGGAGTTGAAGTCCACAAGTAATAAAAGAGCCAAGGCTGCCTATCCATGCTGTAGGCCATCCTCTCTTTCCTTGGGTTGGAATCTCACAACTTCCCTCCCTCCCTCCCTCCCTCCCTCCCTCCCTCCCTCCCTCCCTCTCTCTCTCTCTCTCTCTCTCTCTCTCTCTCTCTCTCTCTCTCTCTCTCTCTCTCTCGTCTCTTTCCCTCTCAACAGCTTTGTTCTTTCCACTCCCTCTCAGACCTGTTTTTCCTCAGCTTTCCCCAGTCCTATTTTACCTCAGCTCCCTGAAGCTGTCCTTTTACTCCTCTTACTGGCAAATATATTTCCCAGAAAAAAACCAAAAAAAACTTCCCTCAAGGCCATCCCAAAGATGCTTTTTCAAAAGGCAACTGGACTTCGTTTTTCCTTAAACATTTTGCTTTTCATCCAAGAAGCTTCTCCAGCCTCTTCCTATCCCATTCCAGGGGCAAGGCCCCAGCCAGCCAGCCAAGACTACTAATAGAGCAGGCTACAGTTGCATAAAGGGAAGATGGCACTGCTCCATTTTATGTGCAAAATAACCAGACTGGAGGTTGAAACTCACTTCTGTTTTGGCAATAAAACATCCTGCCCCCTAACCCTGGAGATATAAGGTCAGATAGAAGCTCCAATGCCTTGATTTACAAAATGAAACCATTTTCACTTTGCCTTAATGAAATAGAATAACAGAGTTGGAAGGGACCTTGTAGGTCATCTAGTCCAACCTCCTGCCCAAGCAGAAGTACCTACACCATTTCTGATAGATGGCAGTCCAGTCTCTTCTTAAAAGCCTCCATTGATGAAACACCAACAATATCTGAAGGCGAATTGTTCCATTGGTTGACTGTTCTCACTGCCAGGAAATTTCTCCTTATTTCCAGGTTGAATCTCTCCTTGATCAGTTTCCACCTGTTATTCCTTGTCTGGCCTTCAGGTGCTTTGGAAAATAGATTAACCCCCTCCTCTCTGTGACAGCACCTCAAATATTGGAACACTGCTATCATATTTTCCCTGGTCCTTTTCTTCACTACACTAGTCATGCTCAGTTCCTGTAACCGTTCTTCATGTGTTTTAGCCTCCAGTCCCCTAATCATCTTTGTTGCTCTTCTCTGCACTTTTTCTAGAGTCTCAACATCTTTTTTATAGGGTGGAGACCAAAATTGGTTGCAGTGTTCTAGGTGTGGTCTTACTAAGGCTTTATAACAGGGGTCTTCAAACTTGGTGAAAGGAAGCTGCCTGGGGAAATTGGGGGCATCGTAGGTCAACCCGGAAACATTGCCCTGAAAACAGACCCTCTTCTCTACCTTGGTTCATGGGGCTTCCCCCGCTGCTGCCGCCTGTTCTCACCCATGTCGGCCACCAAGGACCAGGACTGACTCCTGGAGCGAATCTCTTTGAGGCACCAGGTGCGCTCCCAAAGCAGCAGCGCCACTGCTGCCTTGGTCACTCTGGCTCCAGAGGAAGCCTCTGTGTCATCAGAGGAGGAGGAGGAGGAGGAGGTGGCAGAAGACATGTGGGCTCCGAACAAGTGCCTTCTCAAAAGCCGCGGCAATGGCGTCTGTCAGCTGATGCTGCTCATCTGATCTGTGCCTTGGAAGCTCTCTAGAGCAGTTTCTTCTCTTCCCCCCCCCCCCCCGCTCCATAAAGGGCTTTCATCTGGAGCTGGAGCTGTGCATGAGTTCTGGCACCTTTTTTTTTTTTTTTTTACAAAAAAATCCCAAAACCCTGCTTCTTCTCTGTTTGTGAGAATTAAGTCCAGTATGGCTATCCCTCTAGGTCCCTCCTCTATCTTTTGGACAACAAAGTAGTCAGCTAGGTTGGTCAGGAATCTATTCAATTTCTCATCTGGGGCAGAATTAGTCTTCCAGTTGATATCAGGGTAATTGAAGTCTCCCATTACTATGGTAGTGTGTTTCCTACATATGTTTGTTAATTGGTTAGCAAAAAGTACATCTATTTTTTTCTGCTTGGTTGGATGGCTTCCAATGGCAATGTCATTCTTTTTTTTCTTTTATATTGACCCATATGCATTCTAAGAGGTTTTCATCTTTGGTCTCGTGCATTTTTGTAGCAATACAATGGTCTTTTATATATAGTGCAACTCCACCTCCTCTTTTATGGGGTCTGGGTTTTTTGAACAATTTATATCCTTTTATCAGTGTGTTCCACTCATGGGTCTTGTCCCACCAAGTTTCAGTAATTCCAATTATATCATATCTACCTTCATGTATTAATAATTCTATTTCACCCTGTTTGTTCCCCAAATTTTGTGAATTTGTACGTAGGCATTTGAGATCTTTATGTCTGACTCTGGGTATGCTTCCCATGTCTATTTGGTGTTTTGAGTTTGTCTTCCTTCCTATCCCTCCTTGCCTCGTTATTTGATTTGTTTTCTAGGGGTTTTTGCTTGTAATTAGATCCCAAAGTTTGGTCACCCTCCCTTCTCAGTTTTAGTTTAAAGCCCTCCTAGTAAGTGGAACCAGGCGTTTCCGAAAACATTCTTCCCAGTTTTTATGAGGTGTCTGTGGCCTGGAGAAAAGGCACTTTGCCCTCAGTCCAGGGATGAGAGACGAGAAGGGAAGAAGGGAAGGGCTCAGTCATGGTAGTAAGTTTTCTCCCCTTTATAAAATAAAGGTAAAGATTTCCCCAGTCCAGTTGTGTTCAGCTCTAGGGGACAGTGCTCATCTTTGTTTCCTAGCTGAGGGAACCAGCATTGTTGGAAGACTCTTCTATAGTCACTTGGCCAGCATGACTGTACACTGAGGCACACAGAACACTCTTACCTTCCCACCGAAGTGGCACCTATTTATCTACTTGCATTTGCATGCTTTTAAATTGCTAGGTTGACAGGAGCTGGGGCAAGAAATGAGAACTCACACCATTGCATGGCACTCAGATCTTGAACCCTGTAATATTTTTGTTAATTTGTTTTTGCATTCAGCTAACAATAATTTAAAAAGAAACCAATTCAGGCTATCATTGGTCATCCAGACTTCCCTTATTTGGTATGAGTTGGGCAGCATTTTTACTGTGAGGTCTGATCACAATGAATACGTATTAGATACTATCCCACAAATTAGCTAATAAACACAAGTTTAGATCGTTGCATAAACCCACCCTGTATAATTAAGATTCAGTATGTTGTATGAATTAAATAATGGCATCACGATTCAACTGGTCATATGAATACATCTTATAACAGCTAGTAATATGATGCCCAAGTGTTTTCATGAAATACTTACAGATAATCGACTTATGACCACAATTGAGCCCAAAATTTAAGTGAGTTTTGCCTCATTTTATGACCTTGTTGCCACAGATTTTAAGTGAATCACTGCAGTTGTTAAGTTAGTTGTAGAGATGGGGGTCAGGTAGAGGTCGTGAGCAGCAAACTGCCCTTCCAAAGCCTGTGTGCCTCTTCTCTCTACATGATCTCATCCATTCACATCACCATGGCAATGTAGGGAAATATCCCAGGCTGGTACATGATATCACCTGGTTCACATGATATCAGCCAGGTTACATCAACAGGATGTGGCAGAAGACTGCTCCCTGTCTGGGGCCTCCTAGCTGGTATATTCTTAAGGATTGGCAAGGGGTTTCACCAATAGAAATGCTATTACTATGCTGATGCCATGTTACTTTATGCTATTTGGAATACCTGTATAAAAGGAATAAACACTGCGAAGGCAGACAGCCATATTTGCACCCTGCAATGATTGAGCACTGATTACAACAGTTAGTAACATGGTTTTTAGGTGAATCTGGCTTCCCCATCGACTTTGCTTCTCAGGTTGTAAAAGGCAATCACATGACTCCCTGCAACCATCATAAAGATTAGTAAGTTGCCAAGCATATGATTTTTGATTTTATGACCATAAGGATGCTGCAGTGGTCACAAGTGTGAAAAATGGTCATAAGTCATTTTTTTTCAGTGCCATTGTAATTAGGTCATTAAATAAACTTTGTAAGTCGAGGACTACCTGTATTTGGTATAAAATGAATGCTATGTTTATAAATGTCCATTTTTAGCAGGGTGAATAGTCTGTTGGATCAATTTGAGCCTTCACTGATGACAATATATTTCTAAGTGCTGAACTCCATATCCCCCATAGTCCCACTATCCAACACACCTGCAACTGCACCCCAATGTTTTATTTATTTATGTATATGAATCCTTTATTTCCTACCCCTAATGGTCAGAATCTTGCCAAACTCAAGCTGTAACCTTCTAACTACTAGATGTACCTTGAGAGAGTCTAAGTGTGTACCCTGAACCTCTTCCTGCTCCCCCATGCAGCTCAGGGCTGTGCAGTGTCTTGATCCAGGTCTGTTTCTGGGAAAATTTTGTCCTGCCCAAACTCATCCCCCACTGCTCCTTCAGGCACACATGCAGTCACACTCGGTCCTGATCACCTAATCTGTTCTTAAGGCTTTTTCAAAAATCAAAAGGAATGGGGCCTACTTAATCTTGGGAAGAATATTCTGTACGGAGGGCATCACAATTGAGAAGACCCATGTCTTGAGATCCACCAAATGTAGGTCTGTAGCCGTCCTGAAGTTCTTACAAGAGAAACGGGCATGTACAGTATAGAGGAGCAAGAGCCATACTATAATCAGACCTCTCTCAGTTCTGCTCAGTCACCTCTGCACCACTTTTTCAGTCTAAATTGTGCATATTTTTCCAGAGATCAACCTGCTTTCTTCAATGGCACTATATTTCCTATGGCATTTTTCTTGTTAGTTCATCATCCGATTGCAACAGGAGTTTGTACTTACGTTTCTCCCAATATTGAAAAATAGATAAAACTCTGAGTAGCATTCGTTCAGCCAGTCAGCTTGCTTTGCTGATTTCCTTTGGAGGTCACGCTTCATTATAGTGCTGACAAGTAGATGAGCTCACAAAGGAGTACTGGTGTACTGAATGAAAGCTATTCACTCAAGAGATTTTTCTGTCTGTGTTTGTGTGTGTGTGTGTGTGCGGGCTGAGTGTACTGCTCCTTACTCATTGAGGACTGGTAGCTTAAATCTGGTTGTTTTTATTTAACTGCATTTATATAGCTTAGATTTTGTTTACTTTACAATACTTGCCTGCTTATTTGCTAATTTGTCTTATTTAATATCACACTTGTTTAGTTTACACACACTACTTCTTTATCATATTTAACATATTTGTTTAGTTTAGTTAGGATTAGTTTAGTTTAGGTCATTGAATTCATCATGGAGACATTCCTATATTATACTGGGAAAGCCCTCCTTTGAGGTAAAAGATCCTCTGTTCTATTTATTTATTTACTTGTCAACTTGCATGTCTGATTCTAGGATTTAGGATTCAAAGAGGTAACTGGACAGGTAATATGACATCATAATAATGAAATAAAACAGGAATCAAAAGCATCTAGGAACAAGCAGAACTTATTTAAGAATAAATTTTAGAATAACATTTGAACCTGAATATTTTAATATTTGTACATCTTCTTTCAGACCCTTTCTTGGTGAATTGTGTAAATATTTTTAATTTAAATATATCCAAAGGAAGCCTTCCAGAAAGACTGGGAAACATGGCTCTGTGGCCTTGCTTGGGGTGCACAGAAAAGCAGTCGTGGGGCTGGTTAGAGCCCTCAAATCCCTCTTAATTTTTGACATCGCTTGCCTCTCTTAAAATTTATATATGGTGCTTATATTTTTAATATTTCATTTCTACTGTTCCTTTAGTTCCTCTTGGAGGGTGATGGGCAGATAAGTTAATAAATAAATAGGGTGTGTTCTATTCACAATATGTTATGCTGCATTGGCTATTAGTTGTGGTTAAGGGCCATTGGGATGAAGCACGCAGCAGACAATAGCTGGTGTACATTGTCGCGTCACTATCCCATGTCCCTTTTTAGCACTGGAGAAGGTTCAGTGTGTCCCCCACCCCTTTTTCAATTCACCAGGTGGATGGCCCAAAGTAGTGGGCCAACCCATTTTTTCACATCATGCTTTATGCACAAAAAGATAATCAGAAGGCTTGCTGCTAAAAATCTTAAATTCACCATACTTTGTCCCAACTACAAATATCAACATTTTGGTTTGAGAAGGCATACAATATATAAATTACTTTGAAAACTAGGATAACTAAATTATCCTCCTCCAGTTGGTTTGCCCTCAATGTTCAAAATGTCTTCTTTTGGCGGTACTAACTCTAGAAATACAAGCAACATCAAAGAGAGAAAAGTGAGTAAGCCATCGTATTGTTTGTGTGGGTATCTGTAGCAAGAGTGGGGATAGAAGGGCAGTCCTTTCTCTACACCAGTGTTTCCCAAACTTGACAATTTTAAGGCATGTGGACTTCAACTCCCAGAATTCCACAGCCAGCGTTGCTGGCTGTGGAATTCTGGGAGTTGAAGTCCTCATGCCTTAAAATTGTCAAGTTTGGGAAACACTGCTCTACACCCTAAGGGGGGGGGGGAAACCTTATTTTAGAACTACTGTCTTTTGGAGAGGCTTTGAACTCTTAAGTTAATAGGGAACAGATGCAAAAAGATCTGTTTCCCTGCACTAATAACACATCCCGACATTGCATTTTAAATGGACTGTGCCATTTGTAATGACAAGTCTTACATTGCTGTCATTGGTGACTTTTAATATGTCATGTCTTTCATGAATATTGTGTAATATCACGTGTTTTTCCATAAAAATACAGAAGAGATGAAAGAAATAAAAGGAAAACACCAGAAGATGGCTGAGAAAAATGCTACAATAAGAGATTTAAGTAATTCATTTCCCTTACAATCCTGTTTAAGCTTTCCTTTTTGTCTGCTTATTTGTATTCTATGATTGAGGAATGCTTCTTGTAATTTCTGCATTTTAGCTGGAAGAGGAAAACAAATTCTTAGCCAGCAAAGTTGCAAGCCTTGAGGAAGAAAACAAACTCTTGAAAAAGAAATTTAGAGAAAATGAAGGAAGTGAGTTTTAGTGAGTTTAATTTTAACTTAACATTTTAATTATTTTCATTTTAAAAACAAAAGTGATTTATTTCTTCTTAAGTTTAGGTTTACAAGTACTAGTTATCTTATTTTTAGCCAGGCCTGCCCAAGAGGAAGAAGACATTCCTGGTGAGAAACAGACGGCTGGAAAAAGAGCAAGGAAAATACAAGTAAACTGTGATTAAATTAGTAACTTAACTAGTGGACTAAATTAGCAGATCAAGGAAATGCTGTGGGTGTCGTAAGGCATTTGATAAAGTAGTAGATAAGTCAGAACAATGTGGGATAGAATACCACCACCAGTGCATTAAAAGTTAAATTTTGATTGTGCTTCATCAATTTCTTTTTACAGGAAGTAACAAAGGAGAGCCAAAAGCAGAAGGAACTTCAAAAGGCTATGGAGAAAAACATCAAAGAGATGTGTTCCAAGTTCAACTACGTATGCATCAACAAAAAAAAAAAAAAAGAAAAAGAAAGAAAGAAAAAAAGAAAGAAAGAAACAATGATGGCAAGATTTATCCTTCCATTTCTGGGAGAGAAATAGACATGTTCTAATTGATGACTCTCTACTTTGGAAAGTCACAACTGAAGATGTCACTCTTCATCTTCCCTCACTAGAATTTTAACATTTTAGGAGCAGGCTTTTTTTGAATACATTAAAAATAGTTCTTATACATGTCCAGTTCTTTTTCATCATTTGATTCAATAATATTTTGCATAACAAAATGAGCAGTTGTAAGATTATAGGTAAATGCAAGATTAATAAAAAGCCATTTTTCTTAATGTGACAGCATAAAAACAATGAAATATACAGATAATACTGTTCTAAAATATTTGTTTAACTCTTTTCAGATTGTGTTGAAACCTCATATAAAATATGAGTGTAAATAATAGTTTTTAAGACATTATATATTTTATTCTGTAGAAAAGTTATCATACAAAATTCAGTAGTAAAAATAAAATCAATTTTGCAAGGACAGTGCTTATTGTTTTACAGCACCTTGGTATCAGAAGTCACAAATTATCCTATTACAACTGTAATAGGATAGAAGATAGAAGTGAAAGTGGAGTAAGTATTATGATAGTTTTGGTTTCATTCTGAATTAGGATCTGTATGATCAAATTTTTACATCTACAGTAAGAGTTTTTCTTACTGTTGGGGGCGGGGGGACTGGGGGACTAACCTATTCAACTCAAATCTATATTGTGTTAGTCTATTCTTCAACATGTCAATACAACCTCAAAAACAGCCCTCATTCCCTGGAGGCCCTAGGGCAACTACCCACGGTAGCAGGAAGAGCTGCCTGAAAGCAGAGAGTGCTAAGAATCACCAGGCTAAATCAGGCTGCCTTTTGACTTTGGACATAGGAACTCTCAACATCCAAACAATGAAAATGGACACTTGACTGGAAGAACTGCTGACTTAACCAACATTGTGCATTGGGATATCATTGGATTATGTGAAATACGACAAAAAGGCAAAAAAATAATAATAGTTGTACTTGATAGGACTGGGACTCTACACTAGGGGTACTGAGAATGGACAATATGACAGAGTTGGTGTTCTCATTCACTAAAAGCTGAAAGACTCTGTAGTAAAATTTGAAAATATATCGGACATAATAGCCCAATGCATCATTCAATTGAACAAACAATACAAGCTTCATATCATCCAAACTTATGCGCCAACAAAAAGCTATAGTGATTAGGTTAAAGAGTTTTATGATGATGTGGCCTGGCTTCAAGACAAAGAAAAATGCTGATACAAAATACTAATGGTGTCTTTAATACAAGAATTAAGAAGAACAATAATTAGAGAAAAAGTGACCGGCCCATATGGAAGTGGTGAATGAGATAATACAGGTGATAGACTAGTAGATTTTGCTAAGGGACAGAAGCTTTATATCATGAACTCATTTTACAAAAAAAAAAAAAAAAAAAAAAAGCTTAACAGAAAATAGTCATGGAAGAGTCCATCTGGGTACAGAAGTGAAATTGATTACATCGTGTCAAGTGATAAAACCATATTCTGCAATTGTACTGTCAATCATTTAACGTTGGAAGTGACCATAGAATGGTATGAGCTAAAGTGAAGACAGACTCTCAAAAAGAGCATATGAAAATGATAAAGATGTCGTGAAAAATGAAAAAGAGTGATAAGCTGTTGGAGAAGAGCAGTAATTTTGAGATTAAGTTAGGAAACTGCTTCGCTCTATTGCAAGATTTGGAAGAGATGAACATTATGGAACAAAATGAACAAATAGCCAAAAGCGTCCTTGAATCTGCTATATCTATGTATACATGTACAGTCAAAAATTTCTGATGAAACTATTGATTTAATGAAAAAATGACAAACAATGAACAATGCTGGAAGTTTCACTAATAAACTGGAGTATGCTGAATTTTGCAAGACCATAAGAAAACGCACTCAAGAAGAAACACATCAGTTTAAAAAGAACTCTGAGAAATTGAGAGACAAGCAGGACAAGTATAAAAAAATGAAAAGAGGTACACATAATTAAAACAGAATACAAGCAAAAAGACCAAATCTACAAAAAGTCAGGAAATCTAAGGGTCAGAGTGAACTAAGACTTACAACAAATGTCAAAAATAATTTTAAGTTTCTTTCAACATACAATGAATAAGTCAAGGAAAAATTTAAAAAATTACTAATGGGAGAAAATGGCAAGAAGATGACAGGTAGCAGGGGAAAGTGGAACTGCTTAATTCTTTCTTTGCTTCTGTCTTTACACACACACACAAAAATAGTCCAGCCTATCAAAGCAGTATTGTAAAAGACAAAATCGGAATGCAAGTCAAACTAGGCAAGAAAATGAAAAAAAAAAACAAAAAACCTGTCCACTTTAGATATGTTCAGACACAGCTAGATGAAGTGTCTTTTCCCTAAAAATTTTTGTTGAGGCGTAATTTACAGAAACATGTGCCAGCTCGATCATCGTCCAAGTTATAGGAACAGTGCTAGGTGTTGGACTTCCTGGACATGCGATGAATAATTTTTGAACTCATGGCTGCTGGCTGAATAATCAGGGCCAGCCGCCTTGCCAGAAGCACTGACCCTGTAACTTGGACAATGACAGAGCTGGCATGTATTTCTGTAAATTGTGCCTCACCAAAATTTTTATGGAGAGACATTGTTCATCTGGCTGTGATCTGGACACATCTAAAGTGGATAGGTGTTCTTTTACTATTTTCTCGCCTATTTTGAGCTATCTTTAAAGTTGAGGGGAAGATCTGTTCCCCTGTACGTTCCTTGAACATATGACAATTTATTAAGATTATTCCATAAAGAAGAATGTTAGCAAAATTACAAACCCTGAACTAAGAGAAAAGAGCGTTGTCTTACCTGAACGCTTTTTCTCAGCAGGATGGTGTAGACTCCACTGATTGGGTAATTTAATCCCACCTGCTCAGACTAAGACAAAAAAACTCTGCCACGCCTCCTTCTGGGTGTGACTTCCCAGTTTTTGTCGAGGCGAAGCTACCAGACGCAAGGCTCCAAACAAAAAAGGAAGACACAGGCCTAGACTAACACTAACAGGGTGGGTGTGGAGTCTACACCATCCTGCTGAGAAAAAGCGTTCAGGTAAGACAACGCTCTTTTCTCCATCAGGATGGATGTAGACTCCACTGATTGGGACATACCAAAGCTGCTCATGTCCCTATAGGGAGGGAGTCTAGGCTTGTGACCCCTGAGAACCCACTATTTGCTGTAGGACTCTCCTACCGAAAGCAGCCTCAGCTGCTGCAAATTGATCTATCCTATAATGTTTTATGAATGAGGAAGGAGAGGACCATGTCGCAGCCCTGCAAATCTCCTCGAGTGATGCCTGGGTAGACCAAGCTGCTGAGACAGCAGCACTACGTGTAGAGTGAGCAGTAATATGTGAAGGTACCGGAAGGGACTGGGAAATATAAGCCCTGGAAATACACATCCTTATCCACCGACCAATGGTGGAAGAAGAGACCTTCCGACCCATAGTTGAGGGTTGAAAGGACACGAATAATGCCTCGGACTTCCTGAAGGTCGAGGTTCGTTTAATGTAATGGCGCAGAGCCCTGCGCACATCCAACATATGCCACCGTCTCTCCAGATGATGGGAAGGGTTAGGACAGAAGTTAGGAAGGACTAGTTCCTGCGAGCGGTGAAACCCTGTATTGATCTTTGGAACAAATGCAGGATCCAACCTGAGGACCACTCTATCCTCATGGAACATGCACAACTCCTCCCTGACCGACAGGGCCGCCAATTCTGAAATCCTCCTGGCCGACGTGATGGCCACTAGGAAGGCTACCTTCAATGTAAGGAAGTGAAGGGAGCAAACTTTCAGAGGTTCAAATGGAGAGGACGTTAAAGCCTGTAACACCTTAGAGAGGTCCCAGGATGGATAACGATGAACCGTGGGGGGCCCTACATTGGCCGCACCCTTGAGAAAGGCACTGACTGCTGGGTGTTGGGACAGGGAAACCTGGTTGTCACAGGTGAGAACTGTCGACAAGGCTGCTATCTGCCTACGTATGGTGCTGGTTGACAGACCTCTAGTTAACCCCTCAAGTAAGTAATCTAATATGTCTGGGATGGAGACAGCAAGCGGTGAAAGCCGCTTTTTGGTACACCAAGAGCAAAAACTTCTCCAAGTGGCGTCATAGATTCTGTTGGTCGAGGGACGCCTCGAGGCCTGGATGACAGAAATAACCCCAGAGGAGAAAGACTGTTTGGTCAGACTCTCCCGCTCAAGTGCCAAGCGGCTAATTGGAGCCACTGTGGATCCGGATGTTGGAGGTTCCCCTGGCTGAGAGCTACTCGGTCCGGGGGAATCTTCCATGGAGGTGAAATTGACAGGTCCACCAGGTTGGCAAACCACGGGCGTCTTGGCCAAAATGGAGCCACTAAGATTAGCTCTGCCTGTTCCTGGATGAGCTTGCGAATGGTCGCTTGTATTAGTGGAAGAGGAGGGAATGCATAAAGTACGCCCTCCGGCCATCTGCTCCGGAGGGCGTCCGTTCCCTCCGCCCCCCTCGCCGGAAACCTGGTAAAAAATCTGGGGAGCTGTGCATTGATCGGAGAGGCAAAGAGATCTAGAATGGGCTGTCTGAACCTGCGTGATATTTCCTGGAATAGGATTGAGTCTAGCTTCCACTCTGAGTGATCCACTGTGACCCTGCTCAGGGAGTCTGCCTGTTGATTCGCCTCCCCCGATATGTGCTCTGCCCTGATGGACCTCAGGTTGGACTCTGCCCACAGCCCTATGGCCTGTGCTTCCTGCATGAGTGCCCAAGAGTGGGTGCCCCCTTGTTTGTTTACGTGAGCTTTGGCCGCAATGTTGTCTGTCAGGATTAATACGTGTTTCCCTGATACCAGGGGGGAGAATCTTTGGAGAGCCAGGTGGATGGCCCTGAGCTCCAGCCAATTTATATTGTGAGCCAGGTCTGAACTGGACCACTGACCCTGGGCTAAGTGGTTCAGAATATGACCGCCCCAACCGAACAGACTGGCGTCTGTGGTGAGGGTGATCCTGGTGGGTTCCTTGAACAGAGTGCCCTTGGACAAGGCGGACGAGGTCCACCATAGGAGGGAGGACAGAGTGTGATGGGGAACCCTGACCTTCCTGTTGGAGGCGCTGATGTTGCGTTTCTGAAAAGGAAGAAGGAACCACTGGAGGTTCCTGGAGTGCAGTCTGGCCCAAGGAACGATGCCCAGGCAAGAGACCATCTTCCCCAGGAGTTGGGATAATTGTACCAGGGGTACTCTTTTTTCCCCTCGGATCTGCAGTGTCAGCTTCCGGATGCTGACTTGTCGCTCCTGGGAGAGATATACCTTGCATAGGCTGGAATCTATCAGAGCTCCTAGATGGAGCAGACGTCTTGTGGGTGTGATGTGACTCTTTTTGAAATTCACGGAGAACCCGTGATCCTGAAGTGTTTGAATAGTGATTGCCAGGTCCGACTGCCCTGATTGGAAAGATTTGGACTGTATCAGTATGTCGTCCAGGTAGCACTGTACCCGTACGGGTATCATCCTTAGATGAGCCGCCAGCACGGCCAAGATTTTTGTGAAGATCCTCGGGGCCGAGGATAGGCCGAAGGGAAGAGCCCGGTACTGGTAGTGTTTGTGTGCGTAACAGAACCGCAGGAACCTGCGGTGTTCCTGGATGATCGGAATGTGTAAGTAAGCCTCTGTCAGGTCGATGGAGGAAAGGAAATCCCCCTTCCTGATACTTGCCAAGATGGACTTTAGGGTCTGCATCTTGAACCTCCTGTAAATGAGGAAGAAATTTAGACCCTTTAGGTCCAGTATCGCCCTCCAACCGCCTGAGGCTTTGGGAACTACAAACAGGATGGAGTAGAACCCTTCCCCGATCTGTTCCTGAGGAACCCTTTCTATGGCTCTGATCTCTAATAAATGAGCGATGGCTGTTGTGATTAGTTGTGTTTTTGATGTATTGTTTGAAACCGGGCACTGTATAAAACGATCTGGGGGAGAAGATCGAAACTCTAGGGAGAGACCCTGTCTTATGGTCTCTCTGACCCAGGCGTCTGTGGTTGTGTTTTCCCAAACGTCGTAAAACAGTGCCAGTCGACCCCCAATGGGGTAGTCCTCCTTGGCGTCACTTGGACCGCCTGTAAGGACGACTGCCTGATCCCCTGAAGGGACGCTTGGTCTGGAACTGACCCCTGGCTGCACTACTCTGGCGGTCCTGTTGCCGATCCTGTCTGAAAGAATAGGATCGCGAGCCTCTGGGCCAATCCCAGGACTGCCCTGCCCGAAAGGGCTGTCTCCAATCCCAGGAACCGCTGGGACGGAATGATGGCCTACGGAAGTCCTGTTGGGGCCGTCTATCTGGTTTTTTGGAGGGATGGGCCAGCGCCTTGCGCTTGTCCTTGCCCTCAATGATATGAGGCTCTAGGACCGGACCAAAAAGGTGGGTGCCACTGTACCTAGATGTTGCTAAGCGCCACTTTGCCTTTAAATCCGTGCGCCATTGCTTCAACCAGAGCAGCCTACGTGATGCCACTGAGGCTGCAATGGATCTGGCTGAACATCTAGCTGAGTGTAAGGATGCATCCGCAATGTATTCGGATGCTGCCACTATTTTCCCTATTGTTTGGTGGCTCTGACCTGATCCGGCGGAATGAGCGTCTGGAGTTCCTGCAACCACATAATTGCCGAGCGTGCAAAGAAGGAGGATGAGGTTGCCACCCTTATGGCCCAAGCCGAAGATTGGTGAGCTCTACGAAAAGAGAACTCGAACTTTTTGTCCTCTGCCTTCAAGAATTCAGCCATGTCCCCCGGGACGGCGGTATTGGAGAACAGAGAGGTCAGCGGAGCGTCTACAGATGGGACTTCTAGAAGAGAAGCGAAAGAAGAAGAGACATTGTAAAGTTTCTTGTCTAAACTGCTCTGTGAAGGAGTGGTAGCAAGGGATGCCCACTGCTTTTCCACCGTAGACCTGAAGACTAGTGGGCATGGAATCTGCGGTTCCTCCTTGACCTTTTCCGCAAACAGAGGGTTGGCTTCCCGGTTGGATGAGGAAGAAGGAGTCTCCTCCTGGGCTGAGGTAAGTTTTACCGTGTCAATAGCCCTTACGAGGAGTGACCGAAAAATGGCCGGATCGAAAAGCCCGGAAGAGGTCACCTGTTCAGGAGCTGGATCCTCCTCCTCAGACAAGGGAGTGTCTGCAACTCCCAGTTCCACTGATCCCTCCTCCCCTAATTGTGAGGATGTCTCCGAAACAGCAGAGCTAGGTCTAGTATCACGCTCCACCAGAGGTGGGGGAATAGATGCGGGAGGAGTAGGATGGGACTGCACCTGGCTACTCTCAGTTGATGACATAAACTGCCTGAATGCTTGGTGCATGAAGGCCTGGAATTGAGCTTGGGACCACATTTCCCCTTGGTCCCTGGAACTGACCCCAACCTCTGTTGAGGCACACCTGGTCTCAGGTGGTTGGTGTGCTGATGAAGGAGAGGAGCGAGGAGGACCTACCTGCTCGGTTTCCCCCCGAGGAGACCAAGGTCTTGGGGCATCCTGAGATTATTCAAATTGAGGTTCTGTCAAAGGAGTATCCAGTGGGGCGGGGAAAACCGTTTCAGTCCCACTGGATCTGAGCCTTTGTGCCTTGGAGAATTCTCTCTCCAATGCTAAGTGTCTCCTTGTGGCCTCTCGCCCGGCTGATTTGGAAGTATCTTTGGAAGACAGATGTTTGGTTTTAGCTTTTTTCTTCCCCCCCCCCATGTCCAATTCTTCAGATCTGCGCTTTGCTTGAGCGGGGGGGACACTAGATTGAGAAACCTGGGGCGAGGAGCTGTCTGCCATTGCTGTCTAGGTATTCCTGGACAGTAGTACCTAGAAATGGGGGGAGGAACCCAACACGCAGATCACAGTCAGAGATGGAAAACCGATCCTCGCTCTGAACAGAAGGCAATGGCAAGAACAGCCAGACAGTGTTCTAATGCTGCCTGTACAGGCCTTGTGACAAAAGGTCACGGGCTAAACTGAGAAACAGGTGGACAATAAAGGAATCTCTTCGCTCTTCTCTTCTAGGCCTTAGGACCAGTTAATAACACCTTGGTCTGCTCAAATGCAGCCAAGGCCCACACCTGAAGTAGCCCCCTCAAGTTTGACCACAACTCCTGTGGATACAAAAATATCTTCCCCCCTGAACAGGTCTGCTCACAGACCAAGTGACACAGGCAACAACTATGCGTCTGCAATAATGCAGGAATAACTGCCAATGATTATGCAAAAATTTCAATTAGGCCTCCAAAATGGCGTCCGCCACGTGGGACCTCTAGAAGCAGCCGCGCTAGACCATGCGGTCAAAATGGCGGCCGCCAGGCCTTAAGGCCTGGAGAAGCAAAACCCTGTCGTATTTTAAACAGGAGAATCAATTACACAGCAGGGGAATACAAGGCTGATTTGGGATTCCTCCCCCAGTCCCCAAGCACTTGCGATTAGTAGCGCAGCCCCTGCTGCGATCCAGATAAAGCTGCAGTCAGGAATTCTCCCTCAAGGCCTCGAGGCAAGTAAATCACTCAGGAGGTCTCCGAGTTGAAAAGCCGACCTCCGCTACCCAGCTGAATTGGCGGAATCGCAAAGAGGCTACAGATCGTCGGAACGGGAGCTCCCTAACGAACGAAGCCTGCAGCCTCCTTTTCAAAGCCCAAAGGGCTGCAGGGGAGGGAGGACAGAGTCCCTATCCCCCCCAACGCAATCCTCTTAATTTGGAAGTGAAGTCGAATTAATCTAATTGTTAATCAATTTGAATTTAAAGTATCCAATTTTAATTTGAATAGCCTAAAAAAAAAAAAGGAAAGAATCAAACTTAGCTAGGAGCCTTCTGAAAAGCGTCTTGCTGAGCACGAGACTAAGACAAAAACTGGGAAGTCACACTCAGAAGGAGGCGTGGCAGAGTTTTTTTGTCTTAGTCTGAGCAGGTGGGATTAAATTACCCAATCAGTGGAATCTACATCCATCCTGATGGAGAATATGTTCTACAAGCCATTAATCTGAAATTACTTTTTAAATCAAAAGCACAAGTACTTTACAAGGCAAATGAGGCAAACTTAAACCAATTACAAGGCACCATAATTTATTATGTTATTTCTAAATTTCAACAGCCAATGTGCTGATATTAAAGAGGAGAAAATCCTTTTGAGGTAATAGTGCTTTTTAATATTTGCTGCCAAAGTGAGACAACGTGATAAAGTAAATCCCAGAGTACGTTACAAAGGTGTTTATTCTCAAATTTCTTCAAAACAGTCATCATAGTATCATAGAATTCAAAGCAGCAGAGAATATTCTTAAGTTGTTTCAAATCTGGTACCAAACAGAACTTAATCTGTTTGAGAAAGAATGAAAAAGCACCTTTCTTGAAGAAAATCAGGCTTCATACTTTTTTGTTGTTGTAATAGCACACAAGTCATTCTGCTGAATTTTCCATAGGCACTAACTTATACTGTTTCCAGATAGTCTAGAAACCTTTCTGTGGTCGCCTTTGAGACCTTCCTAAACCATTTTCGATTTCCTTTTTCAACTGGAATTGCTTATATCTTTCAGCCATCAAAATGAGTTCTTCAGGAATCACCTATTAAAATTAAATCAACAATTACTACATTTTCAATTTCTATAAACTAAAAGAAATCATGAAAATATTCTATAAAACATTTTCTGTAATATATATTCTATAAATATCTTCTAAAAGATAAATTAATCCTGTTTGCATCAAGTTAAATTAGGTTTGAGCATTTACTCCTAAAAATGCACGTTGAATAAGAGCTCGTCAGTAGTTGCAAAAACAGAAAATCAACTTGATACAACTCTTTTTTTTTAACTGTCTGTATCTTTAAAAAAGTATTTTGTAAAAAATTCTGGAGGTCTTTCTGTAGTATATGGAGGGTATTGAACTTATTGGCTATATCAGAGGAAGACATTTGAACTCAGATGTATAAATCAGTTATCTAAGTTCCTTCTAACTTTTGAGCAATTTCCTCCTGTGATATTTTGTGGAGACAATTCAAGGCTACAAAGGCAGGAAAGGAAAATCTGATGGAACAAATTATCTTCTGTTTGTGGAAACAATATATTTAAACTAGGAGATTCATGTTACTATAATCAGTCTATAATACTGTAGTGAATATGAAAATATTTCGTAATGATTTAGGATTAGTCTTTATACTGAAATTTGCAAAAAGTCCTATCACAAATTTAAACAGTATAATATAAAACATAAAATAAAAACTGCAACCTAACATTTAAATAACAAAACAGCAAATTAACATACATTTTGTAGCAGCAACAAATTTTAACCACAAGCTATTCTGTAATATAGCAAACATTTACACAAGAGTTCTAAGTTCAATTTTGGAAACTAGTCAAAAATTTAAAAATCAATTTAAATGTGTGTTTAATGTTTTATATTATTTTAATCAAATAAGGGTAAAAGGAGGAACAGAAAAAAATAGCAACAAGCTTAGTTATGATGTTACCTGGTTTCCTCTTTTTAAAATGTCAATCAACTCAGATGCAATTCGCCAGTCAGCCCTTGTTACAAGTGTTATAGCTTCTCCTTTCCGGCTATGTAAAAGAAACAAACAAAATAAATAGCTCATATCTGTGTTTTGTTTTTGCTTAACATCAATCCAATTTTCCCCCCAAATAAAGAAGGGGTTTAAATATTTTTCTGTAAGACACCCTTTTTATAGACCTGTACTGATAATTTATTAAAATTTCCATTTTTAAATCATTTTCTGCCTTTAGACTCTTAGGTAATAAAAACGGATTGCTAATTTCTGAATGATTGAAATGCATCAGTGATAAATATCAAACTTCTACCCAAGTAGCAGTTAAGCAGATTATGACAGAAAATATACATGTTATCTTTATAATTTATTCTGTGCAGAAACAGGAAAAAAGATGTCTTACTGCTAAAAAGGGTCCATGTCTGCCAAACATCAAATGGATAGCTCTGTATTTTTAATCAGAGTATCAACATTCAAAACATGGGAAAAAACCCAAAATGAACAGATTTAGCCACTCCTGCCTGAGTGCGTAATAAAGATGAACATTCTGGAGTAAATGATATTTTGGAGACCTTTAATGATACAACAGCTATAGAGCAGAGGTCCCCAACCTTTTGGGCACCAGGGATCAGTTACGTGGAAAGGTTTTTCTGCCGACCAGAGGGGACGTGGTTTTGTGTGCTGCCTGCATCCCACGGATGGGGCTTTGCTTGTTTGTGAGGACAGGTTGCTGGCATGCACGGCCTGGTACTGGTCCACGGACCTGGGGTTGGGGACTCCTGCTACAGAACACAGGTTGCCATTTAGATATTTGAAGTTCCAGGTGATTAGAGTGGGTAAAAAAAGTTTACTAAAAAGCAATCCATCCTCATCTGCTCCCTTCTGACATAGTCCAATCTACTTACAAAGGTAAAGTTGTGTCTGACTTTAGGAGGCAGTGCTTATCTCCATTTTCCAGCATTTTCCAAAGACATTTGTATGGTCATGTGGTCAGCATGACTATGCACCGAGGGGCACGGAATGCAGTTATCTTCCCACTTAAGTGGTACCTATTTATGTAATTGCATTTGCATGTTTTCAAACTTGGTGGGTAGGAGCTGGGGCAAGTAACAGGAGCTCACCCAATTACGCGGCACTCAGATCCCGAATCCAGGCTGCCAGCTTTCCAGATGACAAGCCCAGTGTCTTTAACTTCTGAGCCATTACACTTCCTCTACTTACAACAGGGTCCTTAACTCTTGAGAAAAACATTCTTGCAAACCTGACTGGCAGGAAAGTCCCAATACCCAATGTATTTGAAAGTATACTTACATAGAAATATGTTTTCTTTTCCCTCTCATTTCCTCAAGTAACTCTTTGGAATAAATTATTTTTAACAGGAAAAACAGAAATCTGTTCAGCTGATGAATCTTGTCATGGGAGAGACTGCTACATTTCCCTGTACTCTAATGCATCTGATATAAGATGCAAAAATATGCTGATGAAAACACTCCTAATTTCTACTTGGTAACAAAGAAACAAGTCTGACTTACCCAGCTCGTCCAGTACGGCCCACTCTATGAACATATTCTTCAATGTTACGAGGGAAATCAAAATTAAAGACATGTGTAATATCTTGCACATCAAGTCCACGGGAAGCCAAATCTGTCGCTATCAATACACGAACTTTGCCTAGAACAAGCAAAATAAAAACTGGTAATTTTTCACAATACATTTGAATGAAGTGTTATTTATCTGTGGTTTTTCTAGCAATTGGCACTTATGAAAATCTATTTCCGCTTGGATTGTTCCAGACCCTAACATTTTTATGAAAATGCTCACTTGCCTTATATACAGTTTGAGGATCAGACTTTACCAATTCTAAACACCACCACAGTTGATCAAAATTGAAACAAACTATATTAAAGTCAAGATGGCCAAGTTGAATGAATTTGCAGCAAACATTCATAGGGCCAGTCAGAAGTAACGGTGGAATAATAATATGAGAGGAGGGGGGGAGAGAGAAAGAGAGATATGAAGTAGCACTGAAGTAGCTTCACTGAAGTAGCAGAGTCCAGAAAAAAGCACAGGGAAGTATTTTCTGATACAAATGGAAGACAGAGACTTTTTTGGGGAGGAGGAAACCATTTGTGCTGTAAAAACATTTTGTAAAACTCACTTGAATGAAGAGAACAGAGTCCATTAGTGCATCTTATTAACACGGTAGCATGGCCAAACTTAAGTTTGTCGGATTTCATATTGCATGCTTAACAGGCCTTATTTTTTCTAATAATGGCTAAAATAAATTTTTCATTGGAAAGATTCATACTAATTGATGAGTGAGGCTAAAGCGGCTGATCAGGGTTAAAATCTCATATAGATGGGCTGATATGGATTGGCCAGTATGGGGCAAACATTTTCTATAAAACCATTTTTGTAGATGTAGGTTATCAAGGAAGCCCATTATCCTGAGATGTGTCTTATTTTTTAAAAGACCTCTCAAATCTGTGATGTAGTTGATTGTATTTAAATTAGATCTGGTCTAGAAAGAAAAACTCATGGCCCTGTCCTTATCAATAGCACCATTTAATATGAAAAGGTTAATTCTATAACTTGGATTTTATTGTTATTAATTCTCTGATGAAATCTTTCCAAGTTGCTCAAACCCTGTAATAAAGATCTGAATGAGTTTATATTTTGATTGTTACATAATAGCATTATGTTATATTGATTAATTACGATTACCTTTTTTGAAATCCTCCAAAGCTTGTTCACGATCACACTGTTCTCTATTGCCATGTAAAGACTGAACTGGAATTCCTTGAAGTCCAAAGTCACTAGAAAGGTCATCAGCCCTTTTGAAAACAATTTTATCATTTTTTTTCTAACTTAATGGTTTCTGATTATTAAGAAAAATCCCATTCCCAAATGGCATTTCTACTATTATTACTATTGTGAGAAAGGGAAAAAAATAAGTTTGAAGTGATAAAAATGTTAGTTTTATACAGGAAGAGTATTATTCCTGTGCAAAATCTTTTAATATATGATTTATAACAACCAAATTATTCCACAACATTGAAACGCATCATCGTATTAAGTAAAAATACATACAACTCAAATATTCTAGAGTTTTCCTTCTAGAATGTACAAGAAAGCATTTTTGATTCTCCAGATTTTTGTGCTATAGGTGAAAATACAGTTGAAGTTTTATGTTAGAAGATAACTGAAATATGTCAAAATCTAATTTTATACTTAAAAACAGACTTTCACATTGAACATCTTATAAATTCTTTATATAGGTATGCTCTAATTACAGGAACCAACAAAATAGGATTATCATAGAAATTCAATGCAATTTCCAGCAGCAAAATAGCCAAATTTTCAGCAGTAGAATTTCTTTTGTTCAATGGAGAAGAACTAGGAAGTCTTTGGAAGGCAAAGCACTTCCTTTCCCACCTTTAAAGTTTGCTTAGAGAAAATAGTGTGGAATTGTCTTACAAATTCAATTACTTTGGTATTGCAAAGCTGGATTTATTATTTTTCTAATTTGTGTGAGATGAGGAGAAGGCTAAATGAAGGGTGGAGCTGTTTGCCTCCTCTTCCCATCCTTAACTTCCCCACAAATTAAAAACAAAAACAAAAAAAACTTAAAGTGATACCAGAGCTTGCTGGAGTCCTTTGTAAGGTCAAAAGGAAGATCTGTGACCTCCTATCCCTCAATCACTCTTAGCCCGCTTTAAATAAATGAGTCTGATTATGCAGTATGTCATCCTGCTATTCGCTCACTAAATTTGAAGCATACTGTAGCTTTTATCTTTTCTGTTTCCAAGATAACCACAGGAGGCAAAAAGTGAGGCCAATAAAAATAGATGCAGCCTCTGTGATTGTATACAGGACCACAGTCACACAGATAAGGACTGCCAAAGAACACTGCTAAATTTATCAATGAATTTGATTCCAATGAATATTAATGGCTGGAAGAGATAAACTACTATATGAAGAAAATACTCCAGAAATAGTCATTGTTATAATCAAATGTCTATAGGTTGCAACTATTGATTGAAGATTAGCAAACTCCTAATTCTATAAATTATAGTGCCCTTGTGTATCACTGGCGGGGAGAAATCAAAAGGTAATTTGTAGGCTCAGGTAAAAGTACTCTTGACTTCTGCTGTAAGGAAAATATAAGGAACAGCTTCACTGAACAGCGATTAACTTAGGAGCAGTTGCTAATGCTTACAAACCTGAACTGAAACTAAGACACTATACTTTTAGAGTACTGCTGTAGAGGAATAAGCCAGGGTACATTGACAGCACTAATTACTTGACAGCTCATTCCTGCAAAGGATTTTTTTCACTTCATTTGTTGAATAATCCACAGTGAATTGGCTTGCACCTAACATTGACATGTTATGTCAAATTAAGCCAAAAGCAAACAAACTATATTATGGCTTTGACAACCTAAGGAAGCACTAAAGATATTTTCCTTTAATTTCCATTATAATAATTGAATTAGAAAAGGACAATCATGTTTAGAATTTAAGCTATCTTTAAAGAACATACGTTTAAATTAGACTTTTAGTTAGCTACGTATATAGCACATGCTTTACTATAGAAAGTTTTAATCTTAATGCCAGTTAAATACTCAAATAGGAAAAGATGAAAAAAAGATATTTCTGAGGGAAAACTGGTAGGTGAACTACTAGAGCAAATAATACTGGACTCTACAGAATTGTTATAATTTAAGCTCATTTGTGTCAAGCTTTTCTACATACGTTAGTTTTTTCCCGACAAAAATGATGACCTTGTCATCAGACTTCATAGTATCAACGAAATGATGTGTGAATGCTCTTTTTTCTTCTTCTGGAATAATAATAATCTTTTGCTCCACGGTATTCACTGCCTGTAAAACAAAGTTTATTACAAAATTAATTGCTTATTGCATATATTGTCAAAGCTGCTTATAAGAATTGTAGATACTGAGATAATGTGGAAACAAAGTAGAACATTTAAAAGACTTCTGAATAATATGCATGCGGTTTAGAAATGACAGAGCATTGCTGTAGGACTATTCTTCAAATAATTACTTTATAAATTTTTCATTTTGACAATATAGTACTGATTTTTTTTAAAATTACTCAGCAATTGACAAATGAAATGATATTGTTGCATACACCTAAACTTCGGTAAAATGAAACCCCTTTGACATCTAAAATGAAGATAACACTGCATATATCCTTTTATATATATATATAGGAAGTTTTTCAGACAGACCGGTCTGATTGATTACACCTTGACATTTTTTTTAACTGCTATAATGCAGTTCTACTCTTTACAATCTCTTTTGCCTTGCAGCCCCCCAACTAGGGGCGTTAAGCTGGCTCAAGTCGCAACTGCGAAACATTTACAAATCCAAATTTCTGAAAAAGAAATTTGGATATATATATATATATATATATATATATATATATATATATATATATATATATATAATTACATTAAAAATTGAAGAATAGCGATTCCTGGGTACATACATTTCAGTAAAAAGGAAGTTAACTGGCTTGTATCCTGACGATGATGGCAGATGTTAGCCATCGAAAGCTTGATTTTATTTATTAAAACCTTGGTGTTTTATTCCCTGGTGATCGCTTCCTTTTTACTGATGTGTGTGTGTGTGTGTGTGTGTGTGTACACATACACACACAATTTGAAACTTTGAAATTTCCTTTTAGCGTATTCTTCTTAAAGTGGGTTATTATTGTGCTATTTTGTGTTATTATCATTTTCACAAACACAGTATTTTTCCACATATGGATAGTAAGATCAGACATTTTTGGTATAAATTATGGATATGTACAATATTAATGCTCAGCACAACTCACCGCTAAATCTAGAGTTCCAACATATACAATAATTGGATCTTTCAAGTATGATTTTGCAAGACGGCGAACACCATCTGGCCACGTAGCACTGGTGGAATTAAAATAAAATGCTTTAAAATATTTTAAGATTATTTCCCCTATTCTAATTCTCTTGCTATTTCTATAAAAAAAACTTATATCAATCCAGCTGAGTTTAAAACTTGCTAAAGAAACCCAAGGATTTTATTACTATTTGTTTAACTGCTTTGTTCCATGTCACGGCATCTGGCATCCTTCCATTTCATAAACATTTTCATGCATGCATTCATCCTTTGCATTTATAAGAAATCTAATTTAATTATTTCTTTCAAAGAGATTAAAACAGCTTTTAAATTATTTGAAGTGTTATGTATTTCCAAAAATTACACAGTAAACTTAATAACTCTGTGGATCATGGAAGTCAATTGAAAAAACAGACACCAGTACTTTCAGAAACATGATACCACTATTCTATTTCCATAGTGAAAGAGGGTCTTGTTACAAAGGAAAATAAGATATTGCCAAAGAGAAAAATTAACTCTTAGAAAAAGGTCATGTCTTGGAAATGAACCAATCTATGCTAGCACGAATGAGATATTTGCTTGTTTATGTATGTATGTATGTATGTATGTGTATCTATCTATTTATTTATTTATTCTTCACATTTTTGTGTTCTCCCTCAAAGAGGCGGTGTATAATAAAATGTTAAAATATAAAATAACATAAATCAAAGTTTAAATTTTTTAAAGAGGGGGCAAGAGATTAAAATTAATTAAAAGGCAAAAGGGGGGCTTTCAGGGGAGTAACCAACCTCGGGGCTGCATGCTTTCCTGGGTTCCCCATGCAAGGCTGCAGAGCCATGTCTTAACTCCTTTTTGGAAGACCAGGAGAATAAGCCCGTCTTACTTCCAGGGGAACAATATTCCACAGGGCAGGAGCAATGGCAGAGAAGGCTAACTAGACCCCACAAATTGGAATTATTTAACCAACAGGGTCTGAACATACTTTCCCTGCCCCATATACCTTCAAAGAGGGATTGGGGTTAGAAAGAAACATTTGCTACTGACAATTTAGTAACAAATATAGAGAGAAGTGTTTACAACAGATATGCAGCCAATATGCTGACTTACTGGCCTAATGTGAAAACAGTGGATATTCTGTATAGTAGCCCCTTTCTGAGGGAGATGGGTGGTTCAAAAATGTGAAAAATAAATAAATAACACTAATATAATGGTCTAATAGATATTACTGTAATAACAGACTTCAACAGATAATTGGAACTGCAGAAAAAACAATTGCAAGGAGCCGGCCTTTCACTGATGATCTGTACACTGCTTGAACCAGAAAGAGGGCTGAGAAAATAACCACAAACCCCTCACATCCTGGACATAAACTGTTTCAACTTCTCCCTTTTGGATGCTGCTACAGGGCATTGCTTGCCAAAACAATTAGACACAAAGACAGTTTTTTCTCTCCGTGCCATCACACTGCTGAATTCCTAATTCACACAGCACTGTCTTAGGCGTAAAAATATTTAACCCTGTAGTAGGCCAACAAAAGTACGTATAGTCCAGGCCATGGTTTTCCCAGTTGCAATGTATAGCTGTGAAAGTTGGACCATAAGAAAGGCTGAGCGCAAAAGAATTGAGGCCTTTGAACTATGGTGCTGGAGAAGACTCCTGCGAGTCCCTTGGACTGCAAGGCGTTCAAACCGGTCAGTCCTAGAAGAGATCAACCCCGACTGCTCTTTAGAAGGCCAGATCCTGAAGTTGAAACTCAAGTACTTTGGCCACCTAATGAGAAGGAAGGATTCACTGGAGAAGAGCCTAATGCTGGGAAAGATTGAGGGCAATAGAAGAAGGGGACGACAGAGAATGAGGTGGCTGGATGGGGTCACTGAAGCAGTAGGCGTGAACTTAAATGGACTCCAGAAGATGGTAGAGGACAGGAAGACCTGGAGGAACGTTGTCCATGGGGTCGCGATGGGTCAGACACGACTTCGCAATTAACAACAACAGGGCTGTATTGATATTATCTTTCTCACCTTTCCTACTACCTTCTATAGGTATCTATGATTTATCACTTGTTATATCTTATGATTAATGATTGTAACTATAATCTATGATATATGATCTATCACTTTATTGTAGTATTACACTGAGAGCTTATGCACCGGACACAAATTCCTTGTATGACCAATCACACTTTGCCAATAAAGAATTCTACTCTATTCTCTAGGCAAGGAAACAACCACATGGTGTCTGGGGTCAAATATTCTTTCTAGATGTGACAAAGGCTCTATGTTTCCAATTTAAAATAAAAATAACAATTTAAAATAAAAGGGCCACAAAGAGATATACAAATTGTTTTTCTTTGCAATGTGAAATAAAACAAATTATGTATTTTCTGTATAGTACATATTTAGGCAATAATATCCTTCAAAGGTATATTACCTGGTCATAACTGTTTGTCTATCAGGACGTACATCTAGCAAAATCTTCATTATTTGAGGCTCAAAACCCATATCCAGCATTCTATCTGCTTCATCCAATACCTATGAAAAATACTGGTTAACTACTGTTGATTTCAATGTATTTGATGATCTGACATTTGATATAAAAATCTGAAAATTAGTAAATTACTAACTGTAGACTATATTTCTATACTTAATTTTCTTGCATTATTCTTTTGTTCTGCTTTCACCAGCAAAGCCCAGTTAATATTTGTAAAGTCCTTAAACTAATGTAATGTAACTGGGCAGAATATGGGGAAGTTAGAGAATACAATAGGCATTTGCATAACAAGAACAAAGGAATAAACAGACTTTTAAAAATAATAAAAAATGAATATTAAAACAGATTATTTTTATAAATGAATTACATTGCATCAATACTACGCCACCTCAGCCTTTAAGTCATTCCTCGCCCTGTCTCCCTGTTATGAGCAAGAATTCCCTGGCTTGAACTACGCAAATCTCTTTTTTTCAAATCCCTCCCTCCAGTTTTCTCCTGCTATTGGAATATAACCTAGGACAGGGGTAGGCAACCTTGGCTCTTTTATGACTCATGGACTTCAACTCTGGGAGTTGAAGTCCATGAGTCATAAAAGAGCTAATGTTGCCTACCCCTGACCTAAGAGAAGGTACCCAGTGCTGCCACACTTTGAGGTAGTTCATATCTCAAACATCACAGGGATGAATTCAATTTTCTAATTGTCAGTAGGCCAGCATCTACTGGAAGAACAGATTCCTTGTTACATCTCATTCTTATTTTAAAAAACCTGGAGGGCCTTTACAGAGTATCAAAGAATGCTTGTTATTTGAGAAAAAAAAATCATAGGTAATACTGTTACCAGTTTTAGATTTTAGTATGTAACTATATGTCAACTCAAACTCAACTAATTCATTTCTAGACTGGAGTTAACTTGTATTAGGATTTTAATCTGCTCACTGTAATAGTAGTTAAAATTAATTTTGGATCTGATTCTTTGGATCAATCAATGCTAGCAAAGTTGGTTTTCTTCTAGGAAAAACAGCATAGCCCCATGTTTAACTTGCTGTGGCCACTCAAATATAATCTCTGATAAATGTTGGGCTACACTAGACTTTGGCAGAAAATCCATCTGGAAATACTGAGTGATATATCGAAAACTCCTTAGATTTATTTATATCTTTCTAATCTATTTAAATAAATAGATCTAAAACTCCTTAAAGAGCAGACAGCTTTGTGGTGGCGGTTCTGCAACCGATTTTTTCTTTATACAAGGATCTCCAAACTTGACAATTTTAAAACTTGTGGACTTCGACTCCCAGAATCCCTCAGCCAGCTATGCTGCCTAAGGAATTCTGGGAGTTGAAATCCACAAGTCTTAAAGTTGCCAAAAGCCCTGCTCTATATAGTACCTATTTCTCCCACATTAAAGATCAGAGGTCCCAGACCTATGGGCTGTGGCCCACTACGAGCTGTGGCCTCTTGGCCGCCAGGCCATGTGAGTGGCTGGGCAGTGCACATTTGTGTGCTCACCCCTTGTACCACCATTGCCACGAGTGTTGTGTGGGCAGTGGCAGCGCCACTGTTGCGTGGGTGGCGATGTTGCCATGAACCTTGTGCAGGCAGTGGCAGCGCCGCAAGCAGTAGGTGGGCCGCAGCACAATCCTTGCGCAGGGCTGGGGGCTCAATCCTTGCACTGGTGGTTGCATCGCTGCAAGCCTGACAGTCGTGCCACAAGCCTCACAGACACCACCGTCACTGAGAACTTCGCACACATGCTCGCAGCCCCATTTGCGTGGTGCGTATGCTTGCAGCCTGTTTGTACATGCACATGCACGTGTGGCCACATTCACGTTTGCGCATGCACGCATAAGGCGCCTGCCCCTCCCTCTCCCACTGGGCCAATCCAAAAAGGTTGGAGACCCCTATTATAGATATTCCTATTTAAAAAGAAAACTGGAGGAGAGAATAGCATGAATAGACTTAGAAGATGTTCCACCCAGTTATCAATATATGAATATTTTATAAGTTCCAACCTAATACATAATACTTACTAATACTTACTAAATATGTTATGCTTTTCAGATTTATAAAACTGTTCATTTGCAGGTCATTCAGTCTGCCAGGAGTAGCAATAACAATGTCCACGCCTTTGGTAACCGTATTGATCTGTCCTTTCCGGTCTCCACCACCGTATATGCAAATGCTAGGAAGAATGTTTCTTCAATATTTAGAACTGAACTCACAAACTACTATCTTTTTAATATTTTACATTCTTCCCAAATTTTGCAAAAAGACTTTCATAATGTTTTACTTTCCTAAATAAGAGCAAGATAAAGAACATTTGAGCCACTCATAAAATATCCCTTGCCTGAAAAACTTAAGTAGAGTGTTTTTTCCAATGCATCACTAATTTTATTAAAATAGGTGCTCCTTTTAAGCTAGATCCAAGAGTATAACATTACACATAGGAAAGGTCTGTTCCTGATTATCTATTCTGCTTTTCCTAATAGTTCTGAATGTACTGTCAATAATTGCTAGATGTTAGGAAGTTATAACCATTCTGTATCAAAATAAGATAATTTAACTTTAGAATATAGCTTAACATTTTAACCAAATCACTCTAAATGTTCAGAAAAAACACACTTTAATACCTATCAAATAAAAGGAAGAAAATTGGTACCTTTTAAATCCTTTATAAGAATATTTTAAGCACTCTGCTTCAACCTGAAGGGCCAGTTCTCGAGTGGGAATGAGAACCAGCATCCCTGGTCCATTGCGTTTTTCTCTAGAACTGAAAAAAGTATCAACTTCTTTAGACAATCAACTTGAGGAAATCCTCAGAAAAAAAAAACTAGTGACACCTAAAAATTTCAGTCAGTCCCAAATTCAAGAGGATAATTTCCACAGTTTAGCTTGCATCCAAATTTAATTCAGTTGAGTCAAATCAGAGTAAAGCCATATTCCTAAGCATAATTGTAAGAAAATAAGTTTAAAAAGCATGCATAATTTACAACCTAACTATATTGCTTGGATCATGACAGAGTCAGGGTGTCATTCTCATTTTATGGTAGGCAGAGCTACTTTACCTTACTTATCAACAGTAGTGTATTCCAACAGAATACAAGAGGTTTTATCTCATCTTGTTCTTACATTGGTTGTGAATCCAAATGAATAAATCCAGGCATTAAATAAGCTAGTGTCTTTCCAGTACCCGTCTGTGCTATTCCAATGAGATCAAATCCTTGAAGTATGATTGGCCAAGCCTGTGACTAAAATAAGGAAGTTCTGTGAATTTGCTGAAATGTAAACTGAAATGTTTTTCTACTAGTTAGATAATAAAGAAGAAATACCTGAATTGGAGTAGGTTTCTGAAAGCCAACCTTTCTTATATTTGCCATAATACCAGGATGATGTATAAAAGCATCTTCAAATTTACAAACAGGATTAGGAATACGACGTTTTTCACCATCTTTCAGGTCATCACATGAAATGCTATTGTTTTCTTTTCTTAAATCAAAAACCAAAGTCAAAGAATCAACGTTTTACATCAATAGGGACTATCTATTATTTTTGATACGAATGCTATCAGATGTTTGTGCTAGATCAAGAAATTTTATGCACATGCCATGAACTTATTCTGGACAATTATATAAAAATTTATAATCAAAATCGATGAGAAAGGATGAATTAAATACTGTACATTGTAGTCTGAAACTTTTAAAGTAAGATATAATTCTACACCTTCTTTAAAAATTGTGTTCTGAAATCAACATTTGGGGAAGACACAACAAAATGTCTGAATGCTTCAACTCTGAAATGTTTTGCTTACCTCTAGTCAATGCACAAATTCATCTATGTGTGCAGATGCTTAAAGTATTTGTTTTTAAAAAGAATTCTAATGGAAAAATATACATAATGAAAATATTGTCTACATTTATAATAGATTGTTCAATGCACTACTTATTAGAAAAGATATAGCCATGGGCCTACAACAACTCTTTATATGTACATTTAAGAGGGGATCTCTAGACTAGAAGACCTTCAAGATCTCTTCCAACTCTGTTATTCTTGAATTGAATCAACAGAGCTATCTCAACATCATGTGAAGTGAAAATACCATTTTAGGTTTCATTAGTCAGGTTGCAGCTGGAATATTCAGTTTTGGTTACCATAATCTAAGAGGGATGCTGAGCAAGTGCAAAATATGAGAAAAGTAACAAAGATAGGGATAAGCTTGGAAGCTAAATCCTAATGAACTTATTAAGCTTCATAGCCTAAAGAAGAGAAGGCCAGAGTGGGTGGGAACATGAGGGTATTAAAGGACAGGGAACAGGGTTTTATTCTCCATAGTACTTGAAGTTTACAGAGGGAGCCAAACCCTAAGTAAGGAGTAATTTCTTGATCATGAGCTATCAGGTGGTGGAACAGCCTATCACCTGGATTTGCAGGTCCTCAATCACAGGGGTTTTTAAATCAAGGTTGGATAGCCTATAATCTGGGATGTCTGGATTTTATTCAGATTGTACACTGTGTGCACAATTATTAGGCAAGTGAGTATTTTGACCATATCATCATTTCTATCCATATTTTCCACCTCCAAGCTGTATAAACTTGAATGCTTAGTGGATATAAGCATAGCAAGTATATCTGGGTAATGAGGGAGGGTGTGGCCTAAGGAGATCAACACCATATTAGGCATAATTATTAGGCAGCCTTTTTTCCTCAGGAACATGGGCCAAAAGAGAGATTTAACTGACTCTGAAAAGTCAAAAATTGTAAAGTCTTTCAGAGGGATGCAGCACTCTTGAAATTGCTAAGATATTGGAACATGGACCACCAAACGTTTTGTTGCAAATAGTCAACAGGGTTGCAAGAAACATATTGAGAAAAAGAAGATGCACTTTAACTGCCAAAGATTTGAGAAGAATCAAACGTAAAGCTACCAGAAACCCTTTATCCGTCAGTGCTGTTATATTCCAGAACTGCAACCAACCTGGAGTGCCCAGAAGTTCAAGGTATTCAGTGCTCAGAGTCAGGGCCAAGGTAAGGAAGGCTGAAACCCGACCACCACTGAACAAGACATGTAAGTTGAAAGGGCAAGACTGGGCCATGAAATATCTGAAGACAGATTTTTTTCAAAGGTTTTACGGACTGATGAGATGAAAGTGACCCTTGATAGACCAGATAGATGGGTCCATGGCTGGATCAATAATGGGCACGGAGCTCCACTTTGACTGAGACGCCATCAAGGTGGAGATGGGGTACTGATATGGACTGGTATTATTAAAGATGAGCTAATGGACCTTTTGAATTGAAGATGAACTCAAAAACAACTGCCAAACCTACTGCCAGTTTTTAGAAGACACTTTCTTCAATCAATGGTACAGGAAAAAGTCTGCATCTTTCAAGAAGACTGTAAAATCGGTTAAAATATAAAGTTTCTAACAAATGAGAAAAGTTTCTAATTTGAAGTTAGAATTTGTAGTGTTCCTAAAATCTCATTCAGCAATTACAAGCATATTCAGCTAAAGTCAAAGGTAATCGTAAAATGGCATTTTTCATAAGTGTATGAGAGAGCTAAAGAACATAAAGAATCTCATTAGACAAGGATCAGTTTTAAGTTTTTTTTTTTAAATGGTGGGTCCCTAAGATGCAAACAATTTAGATACAAGTTTCATTATATAAGATTATTTAAAAAATAAACAAACAAAAAACACCTTTCCTTCAGTGTGTAGCAAGAGCAGCCTCTAGTGGCCTTTATGGATAAATTCATATATGAGCGTTTCTTACTGCAATCTGAAAATATAGTTTGGAAATCAAATCTGCAAATTATAGGGGTTTCTGTTATCATTCAGTATCAAGGTCTAGCTTGTAGTTATGTTTCTTAGATGAACAATTTGAAACAATATTTTGTAGCTTTTTTGACAAGAAATTTGTTTGGCATACTAGTGGTTCTATGATCCCTGGGGGTCCCCCAAAACTCTCTCAGGGATCCACAAAATCAAAATTATTTGCCAAAATTATTCCACCTGAATCTGAATAGTACATTTTAATATTGATGATTAAGATATTCGGACATTTAAATATTTCTTATGCATATATGTATGGATGTTCTTCTTTAAAATTAATCATAAAATTATGGCTTTACTCTTATGGTGACATTTGAACCCAATAAAAAAGTAGGAATAAAGGGAAAAAATAAATGTCTTCAACTGAATAAAAACCATTATTCCTACCAGTAAACCTTCTCAGCCTAAAATATATTAAAACTACTTTTGTATGTTGATTCACTCATTTCTGATGAATAAGCTGAATACTTTTTGCACGAAATATATCTTCCAAACTAAATATCTTGCAAGATCAAATTGGTAATGTGGTTGCTCCACTGTTTTATATTAAATATTGTTATCACTGATACTAAAAATCTATGAAAATAAACCACATCAGATTAATCAGATTAGTAAATTAGATTTGCAAAAAAGCTTTAGGCGAGGTTTCTTCCAATTTCTTTTCTTTATGTGTTTCAGAAAGCTCAAATACTGATTCACATCTAATCTTGGATGCCCATATGTGAAGACTGAATCAGGACAACAAAGTTGATTTTCAAATTAATTAGAATTATTAATTTCCTGTATTTTTACATGGCCTAAACCAAATATCCTTAGAAAATACATAATCAAATAATAAAATGACAAAAACTATAAACGTAGTAACTCTCATAAAACAGCAAGCACTAAAATGACCTACTGCTAGTCATTATTTTACTACACCGCATATATCTATCTTTGGAAATATAGAAATGGCCCATTTTGATTTTATGATAATCATCCATCCGTATCTTTGAAGGGTTAACTAAATATTTAATCGACAACTCCAGATCCAAATATCTAAAACATATCAGTTAAATATAAAGCATATGTTTCTATATCCTAATTCTTACCGCCATTTATCAACTTCTTCTTGTGACATAAAAGCAACGTTTGAGGCTTCTTTGTAAAAGCACTTTTCAATTGGAGGCAAATCTGTTAAAAGTAACAGAAAAGTTTGTTACAAGAGCTTCAATTTCTCACATAATTTATAGCATTTTAAAAATAAATTCTATTCACGAGTTAAACCTAACAACTGCAGCAGGGGTTTCCTTTATAGAGAAAATACTGTTTTAGTATGCCTTGCAAAAAAAAATGAATATAATAAATATGCAGAAATTTAAATTTCTTTTATATATTAGTTTTAAAACAAAAACTTACAGATGTTCGTTTCTAGGTCTCTTTCTCTGCCCACTAAGCAGCTGTGGGCTATATCATCTTTCATCTGATCATTTCATCTCTTTTGTCTCCCATGGTCATTCCTACATACCATTAGTTATACCACAAGAGAACCGTATGTCTGGCTCAGGTCCATGACGCTCAACTCAATTTACAGATTATACCCAACTTTACGTCTCCTTTTCATCCAATGCAGGTGAGGTGGTTGGTACTGGTAGTCTGAAGCTACTGGTAGTCTGAAGCTACTCAAGTACTGAAGCTACATTGTAGCTTCAGTACTTGAGTACATGATTCTAAAGTTCCAATGGCCACCCCTTCCATGGTCATGTGACTGCATTTCAGGTGCTTGGCACCTGGTCCGCATCCCACGGTCAGTTATGCTTTTGATAAAAACTGGCATTTACTTGTTTTCGACAAAACCGGCCCATAGGGAAAAAAAAGGGTTCACTTAACAACCATTGTAAAAAAGGTTGTAAAATCAGGTTGGTCATAAAACTTACAACCATAATGGGCAGGCTCTATTATGGTTGTAAGTTGAGGACTACCTGCATTCTGAACAAGTACTTGGGCAGGGTAATGGACTAGACAAGGGTTAAATAACTGGGACTCAATCCAGGTAACCTGAAGATACTTTTTGTGCATGGTATATCTATCCAATGGAATGGTGCCCTGTCAGTCCTGGAATAGTTCTCATCACTCTAAATATAGAGGTTCAGTTTGGGAGTGGTCTTGGGTCCATCACTGTCACTAGAGGCCTAGCTAATTTGGAAAGTTGATTGAAAAACAGAAGCTAGACTGCTCACTAGTTCAGGTGGATATGAACATATTATAGGTAATCCTCAACTTACGACTGGGCATTTAATGACCTTTTGAAATTATGACACTTAAAAAAAGCTTCTTACGACCTGTCCAAAGTTACAACTGCTGACCCTTCAGTCAGTTAATCACATTTCAGGCATTTGGCAATTGACTCACATTTAAGACTGCTTATGTTGTCCCATAGACCCATGACCAAAATTTACCCATTTGGAAGAATGGATTCAGTTAAGAACTATGTAATTCACTTAACAATGACTCACTTTACAACCATCATAAAAATGGTTGCAAAATGAAGTCCAGTCACATGTTGTCATGATTTTTGATCAAAATCTAGTCCCAACTATGCTCATAAATGGAGGACTACATGTATGCCAGTATTTCTACCGTCTATGCTTACTGCTGGTCTGTGTCTTTTTCTGTATGTTTGTCCAAATCTTAAACGACTTATGATAAATAGTTTACCTACTAAGGTTATCATTCATTAAAAAAATATTACACTAACCAATCCATTTCATGGCTTCATATTTAGCTTTGTTTTCTCGAAGGGAGGCCCAGTTAATGGGTTGTTTCGGACTATTGAATCCAGAGTTGAAAATCACAGGTTGACTTTGACCGTATGAAGGATTTCCAATATCCTGATATTTACAGGAATCTGTTAAAATAAAATCAGGCTCCGATTATTAAAAGAGTTTCCTATCAGATTGCCAGGCAATTTAAATGAGGACAGGACAAATCTAACACTAGAATTATGTAGAAATTGCACCTCAAGGCCCCTTAAGGACAGACTTTATCAATTAATTTTTTTTTAATATTTAACAAACAACCCTAAGAAAGGTGTGAATTTCATACTCCACTATTATATACATTTTACAAGCTTTTAATTTATTACTGCTTATCAACAAAGTGGCTAAATAGGTTTTCATTACTAAACCAATAAAAATTATCTGGATGCCTACATAACATGCATACCAAGTTTTAGAGGCTTACCTTTAATACATCTTTCTCCTGAATTGTTTTGGTTACGCCTTTCAATAAGATTATCAATTAGCATTTTCGCTTTAGTTTGTTTTTCCTTTCCACCAAATATCTTTATTTCAGCCTCATAATTTCCCTTTATAACCTAAACAAAGATATTTAGATTAGAAATTAAAACTTAGAAAATGAAGCAATCTAATTGATTTGTAGTGATTTAAAATATATGACTTAAAACATTTGCAAATATTTGTTAAAATATTTACACATAAGAATCATTAACTGAGTTAACTATTTAAAATATATATGCTTATTAGAAGTTTTCTTCCCAAATTCTCTTAGTTGTATTCTCCACAGACTGACCATAAAGTTACTCTTGAAGCATTTTTAGAATTAGAACAGCTTACCTGTATTTTGCAACCTGATGATTCCTCAAGCTCCTTAATTTTAGTTCCACCTCGACCTGTTGTAAAAGAAATAGATTCATATGCAAAACTTTGTCACAATTTAAGTCCTGTCTTTTAACATGTACATTGCCATTGACAACATTGTAACTTTTAAAAATCAAGAATAGAACAAATGTCTGCAATTCAATAAAAAACCCATAAATTTCAAATACAAATCCTCAAACCTTATACTGTTTCACAATTTTTTTTCCTCGTTCTCCAATGTCAACTGATATTTTAGTGATAAATTATAGAAGGAAAACAATCATTTTACTACATTCCCCCTTTTCCTTATATTTGTATTCTACCCATTTTTGAAGACTCTAGGTCAGGGCTTTTCAACCTTTTCACCCATTGTAGCACTTTTAGGATATGGCAATATCTGAGTACCACCAGTCGCCTACTAAGGTGTCAAAAACTTGATGACCCCCCCCAAAAAGGAAAAAAGTGATAAAGTACAGGTAGTCCTCGACTTACAACAGTTCGCTTAGTGACTGTTTGAAGTTACAATGGCATTGAAAAAAGCGCCCCTCAAGCCACAGCCAAGCAAGACACCTGCCTGCCCGCCCGGCCACGCTCTTCCTCCTGTCCGAGGTTTTCATTGTTGTGAGCATTTCTGTTGAGGATTGGCAGCGGGCGTGGGGTGGGGGGTGTTTGGTTTTTATTCCCCCCATCTGCTGGGTGGTTGCAGCAGGTTTTGGTCATTTCACATGACCCTCGGACACTGTGACCGTCATAAATATGAATCAGTTGTCAAGCATCTGAATGTAAATCACAAGACCCTGCAAATGCTGCAACATTCCAGCTAATCGGTGCTTCTTCTGGGCTCAGCAGAAGGGCCAGGATCAGTGCTGCTTTCCAGCTGATTGGTGCTTCTTCAGGGCTCAGCAGAAGCACCAGGATCAGCACCAAGCTCCAGCTGATCCTGGCGCTGATCCTATTTTAAACTCAGTATATATTTATGTCCCCATTTTAAACAATAAGTTTAAAATGGGGACATAAATATATACTGAGTTTAAAATAGCCATTTAAATGTCTAATTTTTCTTATTCTTATTGTATATGTGAATATGATTTAATATGTTATCAGGAAATGTGTATAGGCGGTCGGAAAGAGTGTAACCTCATACTACCTCAGCCAATGGGGAAAGAGGAGGGATGTAGCGGCCGGTGATAGGGATGAATAAAAGGAGATATTTTGGGTTAAAACTTTGGAGAGAACCAAGCTTTGATAGCTTTTCTCCCCGCTTATTGCAATAAACAAAACAAAAGGCCTTCATTGTGTCTTGGCTGGTTATTGGTCAGGCGAGCTTGCCTCTGGTCACAAAGGAAAGTGGCCCAGAGCACATAACAGCCTTGGGGGCTCCTCCGGGATTTGCATCCGTTCCATCTTTGGCAGCCAGGGATATTCAAAAGGGGAGTGCGCACCTGGGTAAGTTTTTCCAAGCCCTAAAGGTTGGATTGCCCCTGCTCAAACAAGGAGGAATTGGAGAACCCGAGACGGAAAGCCAGGACCCAGTGAAAACCTAAGGAAGGACTTCAACTCAGCTTGACAGGTAAGATACCAGAGGGGTATCTATATATCAGAGGGGTGTTAATGGGCAATAAGAGTTTTAAGAGGAGGGACGCCTCCCCGGCCAGTGTGCCAGCCAATAAGGAATAAGAGGAAAGGTATTTACATTCTGGAATGAATCCCTTAGGAAGAATGTTGAAGTATTTTAAGTCAATGCTTTAAACAAGGCATTTACTATACATACCTGGCCTAAGTACATCTTTGGCCAGCCAATAAATTAAATTAGGCTTCTCAGCTTGGCTTAGAGCAGTGGGGAATGGATAGGCAGTGGTTAAGGTCTATCAGAAACGCTCCTTGCATTTCCCCACTGCCTGGAGAACAAGCTACAAGTTGCCCCAAAAGAGTAAAAGTGGAAATTTAAAGTGGAAATGATGTTTAAGGGTTTGTGTGTTTGGGGTTTGTGTTGACTCATTTCTAAAAGAGGGGGAGGGGAGGGAGAGACCCTCTAACAGTAATATACAAAATAACAAAGTCTTATTCCAAAAGGAAATTTGGGAAATGGAGCTCATTGGCTTTGAAAAAGTTCCTTAAAAATAAGAATAATTGTTTTGCCTGGGGTGAAGCATTTGGAATTTTTGTGTGTGTGTGTGTCTGGTGTAAATGCAAGAAAGGGTGAAGAAGGCTAGTTTCTTAGTAATTAGAAGGACAATAGAAGGTGTTAAAAGAATGGAAATAATCAGATGGAAGAGAGGGAAAGAGAGAGAGAGAGAAAGAAAGGAGCTGTGTGAAATTTTATGCCTGGCCAGGATGAAAGGCGAGAACTCTGATCTGCTATTTTGTGTGTGGAAAACCCCTCTCCAAGGGAAAAAAAAATTGTTCCCCCTAACAGGTTTTGAAATCAGGCAATTTAGGAAAGAATTGTCCATACTAATAGAAGATCCTATTGAAGTAGGAAAACAGGTTAGAAATGTTTTTAGGACCAATGGAAAACATGGGAAGATATTAGGGTACAAATGCAGAAATTAGACACATGGAAAACTAAAACAATAGAAGATTTATTAGCGGTAAAAGAGGCTCAGAAAGTATATGCGAAGTGAAAAGAGGAGAGAGATAAACATAAGATAAGATAAAAATCATGGCTCAATTATTGCAAAGAGGATGTGGAAGAGTAATCAGGAAATCAGTAAGGCAGGCTGGGGGTGAGGACAGCCAGTTGGCACCAGGGGATATAAATCCCTAGGAGAAAAATTTTCCCCAGTCCTTAAATAAATAAATAAATAAATGTGCCTTTTGTAAGGAGGAAGGACACTGGGAAAATGAATGCCCTAAGAGGAAGGAGGGGGAAGAACTAGCAAATTCGGTGAATTTTGAGGATTAGGGGTATCAGGGAACTAATCTGTTTTTTGGTCCAGCTTTTTAGGAACCTCTGATAAACCTTGGATCCCTGGAGGAGGAAAGGGTGTACTCAGTGCAGTCCGAACCACCAGATTTACCCTAAACGATATACCTCTGGGAATGCAAATTGGGAAAGGGAAGATTAAGGATCAGGGAATTGGGGACATGTAGTAGAAGCAACAATATTTAAATCTGCTATGGTCCAGACAGTAGTAAAAGGACCTGAACTTTGCATTGGTTAAAGGGAGCTGCAATTTGGCCAGGAGGTAATTAATTGGTAAATTGGGGGTTGTTATTATGGGGAATGAAAGATAAATAATTGTAAATATTATGACCTTAAGTGAGGAAATTCAAGGAAAAGTGGACCCTCTTATATGGGCCCAAGAGGGCAATAGAAGAGGGGTACACATGGATCCTTTAAAGGTGACTTTAAAGAACCCTGGTGAAGTAATTCACCAGATACAGTATAACATTACATTGGAAGGAAGAATGGGTTTAAAGCCCATGGTGGAAGGGCTATTGAAGGGGGGTGAATTTTTTGAGCAATCCTTTTAAACATGTTTAGTTTGTTACTTTTTTAACCCTTCTGCCTTGGAGAAGTAAGAGATGCAGAAAAGAAGAAGAAGAAAAGGAGGGGGAGGCAGTTTCTGTCTGCATGCTTGTTTGTTTGTTTGTTTTTAAAGAACAGAAATTGACTAAAATTTCCTGACCGTAAGAATAATTAATCAGTGGGATAATTTTCTCCAGAAACTGTGGATGCTTTATTATTGGAGGTTTTGGGGAGGAGGTTAGAAATTGATAGGGTCTGAAATGGATAGAGTTCCCTGTTTCAGTAAGGGGTTGGACTAGAGTACCTCTAATGTCCCATCCAACTCTGATATTCTGTTTTTGTATGTGTGGCATACTTCAGTGATTTTCCTTTGCATTTTAGTTTGGATTTATCCTTAATAATGCATTTGAGGGTATTCTTGTCAAAGGAACAATCTTATGATGTTTTATTTAACATCTGATAAATATGTGTCTTTGGGACTCCTTGCTACTGCAAAAAAAAGATAATTAATTGCATACTGTGTGTGTCCAATTTGTTTTCCTTTTCCTTGGAACCAAGGAGGGGGAGGGAAATCTTTATAGAAAACCAATTTGGTTACAGGGTAATAGCCACAGGCTGCAAGGCTGGATTTGAGTTCAAATCCTGATTTAGCCATGAGGGTTGGCTGAGTGTTTTGGGCCTGGTTTATTTTTGTTCAGCCCTAGGAGGGAGGTTTTGGCAAGCCACTTCTGTAAATGTAAATTTTCCTCCTGAGGGCTGTTTCAAGCAAAAGTTTTGTATAAATTTTTACTCTGTCTGGTTTAGTGAGTGGGGGAAGGGGGAGACAATCTTTTGTCTTCTATCCTGGTGTTCTTAGCTATCCTGCTGCCACAAGAGTGATTTGAATGTTATTTGCCTGAGACAAAAGGCATTCCAGAAATGTTGGCCCAATACTAACTGGTGAGCCTATGTGCTTTACCTTTTAAAATCCTGAATGTGTTATTTACAATAAGGTTATTGAGTTATATTTTTGTAACATAGTATCTAATCAGGGTGAAAGGGGGAGAAGAAAGAAAAATGTGACAATTTTTGATAGAGCTTCCATGGACAAGTATAGTCTATCTGATACAGGACAAATTATTTTTTTTTTCTTCCTTTTCTTTCCTCCACTTTTAAGCTGTGGAAGCAAATACATTTTTATGTAGCTTCCCAGATTTGTAAGATCTTATTCTGGGAATTATAAAGAAATGGGAAAGCAACTTTTTGGCAGAAGAAAGGATTGAGAGTATCTAGCAAATAAAGCCCAATTGGTATGAAAGGAGGTAAAATATCTAGAATATATTATAGTTGAAGGGGAAAGGAAAATAGATAGTAAAAGGATTGAGGCTATAGTAGATTTATAATTACCAAACAACAAAAATGGTCTTAAAGGGATTCTGTGGTTATCACAAGGTACTGCAGGAATGGTGATCCAAAAACTATAGGAGGGGAATCATTGGGGAATTAAAGCATACGTAGAAATGTATTTGAAATTCTATGCTACCCTTGGAATTTATGGGATAGCCCAAAGGGCTACAGAGGGATGTTTGATATGTAAAAGGGTTAATAAAGGGTTAAGGCTCCCAAAGGAGGGAGACAAATAGCTAAATGTAGAACAAGTACTGGGGTCTCTGTCTTCTGTTTGACAGGAAGGCTTGGTGGCGCAAACAACTCCTTTTGGAATTTCCAGTCCATAAGATCCAGCCGGGACAGTGGGTGCTGAATCGTAAATGGAAGGAGGAACTTCTACAACCAAAGAAGGGAAGTTCCTTATATTAAATCTGCTGTCCGGAGGGCTGAGAAGGGTTGGACTCACTACACATGAGCAAAGGTGGTGACTGGACTAGAAAGAGGGTGGACGGTTATTCCAGAACAAGGACTGAAAGCCACATTTAAAAGGACTTGAATGGGTAGTGGACCAGAACCCCTACCTATTTTGAATATCTCTTTTAGAATTTCAGATGACCCCAGACGAAGAACAAAGATGTTGGTGGTGACTCATCAGAGAAATAAAAGTTGTTTGTTACAAATAAAATGAATAACTAAGTCAGAAGTCATACCATTAGAAATTGAAAATGTAGAATTGTACATTGTAAGAATTAGGTGGTAAATGTATATCTTTTGTTATTATCACTGTGATTGCTGTATCTGTTATTATTGTTGTAATTGTGGATGAATTTGTGGGTGTGAAATACTGTGTAATAATCATGAGGGGTAGATTCTACTTCCAATATTACTGAAGACAACACACCAGAACAGCCTGGGAAATAAAGGTAAAAATTTGTTTCTGGGATTTAAAGGTAGACGATAATCATGAAGCAGAATGGATATTGCAAAAGGAATCAGGAATGTGGCCAAAGCTCCTGAACAAAAGTATGAAAATATGTGGAGTGATTGGGGTTGGTTAACTAATTGGTTTCCCAATACTGAATGAATAAGACAAATGTTTCTTGGCCTAAATTTTTTAGTGGTTGTAGGTATTATGTGTTGTGCACTTTGGAGAGAAGCAAGCTTTGATAGCTTTTCTCCCAGTTTATTGTGTCTTGGCTGGTTATTGGTCAGGCGAGCTTGCCTCTGGTCACGAAGGAAAGTGGCCAGGAGCACATAACACAGTTATGTCTTCCTTATTCCTTTTTTAACCAACTAAATTACAAGCAATTTTAGAAGATAAACCTTTGTAAGCAGAAAAGTTTTAGATAGGCACATACAACTAAGGGAGGCTTCTTAAGCATAATGACTTCCAGATGCTTTGAAATCCAGGTCCCCAAATCCCCAATTCACATTTGAAAATCGAAGACCAAACTCTAGCAAAGACTAAATTAGGAAAAGCTGCTAAGAAGCCATCCAAATCTACTTCTCACCCACAAATGCTGCAGCCTCTTTAATTCCTTTTAGTGAGGGTTACATATTCAACCCTCATATACATCCAACGCACTAAGCCGTACTGACATGGTTTGCTTGGCTTCGATTCAGTGCATTGCCCAGCCTGAACCGTGTTTCAAAAAACAAAACCCAACAACAAAAAACAGGTTAAACAAACCATGGCTATGTCCGACGTGTTAACTCGTTTTACCGAGGAATTACTCAATAGATTTTAGACTCAACAGATCTAGCTCCCCAGACCCGTTTAGAAACGTGCCACTACGTATTCCTTAGGCATAAAAGCCGACTGGGTGACTTTGGGGCCAGTTACTTACTCTTCTTCAGCCCAGCGTACCTCACAGGGTGGTTGTTGTGGGGAAAAACGGAAGGCAGGAGAATTAAGGTCTGTTCGCCGCCTTCGATTATTTACTAAAAAGGCGGCAAACAACAGCAGCAACCGCTTACCTATGAGGGTGCCGACGAGAGCATTATCCAGGGGGAAGCATAACGGGAGCGACCCTAGTCGCTGTTTGCCGCCTCCTCCTCCTCCTCCTCCTCTGCCTCTTGCCCGATACTCCAAGGTCCCAGACTGGCGGGCAGACGCCGGCCGCGAGCCCCATCTGTTTCCGCCGCCTCTCTCCTCTTTATCTTCTCCCACTGCTCGAGTACCCGCAGCCTGCGAAGATCCCGCCGTCTTCAACGAGTACCACTCGGTCGGGGGAAGCGGAGTATGGGAAGCGCGGGGCTGATCCTCCTCGCCGTCCGTCTCCCAGTCAGACATGGCAGGCAACGAACCCCTCGACAGGGCCAAAAGAACCGAGACTGACACGCCGCCGGTTAGCCTTGCACGTGAGGCGGTTTAGCGCTCGTTGCCGGCAGCGGTTCTGATTGGCTGGCGCTTCGGTCGTGGCGGGTGATTCGCCGAAGCGCTGCCGTCTTTGGGCCGGCAATTCCAAATTGGTGAATGAATGCCTTTGTGTGGCTTTGAGGGCGGCTCTTACCAAACGACTAATTGTAGCGGTGGGGACGAAAAGTTTCCGCGGAAATTATCACCAACCGCAGCCACTATTACTATACTTACACACTTTAAAAAGTTACAGCAATCTTGACATTAATTAATCTGAACCCTATTAAAATATGAGGTGGTAGAGCAGAAATAAAATTAATCCCGTTCCAAACATCTGCCCTATTTGGCTTCTTTGGCACTTTCTTGATTGGAGTATTGTTTACTTGATTGTTAGTCTGATGTTGACCTTGGAGTTAATCTATGCTGATCTGGTTGCTGATTGCTGGTGGAGAGGTGCTTGGGTCTTTTTGTTCCTTTTTGGGCTGGGTGATAATTTATTTTGCAGAGTCTATAGATGTTAATGTCTATGTGTCTATTTATAGCTGATTTGTCAAGAGTGGCAGGCTTCTAGAAATTTCCTGGCATTTTTGGACTTGGCTTGGTCTAGGATGGTCACATTTTTCCAATTGATTAAATCTATCTATATGTTGTGAAATTAAAGAATGTTCATCATGGCTTCTAACAGCTAGTTGGTGTTCATGCGTGCATTCTGCCAGTCTTCTGCTTATTTATTCTACATACTGGGTGTTGCAATCCTTATGTTTCATCTGGGGTTGCTGGTCTTTTGGTTTGCTTAAAATGTTTTGAAGGGCTTTAGTTGCATAGGAAGAATCATAAGACACCCACCTCCCTTTATTTCCAAGCCCCCAGAGAAGGGAAAGAAAAAACATCCAGAGAAGCTAAAGTAATACCTGCCTCCCAGCCAGAATGGCCTCAAGTAACTCCCTTTAGAAGACTGAGTCAGGCTGAATTGACAGGATTAAGGATTAAGTTAAAAAACACAAAGCCACAGACAATTTATATTCCCCACCTTTCCCCAAGGCTAGCCTTGATCCTGACCACCACTCAGGAAACCAAATAGGGACAATTAGAATACAAATCAGCCATCAATAGACACATAGACACTGACAACATCTATAGACTCTGCAAAAAGAGAACTAGACCCAAGCACCTTTCCACCAGCAATCAGCAACCAGATCAGCTTAGATTAACTCCAAGGTTAATCAAGGATTGCAACACCCACTCTGTAGAATAATAAGCAGAAGACTGGCAGAATGCACGCATGAACACCAACTAGCTGTCAGAAGCCACGATGAACATTCTTTAATTTCACAACATATAGACAGATTTAATCAATTGGAAAAATGTGACCATCCTAGACCAAGCCAAGTCCAAAAATGCCAGGGAACTTCTAGAAGCCTGGCACTCTGACAAATCAGCCATCAGTAGACACATAGACACTGACAACATCTATAGACTCTGCAAAAGAGACTATCCACCCAGCCCAAAAAGGGAACTACACCCAAGCACCTCTCCACCAGCAATCAGCAACCAGATCAGCGTAGATTAACTCCAAGGTTAATCAAGTAAACTGCCAAAGAAGCCAATAGCAAACAGCCCACCCAAAGAATCTCTAAGACTACCCCCGCCAACGTTGGCAGAATATAATATAAACTGTACTCCTTACTGGTACTGATGATGTTACCTAGATTGGGTAATGAAACATGTGCAAGAAAGCAAGCAAGCTCAGAGAGCTCCAAGGATCCCTCATTTCAAACCTGAGCTACAAATATTTTTAAACAAGCCTAAAACATATGGTCTATTCCCCATTATGCCTCTCCTTTAATACAAAGCTAATTCAAAGGCTGAGAGTTGATAGATTTTAATAAGCCAACATTTAGATCCTTCATGAATACATGGCTGTCTTTTTCACAACAATTCAAGCTTAATATTTGTAGTTATTGATAGCACTGAAAAACAAAGATTTTGCTTCCTGAACAGCTTTGGGTGTATCTTATTGATTTTTGACTGCTGATCATGAAAATAACTTGTAATTTAACCTTATAATTTAGCACAGTGGTTCTCAAGCTTTCTAATGCCGCGACCCCATAATACAGTTCCCCATGTTGTGGTGACCCCCAACCACTTATACATCACCAGGTACCAGGGGCGTGGCCAAAGAAAAGGGGAAAAAAATGGCGGACAGCCTTGTTTGGCAATCCCCGTGAAATGGTCGTTCGACCCCAAATGGGGTCCCGACCCACAGGTTGAGAACCACTGATTTAGCACATAATAATAATAATAGTAAAGTTGGAAGGGACCTTGGAGGTCATCTAGTCCAACCCCCTGCTCAGGCAGGAAACCCTACACCATTGCGGACAGATAGCTGTCCAGTCACTTCTTAAAAACTTCCAGTGTTGGAGCATTTACTGCTTCTGGAGGCAGGCTGTTCCACTAAATTAAACATATTGTTGTATAGAAATCTTTGGTTTTTGCACAATAGCAATGTACACCCGTTAGTAGTTGTTGGCTATGCTAACACATGAACTATACAAAAACATGGAAGTGTTGTTGAAGCAAATCCAGTACACCAAGTACATCTGAATAGTAGTGGATCTGCTACTTGGAATGCGGCTCAGGTATACCAAGTAGTATACAGGTAGTTCTTGACTTACAACCATTTGTTTACTGACCATTTGAAGCTACAACAGCACTGAAAAGTGACTTATGACACTTTTTCACATGACCGTTGCAGCATCCCCATGGTTACGTGATTAAAATTCGGGTTTTTGGCAGCTGTCTCATATTTATGACGGTTGCAGTGTCCCAGGGTCATGTGATCACGTTTTATGACCTTCGCATGAGCAAAGTCAATAGGGAAGCCACATTCAATGTGATCAGAAAAAAAGCTCAATATCTTTGTTTATTGCAGACTGGACACCCTTTATAGACTTTTTGCGTAAAGCAGGAAGAAAATAAACTTATGGTTTATAGTTTTGATGATTAGATAGAATAGATTATAGAAAGAAGAGAGTAATGTAACTTTAAAAATGGAACTAAATTTATAGCTCCATTTGTAACTGTTTTAAGGAAGATTAGAAGCCACATCTTTGTATTTTTTTTTCTTTTCTTTTACTTTTTCTTTCTTTCCTGCTCTCTATTAGCTTTAGAAGATACCCAAGTTACCAAAGATACAGCCACTGGGCAAGATTTTTTTTTTTAACATATTCTTAGTTCAGCCACACAGCTAACAGATTAAATCATTCAAACACGTGAATTTAGGCCATTTGCTACTGTTTCTTAAAGATAACACAATACATTAATCATAGTATTTAAAATCAATTTTATTAACAGTAATATGGACATTTTATCATGTAATTACAATGAACGCTGTATTTTATTGTGATGGTTGAAGCCATTCTAACATCAGTGGAAATGTCCTTTATATTTTATCATAGTTAGAGAATCAATTGCTCTCTCTGGGCCAGGCCTGAACTTTATGGCGATACCGGTGGCTTTTTGCTTATGGAAATAAATATAAATTTAAATGGTTGGGAACTTTGTAAATACTGTTGAACAATTTAAAAAGTTACAGCAATCTTGACATTAATTAATCTGAACCCTATTAAAATAAGAGATGGTAGAGCAGAAATAAAATTAATCCCGTTCCAAACATCTGCCCTATTTGGCTTCTTTGGCACTTTCTTGATTGGAGTATTGTTTACTTGATTGTTAGTCTGATGTTGACCTTGGAGTTAATCTATGCTGATCTGGTTGCTGATTGCTGGTGGAGAGGTGCTTGGGTATTTTTGTTCCTTTTTGGGCTGGGTGATAATTTATTTTGCAGAGTCTATAGATATTAATGTCTATGTGTCTATTTATAGCTGATTTGTCAAGAGTGGCAGGCTTCTAGAAATTTCCTGGCATTTTTGGACTTGGCTTGGTCTAGGATGGTCACATTTTTCCAATTGATTAAATCTATCTATATGTTGTGAAATTAAAGAATGTTCATCATGGCTTCTAACAGCTAGTTGGTGTTCATGCGTGCATTCTGCCAGTCTTCTGCTTATTTATTCTACATACTGGGTGTTGCAATCCTTATGTTTCATCTGGGGTCTTTTGGTTTGCTTAAAGTGTTTTGAAGGGCTTTAGTTGCATAGGAAGAATCATAAGACATCCACCTCCCTTTATTTCCAAGCCCCCAGAGAAGGGAAAGAAAAAACATCCAGAGAAGCTAAAGTAATACCTGCCTCCCAGCCAGAATGGCCTCAAGTAACTCCCTTTAGAAGACTGAGTCAGGCTGAATTGACAGGATTAAGGATTAAGTTAGAAAACACAAAGCCACAGACAATTTATATTCCCCACCTTTCCCCAAGGCTAGCCTTGATCCTGACCACCACTCAGGAAACCAAATAGGGACAATTAGAATACAAATCAGCCATCAATAGACACATAGACACTGACAACATCTATAGACTCTGCGAAAAGAGAACTAGACCCAAGCACCTTTCCATCAGCAATCAGCAACCAGATCAGCGTAGATTAACTCCAAGATTAATCAAGAATTGCAACACCCACTATGTAGAATAATAAGCAGAAGACTGGCAGAATGCACGCATGAACACCAACTAGCTGTCAGAAGCCATGATGAACATTCTTTAATTTCACAACATATAGACAGATTTAATCAATTGGAAAAATGTGACCATCCTAGACCAAGCCAAGTCCAAAAATGCCAGGGAACTTCTAGAAGCCTGGCACTCTGACAAATCAGCCATCAATAGACACATAGACACTAACAACATCTATAGATTCTGCAAAAGAGACTATCCACCCAGCCCAAAAAGGGAACTAGACCCAAGCACCTTTCCACCAGCAATCAGCAACCAGATCAGCGTAGATTAACTCCAAGGTTAATCAAGAATTGCAACACCCACTATGTAGAATAATAAGCAGAAGACTGGCAGAATGCACGCATGAACACCAACTAGCTGTCAGAAGCCATGATGAACATTCTTTAATTTCACAACATATAGACAGATTTAATCAATTGGAAAAATGTGACCATCCTAGACCAAGCCAAGTCCAAAAATGCCAGGGAACTTCTAGAAGCCTGGCACTCTGACAAATCAGCCATCAATAGACACATAGACACTAACAACATCTATAGATTCTGCAAAAGAGACTATCCACCCAGCCCAAAAAGGGAACTACACCCAAGCACCTCTCCACCAGCAATCAGCAACCAGATCAGGGTAGATTAACTCCAAGGTTAATCAAGTAAAGTGCCAAAGAAGCCAACAGCAAACAGCCCACCCAAAGAATCTCTAAGACTACCCCCACCAATGTTGGCAGAATATAATATAAACTGCACTCCTTACTGGTACTGATGATGTTACCTAGGTTGGGTAATGAAACATGTGCAAGAAAGCAAGCAAGCTCAGAGAACTCCAAGGATCCCTCATTTCAACCCTGAGCTACAAATACTCTCCTTTATTGATCTTTTTGCTTAATTATCACCTTTTATTATAATGTCTCAGCAAGAACAATTCAGCTGGTTGTCGTTCTACATATTTTTATACAATGTACAGCCTATGTAGTATGCCCCGTTTAACTCACTGTAGTTCAAATAGGAGAAAACGGATTCATATTTCTTTATTCTTTTGCTTACATATTTTCTTTTGTCTCCTAATTTCTACGTTTTTCAACATTTTGTAAAAAAAAGTTTATTCCCTTTATCCCTGTTTGGTATTTTGTACATTAATGTTCAGAGTCAATGTGACATATGTGACATAAGTATTAATTTTCCTCAGGAAATAATTGGAATACCAACATTTTCAGATTAAAGATATGCTTAGCAAAAATAATAGTTTTAACTTCTATACTTTAAATGGGCACAACTCTTACGTTGAGGAAACAAATAGGAATATTTATTTAGAACAAAGGTTGAATCCAGATATAGCACATTTTAAGAGATAATAATAATTTCCCTAGTCACAGAAGACAATTAAGTATCTGTCACACTATTTAATGACAGCAGTCGATTTATGTAATCTTGTATAAATAAATAGTTGACCATGTTAGTAAAAGTGTATAATCTGCCTTATAATGGAAAATGCTATTCATAGTCACCATTACTCGCAAGTAAGCGGGGTGATGCCCTGTGTACCTTGTTTCGAAGGAAGTTTTAATTGCAGAATAAGTCCCATGTGGAGGGACTTCTTTCCTAGTTTCGGCTTTCTCACTCTCCCAAATTATTCGCTTTAGGCTTAAGACTAATATTTATCTGGGAACAAATCTGACTGGACGTGAGGCAGTTTTTCTTTCAAATAAACTTGCCTGGAGGATGGCTCTAAAGAGGCATGGCTGGATAGCAGAAAACCAGATTTAGATTTTTTTTCCTCCCTTCCTAAGAGGATCTACTGTATAAATAAAGGATCTCCCCTTTATTTTCATATATATCCGGCGGGGAGAGACATTTGTCCAAAATGCCTGGGGAGCAGTTGTGTTATTCTGCTGTAGGAAAAACAATATCTATGTATTTTAAGATAGTCTTTCTCAAAATTGATATGCCTTAGATGCTTGGGGACTTCAGTTCCCTTAATTTTTTGCTCAGATGCCAAAGACTGGTATATATAGAACAGTGGTTCTCAACCTGTGGGTCGGGACCCCATTTGGGGTCGAATGACCATTTCACGGGGGTCACCAAACCATGCTGTCCGCCATTTTTCCCCCCTTTTCCTTAGCTGTCCTACTCCCTCTTATTGGTGGCCACACCCACTTGGGGGTCACCACAACATGGGGAACTGTATTATGGGGTCACGGCATTAGAAAGGTTGAGAACCACTGATATAGAAGGTGGATCCAACCAAGACCATTTAATGCAGTCCTCGACTTATGGCCACAATTGAGCCCAAAATTTCTGTTGTTAAGTGAGATATTGGTTAAGTGAGTTTTGCTCCATTTTATGACTTTTCTTGTCACAGTTCTTAGTGAATCATTGCAGGTGATAAGTTAGTAACCTGGTTGTTAAGTGAATCTGGCTTCCCCATTGACTTTGCTTGTCAGAAGATCATAAAAGATGATCACCTGACCCTGGGACACTGCAACCGTCATAAATATGAACCAGTTGCCAAGCAATTTTGATTACATGATCATGGGGATGCTGCAAAGGTCGTAACTGTGAAAAACAGTCGTAAGTCACATTTTTTAATGCCTTTGTAACTTTGAATGGTCACTAAATGAACTGTTGTAAGTTGAGGACTACCTGTATTAGACTATTTTCAAGTGTTTGGGCTAGGGGAAACCCTAGTGTTCAGAACAAGTCAAGTGGATGCAAAAACCAAAACCTGGTCGCTACAGGTAGTCTTCAACTTAGGATCACAACTGAGCCCCAAATTTATGTTGCTAAGTGAAAAATTTGTTAAGTGAGTTTTGCCCCATTTCACGACTTTTCTTGCCACATTTGTTAAGTGAATCACTGCAGTTGTTAAATTAGTAACATGGTTGTTAAATGAGTCTGGTTTCCCCATTGACTGCTTTTCAGTGTAATGGTTTGACTTTTAAACAAGCCTAAAACATATGGATATTCCCCATTATGCCTCTCCTTTAATACAAAGCTAATTCAAAGGCTGAGAGTTGATAGATTTTTAATAAGCCAACATTTAATACATGGCTGTCTTTTTCACAACAATTCAATCTTAATATTTGTAGTTATTGATAGCACTGAAAAACAAAGATTTTGCTTCCTGAAGTTTTGGGTGTATCTTATTGATTTTTGGCTGCTCATCATGAAAATAACTTGTAATTTATCCTTATATTTTAGCACATAATAATAATAGTAGTAAAGTTGGAAGGGACGTTGGAGGTCATCTAGTCCAACCCCCTGCTCAGGCAGGAAACCCTACACCATTTCGGACAGATGGCTGTCCAGTCTCTTCTTAAAAACTTCCAGTGTTGGAGCATTTACTGCTTCTGGAGGCAGGATGTTCCACTAAATTAAACATATTGTTGTATAGAAATCTTTGGTTTTTGCACAATAGCAATGTACACCCGTTAGTAGTTGTTGGCTATGCTAACACATGAACTATACAAAAACATGGAAGTGTTGTTGAAGCAAATCCAGTACACCCCGTACAACTGAATAGTAATGGATCTGCTGCTTGGAATGAGACTCAGGTATACCAAGTAGTATACAGGTAGTTCTTGACTTACAACCATTTGTTTACTGACCATTTGAAGCTACAACAGCACTGAAAAGTGACTTATGACACTTTTTCACATGACCGTTGCAGCATCCCTATGGTTACGTGATTAAAATTCAGGCTTTTGGCAGCTGTCTCATATTTATGACGGTTGCAGTGTCCCAGGGTCATGTGATCATGTTTTATGACCTTTGGATGAGCAAAGTCAATAGGGAAGCCACATTCAATGTGATCAGAAAAAAAGCTCAATATCTTTGTTTTGCGTAAAGCAGGAAGAAAATAAACTTATGGTTTATAGTTTTGATGATTAGATAGAATAGATTATAGAAAGAAGAGAGTAATGTAACTTTAAAAATGGAGCTAAATTTAACTGTTTTAAGGAAGATTAGAAGCCACATCTTTGTATTTTTTCTTTTCTTTTACTTTTTCTTTCTTTCCTGCTCTCTATTAGCTTTAGAACAGTGGTTCTCAACGTTTGTGTGACGGCGACCCCCGTCACACAAACGTTCTGCGCATGCGCGGCGCGCATGCGCGGCGCCGCCCCCTGAGGGGAGAAAATGGCGGATCGCCTTCTTTGGCAACCCCCGAAAAATGGTCGATCGACCCCAAATGGGGTCGCGACCCATAGGTTGAGAACCGCTGCTTTAGAAGATACCCAAGATACCAAAGATACAGCCACTAGGCAAGATTTTTTTTTTTAACATATTCTTAGTTCAGCCACACAGCTAACAGATTAAATCATTCAAACACATGAATTTAGGCCATTTGCTATTGTTTCTTAAAGATAACACAATACATTAATCGTAGTTTTTAAAATCAATTTTATTAACAATAATATGGACATTTTATCATGTAATTACAATGAACGCTGTATTTTATTGTGATGGTTGAAGCCATTCTAACATCGGTGGAAATGTCCTTTATATTTTATCATAGTTAGAGAATCAATTGCTCTCTCTGGGCCAGGCCTGAACTTTATGGCGATACTGGTGGCTTTTGGCTTATGGAAATAAATACAAATTTAAATGGTTGGGAACTTTGTAAATACTGTTGAACAATTTAAAAAGTTACAGCAATCTTGACATTAATTAATGTGTACAACCTATGAAGTATGCCCCATTTAACTCACTGTAGTTCAAATAGGAGAAAACGGATTCATATTTCTTTATTCTTTTGCTTACATATTTTCTTTTGTCTCCTAAATTCTACGTTTTTCAACATTTTGTAAAAAAAAAGTTTATTCCCTTTATCCCTATTTGGTATTTTGTACATTAATGTTCAGAGTCAATGTGACATATGTGACATAAGTATTAATTTTCCTCAGGAAATAATTGGAATACCAACATTTTCAGATTAAAGATATACTTAGCAAAAGTAATAGTTTTAACTTCTATACTTTAAATGGGCACAACTCTTACGTTGAGGAAACAAATAGGAATATTTATTTAGAACAAAGGCTGAATCCGGATATAGCACATTTTAAGAGATAATAATAATTTCCCTAGTCACAGAAGACAATTAAGTATCTGTCACACTATTTAATGACAGCAGTCGATTTATGTAATCTTGTATAAATAAACAGTTGACCAGTGTTAGTAAAAGTGTATAATCTCTGCCTTATAATGGAAAATGCTATTCATAGTTAAATAAAATACAAACCAGAAAAAAACAAATATTTGTTAGGGATGTAATATAAATTACTTGATTCCTTCTTCAAGCAAGGAACACTAAATTTTAATGGCATATGGGGAAAAACCTTGGTAGAATGGGCCAAGGAGCGCTGCCTAGGAAATGATCAGATGAGAGACAGCAGAGTCTGCAGCTGGATAATGGATCATGCAAGAGGCTCAGAACAGACTTTCCCTAGTTTCTTGCTGTTAAAGGAGAGGAAGGGAGAATGTCATTTTCAGACTTGCTAAAGGTTCTGCTGATGTAGCTTTATAATAAAGTAGAATTAGCTCATCTTGTCATGGCGTCCTGTCTGGTCTACCTAATGAGGCTGAAAGATATGGTCAGGACAATTAAAATATTTGTATACATCAAGGATGAAGAGACTCTTCACCAGGCCTCCAGACTCACCCCAAGTGATTCAGGGCCAGTTTATTCTGCACTGCAGAATGGTGCATTCACTTGCTTACAGATAGCAGTCAGCCCCTGGAGGTGGCTTGGATTGATTAAGACCCCTGTCTTCGATTTATACTGTAACCCCCAAGTTTTTTTTAAAGGTTAGATTTTCCCCATTTTGTGAGGTTCTTTTTATAGCTTTCTTATGCAGCAATGCATTGTAAGATATACTGGAAGGCTCTTAGAATATTAGTGGAAATACTGGCTTTGTTCCCCACTTTATCCCTAACTGCACATTTATTATCATAGTCAGTAATATTCAGCAAGAAAAAAGAAGACTCTTTTTTCCGTTGTAAGCAAGGGCACAACAGGAGCTCAGTAAATACTTAAATAAGGATTTTTTGTTAACATTTGATTTTGTTATTTGTGGTAGGAAAAAGAATTTCAACACTGTAAGACTTCCAGCTACGTATAAGAATTCCAGCCTGAGGATACAGTCAGAAACATTATTCTCCTATTTAATATTCAGGTTAAAATTTACATATATTCATTAAAAAAACTTTCAGCAGTAAAAAAAAAAAGCAAAGGATTTTTTTTGAAACATTACCTGTAAAATCTTCCCATGAACAAGGGGCTGGGGTAATATAAATGTTAGCTGTAAGTTTGTAAGGATATTCCTGATTGGTGTCCCTTTAAGAGCCATTCAGTTTCACAGACATTATATACATAATTAACATTATGAAGACTCAGCCATGTCTTTTAATTAAGGCAATAATAGCAGAGAATCACCAAACTGCAAACTACTCTGCTGATACTGGAAATGGGGCTTTGAAGGCTGGTTGGTGTCCGTGCAGATATATGGCAGGATAATTTTCTCAACTGTATATTTAGAAAGGGAAATGTCTCACTAAATGGGTTGTTTGCCTTCTTCCTTTGCATTAGCTATTCCGAGAAGCTTTAATGCAAATTTAGGCTAATACACACAAAGCATAAAAAGGCACTATAAAACACTGAAAGAGGGAGGGCTTTTACAGAGAATACTGCCATATTTTTAAAATCTTTGGCAGGCCACACAGCACATACACCCCAATTTGGAAGTAGTTTTGGTATTTTTGCCAGATTTGGGAAGGGAACGAGTACCTGTAGGTTCAGGTTTCACAGGGGAGGAAGGGCAGAGACTGTTCATCCCTATAAACAGCCGTATTACAGTCCTTGACTTACAACCATTCATTTAGTGACTGTTCAGAGTTGCAATACACTGAAAAAAAATTGACTTACAACCGGCATTTGCACTTAAACCATCACAGTATCTCCACTGGCCATTTATCAAAATTCAGGTGCTCGGCAACCTACATGCATTTAGGTTGCAACATCCTGTGGTCCTGTGATTTACGATTTTCCTAATGGTTTTCCAATAAACAAAATCTATGGAGGAAACCAGACTCTTAAGTGACTGTGTGATTAACTTAACAACCCTAGCAGAAAAAGGTCATAAAATTGGGTGCAACTCTTTTAACAACCACCTTGCTTACAACGGAAATTGTAAGTCAAGGACTATTTGTATAGAATTCGCCAATACCCCTCTTTCATTTGGTTTGGCAGCTAGAGTAGACAGAGTCAACTGAAAAAGAGCAGCTTAGTTCAGAGGCATTAACTGTTTCAATTATAAATGTTGCCAAATATGCTGCCAACATCACCTTTCAAGACTGAAATTATAAAATAAAATATTCTATGAGAAATTAAAAGACTGGCCGTGTGCTTCAAGACCTTCCCCTGGAAATTATCATATGAGCTTTGACCAAACCAAAACTCGAATAGCATTCATCATCTTTATATGAAGGAAATAGTACAAACACTTTACAATTTATGAGTACTTTCACAGAATAAGATTAACATCCAGACAATTTATCTATATAAAAAGAGGCAGAAATTAATGGAGTAAACAATTTAATTTGTAGCACAATCTGCAGCATTTAATCATGATTAAGACTCTTGTGATATTTTGATGTATAACTTCACTTTCAGAGCAGGACTGACTCAAGACACTGAGCTAGTAGCACTTTTCAGTTTGTGGAATGCCTCTGGAATCGAGAGAATATCAAGCAGAAGACACGTTGCTCATGACGTACTTTGGGGGTGTGTGAACATCAATAATGAATACAATAGCAAATTTGGCTTATCAGTAAGAAGAGCAATTAAAACAGCATTAGGCTCTTAATAATTCAGTGGCAAAACAGAGCTATGAAATTGTAACTTTGTTTAGTATTGTCTCCTTGTATTGTCTCCTTGTATTGTCAGGAGTAAAAAGGAGAGTCTGGAAGAACAAAAATCTTCTGCCAGTATCACAGAGTAGTATGGATTGGATTTGGGAAGAGAATATTCCTAGAAATATAGTAGAAGGAGGCACTAGTTTTTAGTTTCCTATACTAAAAACAGACCAGACTTTCAGCTCTTGTCAATACATACCTGACAGGTAATGTTCAGCACCATCAGATCAGTTGGATTATTAGACTTTTTTTTTATGAGGGGACAGATAAACAGTCTTCAGTTTATAAGGTTTTAAGTTCCTTTTCTATGTTCTTTAGGCCTCACTTGATCCTGCACGTGTTAATTTTTAAACAAAGTATTATTTATCTAACCTTGCTGTATAACAATTATAATTGTATTATAATTACTATTTCCTTTCTTATGTACCGTTTTTCTTCTATCTCCCCATTTCATCCATCACTTTCTCTTTTTTGCTAACTTCATTGTGCTATCATTCATCCACAGAAAATAATTTAAATAATAATTACACTGTATTACATCTATTTCTTGCAGAATTTCTGGCATATAGTTTAGATCCACAAGATCATCTATGAATTTAGAAAGTTAGAGAGAAAATTTCACACTGAAGATCAACAATTATGATCTGGAATTTTGAACAGTTCATAGAAGGAGAAGGTAAAGAAGCAGTAGTAGCAGTAATAATAATAATTCAGTCACAAAAAACTAAAAAAGTGCTGTGCAAAATATTTTGATTCAATCTTGTACCTACATCATCAAATGAATATAGAAATCAAAATTCTTCTAAAATAGCTGAATAATTTTATCTTGCAATTAGCAGCCATTTCTAATCTCATACTGTGGGTTTTTCTTACTAGCAGCTGCAAATAGTACTCCCTCCCTCCCCCTTGTAAACATAGATACAATCTAATTCAGGTAATAAATAGCTTTTAACCAGTGGCAAAATTACTTTCCTATTATCTGAAATTTACTTATGAGCTGTAAAAACTCAATGGTTTCCAAATGTTTAATAAAACTAACATGAACTTTGTTGGTAACTCATTTATACCTGCTGTAGTAAATGAAAATGCCAATGTATTGTAGGTATAAATTAGAATATTTTCCATCATCTACACATGCATTTACATGCAACTAAAATATATGGACTCATACAAGTGCCTTTCTTCTGGACTAATTTATTTTTTAAAAAATAATTAAAGGGTTTTCAAAATGTCCATGCCTTGCAAGGATTACTTAGCTTTGAACAAAACCAACAAAATGTTATTTAAGTTTGACATGAGGAAGGCTGAGAACATCTGTGCTGTCTCCTGGCTTGCAAATACTTTGAGATGATCTTGACATTCCAGTCCTTAGAGAGTCAGTAGAGAGAGTTGTTTCCACTAATGGGTGGGTAATGGTTTCAAAAGTTTCATTTTCTCTCTCTGTTTCCAAATCTTCATCGGTTATAAATAATTTTGATTCCCTCCATTTGCTATATAGTTCTTGGCTACTTCTTGAACTACTGGTATCACTTCCAGAAATCTGTAGATTCAGTTCTTCAGCTGTTGACGGTATAAGATTTTGTACTGACAGTGATTTTTCTATATCCATTTGTACTATTGGTTTCACAGAGACTAGAGGTTCACTCTCTGTATCAAGGCTTTTTCTCCATGAAAGATCCTTTGTCATGCTGGACTGTGCACTTTGTCCATTATCCTTTGAAGCAACAAGGCAAGTGGTGACATCAGGAGTATTTTCCTGTGTGTTAACAGGAATAAAATTAATAGGCTCCAGCCTATTGATATGCTTTACTGATGAAAAGGGGGGTATCTGTAATGTAGTGGGTGCTGTTGGTTTAGATGTCTGGTTTATTTGGTTTAGTGCATTATTAGTGGACAGAGTTACAGATCCATCGCTTGGCACCTGTGTGGCTTGACTATGCATAATTGGACTAAAGGCATAGTAAGCTTGAGTGTTGAATTCATTTGGTGTCAATATAAGCTGTAGGCCACATGGCATGTTGACACTGGCTGATCTGGAAACAGATCCACTAGTCTGAGCAGAATTAGACAAATCTTTACTATCTACAGGACTCTGATAACCAGAAGTTTGATCACATTCAAAAGGCGGCATTTGAAACGAAGCTAAAGTCAATGCAGACACAGATCCTTTCTTCAAAACCTGTTGATAAATGTCTAGTAATGAATCTAATTTTGATTCAATGGATTGAACCTAGAGATAGAAGAAAAAAATATTTAGGATCGTTGATGTTCATAAACTAAGATTCATGTCATTAAAATAACATTTATAACCTACAGTACATATTTCATCATGTATGGTATTGCTATATACAAATAAATAAATATATATAAGCAATGCTTCTAGGAGCACGAAGCTGAAAACACCAGCCTGAAGATGACGAATGAGACTTCATCGAAATTACAAATTACAAAATAGTATATTGCAAAGAAAAAAATTGAATGTTGTTCAATCATTACATTTTTTTTACAATCGGTAATTTTAATGAAAAGCATATGGTTCAAGTTGTCATTCATTCCAATTGACCATTAATAAATTATACTAAAATCATGCAAATTCATGAGATGTCTCTATGAATCACGTAGGATATAAATTGCATGAATATTCTCTGTATATTCCATAAAATAATAGTACAGTGATAAAATTGTGCAAAATACCATGGACATTTTTGAGTTCAATAAAATAATTTTGTACAGTCGTATTATTGCATGAAGAAATGGAAATTAGCTAGCAAATATTAACAATGAATTTTATTCCTGAATTTGTTGTTCAGTACCTAAAGAAGCCTCATGCTCTTTACCTGTTTTTCCACCTTGACTACGCGCCCTAACATGCTAAGGTCATCAGTTGTCTCATTCTCTACAGTATTTTTCTCTCGATTTTTTTTATCAGTGGTAATTTGTCCCCTTCCAAGAATCTGATCAACCCTGCAAGATAATTAGATATAGAAATATGCATAAAAGGCTTCAAAAGGCAATACTTTGGGGCCTAAGTAAAATATATTTTAATTATTGGGCAAACATACTTAGATTTTTATTGAGGGCAGACATTAACATGACTATTTTAATACTTTCCATTGTGATCATTTCTAAATATATGTATGTAATTTAAATAGTTTAACTAAATGTGATCAAGACTAACAAATGTGTTTGTTTCTGTCAGATACAATATTCTGTTACAGACGAATTGTTGATGTCAGATTTTTCTCTCTGTGTATACTAGGAAGAAACTGTCAAAATCAGCTTGCAACTTTCCAATGGTCAGAGTTGATAAAGTTTAATAATACTAAAAAGGTTTTAGTGGATATAAATCAGGTTGTAGGAAAGAAGGGCACAGCAAGGAAAAAGAATGGAATGAAGTGGAATGGAGAGTGGAGTGGAGTGGAGTGGAATGGAATGGAGTGGAGTGGAATGGAATGGAATAGAATAGAATAGAATAGAATAGAATAGAATAGAATAGAATAGAATAGAATTCTTTATTGGCCAATTGTGATTGGACACATAAGGAATTTGTCTCTGGTGCATAAGCTCTCAGTGTACATACAAGCAACGTGATAAATCATAATCATAAAATACAATAATAAATCATAAGATACAGCACTCAGTGATAGTCATAGGATACTAAATAATCACCATAAATCATAATAGGATACTAAATAAAAGTATGAGATACAAACAACAAAGTTATAGTCATAAGAAGCTAAGGAAATAGGTAATAAGAAAGATGAGAAAGATAATAGTAATAGTAATACAGCCCTACTAAATGGTTTGACATCCCAGGGCATAAGACAGTATTGTGGGAATTAGTTGTTTAGCAGAGTGATGGCATGGGGAAAAAACTGTATTTGTGCCTGGTTGTTTTGGCGTGCAATGCCCTATAGCATCATCTTGAGGGAAGAAGTTGAAATAGCATGTTAGGGGTCTCATATCCTGGACATAAACAGAATGAAATATGACTACCATATGAAAAATGAAAATGAAATATTTAAAAAAACAGAAGAAATATAACTACCACAAAAAATTAAATGTCTTGAATTGTATAACTCAGATTATGTATACAATGAGACTCTTTTATAACAGGACTTTTTGTCCCCTTACCGAGATTGAAGACTTTTAATTCTATACAGCATATCCAGGTGTCCTGCTGAATACTGTTCAATGACATCTTTGACATCATAGGGACGTAAAGTTTCTTTAAACTTCCTTTTGGCAACATGAAATTTCATGATTCTATAGAAGGAATATTATCCCAAATCAGTAATTCATATATCTTTTATGCATTTAAAAAGCTGACAATAATTCATTCTAATGGGGTTACATTCATAATACCGTATACACTGAACAAGATTCCAAACTGGTTAAGAATGCTAATTCTTCTTCGACTGACAACCATGCAAAAAGTACTTGAGATATTAACATCTGTAATTGCTTTGATGATTAATATGCCTATGTAAACCCTCCAAATAGTTGGTAAGACCTTCCCAATTAACCTAATGAATTTTTCTATGAACATTCTTACCTTGAAGAACGAATGCAGTCTATAGCATGAGGGAAAAAACATGTAGCGATCTAAAAACTTTTATTCTTACTCATTTTAAATATTAAATCATTCAATCAGATGAATGCAAGGGAAGCTATGAGAGCACCGGTCGTAAGTCATTTGTTTTCAGTGTTGTTGCAACTTCAAATGGTTGCTAAATGAATGATTGTAAGCTTAGGACTACCTGTATCCTGCAGGCTGGATGTGGCCTGGGAAGCTGAAAAGTTCCCAGATCTGATATATAATAAATTCAGTTTCCTCATCAATGTGTAAGTGATGTTCAGTACATTATATAATCACAGATTCTTAGCAATGGAAGGGAACTTAAAGCTCATATCTTGTCCAACCCCGTTCAGTTCTTTTGTTATATTATCTGTTTATGAAAAGTCTTACATGTAGTGTTAGACCAGACATGTCAAACACAAGGCCCAGGGCTGGATGCAGCCCGCGAAGTGGTTTCATGTGGCCCGTGAAGCAATCCTGGAAACAGTGAGGGAACAGCCCCCACTGCCTTGGCCCTGGCCCAGGCCAGCCGGGAGCCAATGTACAATTTTGTGGTGGCCATCTATGCTGAAATGCATTCAGTCTTAGCTCCACAAGGCCGTCTGGAAACAGCAAGGAATCAGCCCCTGCCACGTTGGCCCCGCCCCCTGGGTGCATGCTGGGGAGGTGTTACCCTTTGTGAGGAATGAGGACATGGACCATGCCTTGGCGCTTGCCCTGGTCCCACCTCCTTCTGCCAGAGACCCTCAGATCTGTCCCACTCATGCCCAGGCCCCCACAGGCACCCTTGACGCGAATGATGTAGAGCTGGCCATGCCCACCCAGTAGGCCGCACCCACCCTGGCCACACCCACCTGGCCCCCCGAGGGCAACCGCAATGCTGATGCGACCCTCAATGAAATTGAGTTTGACACCCCTGTGTTAGACTATGCTAATGAGATCAATAGGAGTATGTCTTAAGTGTACATTTTTCTTACCTGATAGCTCGGATAACTGTTCTAAGTGCTGGGGTTAGATCTTCTACTGATACATCACACTGACATCCTCTTTCATCATATATGTCATCAGCACCAAGACTGGCATCAGCTTCAAGAGAAAAAAAATTACATAAACAGTATGCACAGCTATAGAATGCAATTCTATATTATGAAGTTAATAACTGCATCAGTTGAATAGGAAATACAGCAAGGGAAACTGAACTAATGTAATATGAAAGTGTTTCTTTATAAACAATATGGTTGCAGGCAGTGGTGGGATTCAGCCAGTTCGCACCACTTCAGCAGAACCGGTAGCTAACTTTTTTGTTGCCCAGGCCCAGAATTGTCTTCCGGAAGTGGCATCCACACAGAAAACCGGTTGTTCACAAATTTGAATCCCACCACTGGTTGCAGGGACAATCCAGGCATGAGGTCTTACCCCATCAACTACCTCCAGCAGTGAGCGCTGGAGGAAGTTCTAATAATCTTCGAGAAGGCCAAAAGGATAGGGACAGTTTTCACCTACAATGCAGAATGTTCCACAGGGTAGGGTTGGAACCACAGTGGAAAAGACTTTTCTTCTTGACCCTGTCTGCTGAAATTCCTTAGCAGATAGGTTCTGTAGCAGACCTGGCTCAGCTGGGGCAGGTTAGTTCCATTGGGATGAAATTGCTCCTCAGATACCCAGGACCCATGCTATATACCGGTGGTATATTGGCATCTGGCAGGTGGTACGTGACCCTGCCAAGTGTAGTGGGGGAGGGAACAAGCTAAAGCGGCGCAGCGCAGGACTTGCCATGAGAGAGTCCTCAGGAGCTGCAGAGCTGCTGGGGCGAGACAAAGGCCTCAGGATAGGCACTTCTGGCTCACCCAGAAGAGAAAGGAGGAGGAGGGCAGAGACAGGAGAGGCTATAAAAAGAGGCAGTTTTGCCAGGAGAGGGAGAGAGAAAAAAGATGCAGCCTTGGGAGGAGGAGTCAGCTGGAGCTGCACCGAAGGGAAAAGAAGGAGGAGGGGGGAAAGAGGAAAGGAGATGAAACAGGCCGGCTGGGAGCAGATCTAAAACTTTGTGGCAGCCATCTGTGCCAAGCGCGCGCATAGGTGGCAGCGAAAAACAGGAGAAACAGATGGGAGGGGTCACCCTCCACGAGGAATGAAAAAAGGCACCATCGGCTGGAGGTGAGGCATGGAGGGTGGAAGGAAGGAGATGGGAATGAGAAAGGGAGGCAGAAAAGGAGGGAGGGAAATAGAAAGGAAGGGAGGAGATAGGAATGAGAAAGAGGGAGGCAGGGAAGGATGCAGGGAGGGAAACAGGAAGGAAGGGAAGGAAGGAGATGGGAATAAGAAAAAGGGAGGCAGGGAAGGATGGAGGGAGGGAAACAGGAAGGAAGGAAGGAGATGGAAATGAAAAGCAGAGAGGCAGGGAAGGAGGGAGGAAGGAAGGAAGGTGGGAGATTGGAAAGAGAGGGAGGGAGGGTCTGAAGGAAGTTCTGCCTTACTACTTGGCCACCAGCGGCCCTTTTGCCATCCCCTTGCCCCCTCCTCCTGGCCTCTCCTGGTGGTCTCCCATCCTGTCGCTGAGGATGCTTTGGTTACAAAGCTGGGTCTCCTCACATGAAGAGGGAGTGGGTCTCCCTCTGACCCATGCACTTTGCCCTCCTGCACTCACCATGAGCAACCTGGCCAAGGAGAGTGAGCACAGCAGCAGCAGCCTCAAGGAGGTAAGCGCAGCCAGGTCCCCCTTGGGCAAGTGAGGCTGGACTGTTGGGCTGTGGTGTCCTGGTGTCCTGGGAGCTTGAGGGCCAGGCTGGGCACTTGCCCTCTGTTCAGGGCTCTGGGCAGCCTGCGCCACCATCTAAGAGTCCCCCACGCAGCCCAAGAGGGATGACAAGGCTCCTCTGGTGGATCATGCCCCGATGCCCACCCCAATCCCACCCCTTCCACTGGAGACCCCCGGATCACCCCCACAGCCCCGCCTGCCCCCTGATCTGAATGACATTGAACTGGCCACGCCCCCCCGGCCATTGACTTTGCTTGTCAAAAGGTTGCAAAAGGGTATTACATGACCCTGGGACACTGTGACCATCATAAACATGAATCAGTTGCCAAGCATCCAAATGTAAATCACATGATCCTGGGGATGCTGCAACGATCGTAAGTGTGAAAAATGATCATAAGTCACTTTTTTCAGTGCCATTGTAGCTTTGAATAGTCACTAAGCAAACTGTTGTAAGTCCAGGACTACCAGTATTTTATCACTTTTTTCCTTTTTTTTTTTTGGTCATCAAATTTTTGCTAAGTGACTAATGGTACTTGAATATATACAATCGGTGAAAATGTTGAAAAGCCCTGCTATATAGGACTTTTAAAGGTAATAACATCTTGAATTGGACCCAGAAGCAAATTGGTATCCAATGCGGCTTGCACAACAATGGTGTTACAGGAATTTCTGCATTTTATACCAGCTACAGTTTGTGAATGCTCTTTAAGGGTAGGCCCATGTAGAGCACATTACAATAATCCAACCGAGAAATAAAAGGGCATAAGTGACTATGTACAGGTCCTTACAATCCATTGAGAGTGCAAATGGCAGACAAAATAAAATTGCACAAGGATCCTCCTAGCCATGACTGCCACCTGTTCTTAGGCAGTAATCATGAGTGCAGGAGAACCCACAGGTTGCACACCGGGTTTGTTTGGGGTAGTGCAACCCCATCCAGAACTAAAGATGATAAACTGGATCCTGAGGTTCTTTGCACCCACAGCTACTCTGTCTTGCCAGGATTCAGCTAAAGCCTGTTGTCCCCCATCCGGAGCCCTATAACCTCCAGGCACTGAGGCTGATCACAGGGGACGGAGGTCTAAAACTGTGTATCATCAGTATGCTGATACTTCATCCTATGGTGTTGGACGATCTCGGCCAGCAGTTTCATGTAGATGTTAAAAAGGAACAGAGAGTGTGAGCCCTGTGGTACTCCCCAAAGGAGTGGCCATGGGCTGGATTGCTCACTCCCTATCAACACCAATTGGGACCGGCCCTTGGAAAAAGCGATTGAGCCAGGACAAATATTGGCCCACCCAGCCCCAAACCCCTTAGTCGACTCAAAAGGATAGCTGCTGAGCGGTCAAGGAGATCAAGGGTGAATACACTACCTCATCCTGCTTTCATCAAAGATTATCCACAAGTGCAACTTCCTTACTTAATTTCCTTCCTTCCTTCCTTCCTTCCTTCCTTCCTTCCTTCCTTCCTTCCTTCCTTCCTTGTCTGTCTATCTATCTATCTATCTATCTATCTATCTATCTATCTATCTATCTATCTATCTATCTATCTATCAATCATCTATCTAAACTGCCCATTTCCCTCAAGAGATGCTGTTTCTCTCCCATGGCCTGAAACCTGACTGGAATGGGTCCACACAATCCATGTCATCCAGTACTTTCTGGAATTACAATGCAACCATTTTCCCCACCAATTTCCCTACCACTCATATATTACAATATATCAAAAGGAAAAGAAAAAAAAAATAACTTTCCCTTAATCAAGACAAGTATAAACTTTTATAAACTTAATACATTCTCTAATATTGCAACCAAAACTCTTTTCATCCTATAATCTCATTTTTTTATCTAATGGCAATAAAACCCCATTTTTCAATCTTAATCAGCAAAAGTCCATTAAGAACTAACAGAAATATCCATCCATCCATCTTTTAAACAAGTCATTCATAGTTCTTTCTTGTATTTTACACAACACCTTGTCATTTTATCTAAAACTTTATTCCCAGGTAATATTTAGTATTTATAAATAAATCTTTAAAATTTCCTCAAACTTAATAAAAAAATCCATTAAGAGCTGCTAGAAAAAAACAAATTGAAAATATTAATATTTAATCCCTTCAAACGGTGCCCCACAAATTAATTTATCTTCTCTTCATCTCCTCTGAATTATAATATCACAGTTTATCCCTTTCTCTAAAAATAACAACACTTTTTTCTCCTCATATCTTATCCATAAACAAATCTTTAAAGCCTCACCATTCTGTTCTAGTCAAGAAGAAAAGCCATTAAAAGCTGTTAGAAAAGAGAGAGACCTTAATCAAAAAGGTCCTCTTTGCACAAAGCAAAGCTGAAATTTTGAATCCCTGTGATGTTTTGCTGCATAACTACTGTATTGCATAATTAAACAGCTTTTCAGGCCAGCAGGCACATTTGGAATTTTGAGAAAATGCTTACAGGCAATTAAAACAAACTGGCTGTGATACTATGGGAGAGATTAGTCTATTCATACAGTGATTGCCACAATGGGCAAGGCCACTGTTTGCCAGAATATGGATGAGGTTCTGCACTAGGAACTGCTTCAGCCTTCGGGAAGCTCTTTACTGCATAAGGTTACCTTTGTCTTTTTAAAACGTATTTTTATTGCTTGTTAATAATAACATACAAAAAAAATAAGAGAGATTAAAAAAAACCCACAAAAATTGCTTTAACAAAAGATGAAAAAAATGTGAAAAATATATGTCATTATAACAAGAACAGTGACAATGTGTATTTGTCTAATGCAGTGGTTCTCAACCTTTTTAATGCCGCGACCCCCAACCAGTCGTAAGTCGAGGACTACCCAACCGGTCGTAAGTCAAGGACTACCCAACCGGTCGTAAGTCGAGGACTACCCAACCGGTCATAAGTCGAGGACTTTCCCTGCCCGGGAGCGCCGCGCATGTGTGGTGCCACCCCCTGCGCCGGCCGAGGCGTAGCTTGCAAGCAGCAGAAACAGAGCAGGCTGATCACCGGCTGGGCCACCAGGTGGCCCAGCCCAAGGGAGGTAAAGCACCCGCCGGGCCCCGCACGCGCCAGCAACCCTCCCTGTGCCCGCTGGCCTCCCACCTCCCACCTCTGCCCCTCTTTTACTTACATTTTTAGTAGTTGCTCAGCAGGGAGGGGTGGAAACTTCCAGACAGCTCACCTTCGCTGCAGACAACCTGCAGCACCGTTTGCAGAATGGGACTTTTGGCGGGCTCAGCAGGGCAGAGACAGCCTGGACAATTCCTATTGGCTTTTGAAAGCCAATAGAATTAGACTCTATTCAAGAGAGTCTATTCTATTGGCTTTCAAAAGCCAATAGAATAAAAGGGAGTAGCACAGCTAAGGAAAAGGGGAAAAAAATGGCGGACTGCGTTGTTTGGCGACCCCCGTGAAATGGTCATTCGACCCCAAATGGGGTCGCGACCCACAGGTTGAGAACCCTGGTCTAATGCAAATATTATTCAAATACATATATATTTCTAAGACGTTTATATGACCATCTTTTTTTTAGCCTACTGTATTCTGTATAAATGACTCCTGTATTTCATTATACTTGTCTATACAAAATCTATGTCTATAGGCAATCCTTTCATAGGTGGCAAGTACAACTGAGTCTTCAATCCATTGAATAAATGGAGCTATACATTTATCTTTCCAGTGCTGCACTATCAGTGTTTTGGCCATAGTAGGGACACAGAAAATCCAGTCACATTGTTCAATTGTCAAATTTCATGGACTGTATGATTCAAAAGAATTTCATCCTCTGAAAAGTTTAGCTTTTGTTTATCTTTGTCTTCATTATTGGGCACTAAATACCCTTCCAAACAAACCACTGGGTTGCTGTCCTCCAGTGTGTTTACTTTCTAAGATGCATATGGACTATGTAGGCATACAAATGGATGATGCCTTAAAAGAAGACCTTGCTTTTGTAGCCAGCCAGTATCCTGATTAAGGTTTTAAAATGTTAAAGGTTTAAAAATCTAAAATCTAAAAATGTACCCAGAGAAGGAACAGGAAGCCTGGGGGCTAGGAAGAGACACGACTGCAAGAACATTAATAACCAAGGGCAACCCTGCTCATTGGAGTCCATATGCATGTACAGTACCTACATGTACTTTTGTAATACTTTGAAGCCTACTTTTTGAATCATGATTTGTATTTTTTTTAAGAATTGAGCTTTGTCACATGTGTTTGAATGTAGTGTGTTTTTTTAGAAAATCAAGCATTCCAGGCTGAAAATAACAGCATAGCCTATATTCTTAGCACAAATTATAAATATTGTACACATTTAAACAATGTTACAGAAACAGCCAAAGTCAAAGGTGATTAGTTGGTCATAATCAAGCTTAATGGCACTGCTAAATTCAGCTTAGTGTGAATTTCCATTCCGCAACAACGGGCACAACTGGAAGGGAATATATGAGCTCCCAATTTACTCCTAGTAGTTTACTGAATCAGAACTGTTATGGTTGTGTTTCAGCTGTCTTTTGTTTTTGTAGCTTTTCCTGGGAAGCAGGATTGCTTGTCGTGATTGGCAGGAAACAGAAGGAGTATTTGCTACTTCTTTCAGCTCTATAGCCCCACTCTGATCTGCCTACGAACCCTCAATACTATTACTGCTGTGAAATAGTTGAATGGCAAAGAAGCACAAAGTTGAAGGGCCAAGAAGACCCTGGCAGAAATAATCTTCGTGGGAATCAGAGTCAAGATGCCAGCGGAGCCAGGGAAGAACTTGTTGCTGGCAGCTTTTATAAGGCAGAGATTGAAATGATTTCTGAAAAATCCTGTAACACTCTTTTCAGCCTCCTTTACATACCACCTTGGAACCCAGAGAATGACATAAGTAATTATTTGGATCTAGCATCTTGATAGCATTGATTTACTGGCAATAGAGCATGGCTACCCAATTTTTAGGCCCTCACCACTCCTGGATTTTCAGAGGAGAATAAGGCTTACAGCTATTTTGTTTCTCCAGTCTCAATGATAAAAACTTGGTGTGACAATAATATGAATCAGCTGAAGGAAATGTAATTCCTCTTCTGGAGTTTTATAAATATATTTTTCTCTAATTGTCTAGCAAATGAGCAGCCTTTCACAAATTTTCCCTGCTATGACTCGGAAACGTCCATTAAAAAAAAGTTACGATGTGCTGCTTTCTATGTAATACGAGATTAGATGTATTTATGATATACCCTGGAGAATTCTAAAACTATCAAAAAATGGAGACTATTGAGCTCATTGAATTATCCCCTTTGTATTTAACAATACCTTCATCACTATGAATACCCTTATATTATGTCTGGGATTTAGTATCCACTGTCAGAGTTCCGTCTATAAACTCTGTTCGATGTTTCTTATAGCAATTACAGGGCTTTTGTAAGACATAGAAAGCATCTCTTGAATAGAATTTAGGAAATTTTCTACTTGAAAATTCTCCAATATTTAACAGAAAAAATCTCCAATTTTTATAATTATATACCTAGAAACAGTCAGGACTGCATGATAAAAAGTATCTTATGAGATAGCTTTTTCCAATGTGGTGTTTTCCAGATGTATGAGATTTCAGCTGTCATTAGGAATTATGGGGCCTGAAATCCAATATATCTAGAGGCTGCAAGGTTGGAGAAAGCTTCCCTGCAGGTGAACAAATTAAATCTGCCTAACTTAGTTTATGTATGCATTATTTATTTTCAGTAATATCTTCTGCAGTTTAATTTTGGCAACAATTTGGAACTATTAATGTTCTTTCATTTCCTAATGCTGTGTTTCAAAATTATTGGTAGTTAAGAAATATCACTCTAGATACGGAAATATTACTTTATCAATCTACTTGTTTGCTTTATAAGGGCTACCAGATGTTGGCATTAATCAAGCATTAATTAAGATCTAAAACTTCATTTCCCTGTAAGCCCACTGCAGATGGTATATGAGATTGCTCTGTAAGAAAGTTGCAGACAGGTGCTGCATTTATGTCCCCCTGCTCTCTGAAACATTGCATGACCATAACATGCCAAATGCGTGCTTGAGATGTCCTGTTCCCAAATGAAAGGTTTTGGCAGAGAGATATGCATGTTGAATTGTACTATGGTTAGTGATTGATAGATGTATGATATGCCAGGGAGCTTTTCTTGGCCAAAATAGATACGTTAAGTATGAATTTCTGCTTGGCTTTGAAGAGTATAATTTGCCCTTTTTTCGTCTTTTTTTTTTACAGCTGCCAAAAAAGCCAAGACAGTTCTAGACTGCATTATCAGAGGGATAGAATCAAGATCACATGAAGTTTTAGTACCACTTTGTAATGCCTTGATAAGACGAAACATAGAATATTGCATCCAGTTTTGGTCACCACAATAGAAAAGACGTTGAGACTTTAGAAAGAGTTCAGAGCAGAGCAACAAAGATGATTAGGGGATTGGGGGCTAAAACATATTAAGAACGGTTGCTGGAATTGCATATGTCTAGTGTAATGAAGAGAAGGATGAGGGGTGACATGATGGCAGTGTTCCATTATTTGAGGGATTGCCACAATGAAGAGGGGGTCAACCTATTCTCCAAAGCACCTGAAGGCAGCAATGGATGGAAACTAATCAAGGAGAGAACCAACTTAGAATTAAGGAGAAATCTCCTGACAGAACAATTAATCAGTGGAACAGCTTGCCTTCAGAAGTTGTGAGTGGGGATTGGACTAGGACACCTCCAAGGTCCCTTTCAACTCTGTTATTCTGTTATTCATTCACTGTTTGGTACTTTTTCAGATTAGAACATGTCAAAACAAAATGCCTGTAACTCATCACAAACAAACACTTAGGCAGTAGAGAAATTATGAGAAAAGAGGCAATGCCATCTGTCACATGAAGAAGTGGGATAAAAAAAATAAATGGGAGGGATTATCTCAGAGACAAGATGTGATATCACACTAAGTTTTAAAAGAGGAGAGACAGCCCCCCCCCCCAAAAAAAATATGGAGAAGAAAAAGATTAAAAAAAAGATTTTGCCTCCTAGGAACAGACTGATCTGTTGGTTCCTACTTTTCTCACTATCCATCTTTCATCCGATCCTGTCTCTGGAAAACTGACTGAGCACTGTCCTAAGGGACTTTGCAACAGATGGTGAGAATGGATGGCAATAGCATACAGCCTGAGTACACTAGGAACATTTAAGAGACTTTCTCCCCCATGCTCTGCTTTGTTTCTGCTCCTTTCTTTTCCCTACTCTGTGATGCTAAACTGCATAAACTTACTTGCCCAAGTTAATCACCTGTCAAGATAAATTAAGTGACAGGAAAAAGCACACTTGATCTGATTTGTAGGCCTCCTGCTTACAATTTATTCAAAGAACATGAATGGATATAATCTGGATGTGTTTGTGGTATGGCAATACATGATGGAAAGTGAGAGCTGGTAAGAGATAATTCAAGAGGTCAGAAAATTGGTAATTCCCATTCAGTGGCCAGGAGGCCCTCGGTGGCAGTGATAAATCCAGTGGGCACGATGGTCCTCAGTCAGTGAACAAATCATCAGTCCTTCCATGGTTACAGATGTGCGGATAGGAGCATGCTGTTATTCGTAGGCATTTGCAGAAGCACGCTCTTATTTGCAAACCAATGTTTTCTCCTTGCAAAGGACCTAGCCACTTCCTTTCCGGCAGCTTTTGCATGCCTTAAGCCAGGAGTCTTCAAACTTGGCGCTTTTATGACTTGTGGACTTCAACTCCCAGAATTCCTCAGCCAAGCACACTGGCTGAGGAATTCTGGGAGCTGAAGTCCACAAGTCATAAAAGGGCCAAGTCTGAAGACCCCTGCCTTAAGCAGTCTCTGTACATTTTCCCCATTTTAGTAAACATTCTACCAAGAGACACAAATTCATCTTCTTGCTCTAGTTTTTTTTCAACATTCTCACATCCTTTATCACTTCCTTGCCTTCATTTTATCCTAGATATTAACTTTTATAGCATTTGTTTTCATTCAGGCTTTAGTTACCATTCCGATACAAATCTCTACGTAGCCCTTCAAGCATCCATTCAATCCAAACCATTTCATATTTTTATAGAGGTGATACCTTATTCCTTTCATCTGCTGGATGCTTGCTCTTTACCACTCTTCATCTACTTTTAAATCAAATCAATTTTAATTTACATCAATTTCCTTCTGCATTTCCTTTGCCTACTTTAATCCCAAGCATACTTTATTCTTTGACTACATTCTTCGCACGTTCATTTTGGGTACATTGATAGCACTTTTTCCTCGTCCTCACATTTACAGCAGTCTGGTGCCTGTATGCATTTTTTCTCATCCACAGTTTCAGGCCATTTCAACATTCCACCAAGTTTCATTTCCAAACTTTCTGCGGCATAATTTTACATACTTCAGTGGCATTTTTTAACATAGTTATTTTCACATGGTTCCAAATAGGTTCCATAATCTCTTTCTTATTTTTATTTTGCATTTATTCTTTCGAAAATTAATCAATATTCTAATTTTTTTTTCATACAGGGCTCTTATTTTCCCCTCCTACTCTTTCCCTGTTTCCATGTCTTCCCTTAATCGTGTACATGCTTCTGTTTTTATGAATAATGCTATGTACTTTTGAATTTATTAAAAGTTGGTCTGTCCTTCACACATTCTATTCTATTCTATTCTATTCTATTCTATTCTATTCTATTCTATTCTATTCTATTCTATTTCATTCTTTTTCCTTGCGGTGCCCTTCTTTCTTACAACCTGATTTATATCCACTAAAACTTTTTTAGTATTATTATTATTTTTTATAAATATTTTTATTGAGTTTTATAAAGATAATAAGGGGATAGGGTCAAAAAGGGTAAGACAACAGGAAACATAAAAAAAAAACCTTTTTAGTATTATTAAACTTTATCAACTCTGACCACTGGAAAGTTGCAAGCTGATTTTGACAGTTTCTTCCTAGTATACTCAGAGAGAAAAATCTGATATCAATAAAATAAATCATGCTTTTCATTATTTTGTTATGTGTACGCAGATATAGATAGAGTTAAGCTTAAAACATGCATTCAGAATGGGACTTTTTCTAAGCAGATATTCATTAGTCATCATTCTCATTCATTCTTGGAGCTCCAAACAGCTGACACATTTTTGCCGTTTCATTTTATCTCATCTCATTCCCATCCATTCATTCAGGTCACCTCACAGAAGATTTCCCCCCCCCTCTCCTGAATTACATTCCTTCAGAATAATGCACAGTTTTCCTGGCTTTTTCATCTCTGCCTTTTCCATTTGTCGCTTACATCCTGAAACATAATATGCGACTATCACCAAGCGATAGATTATTTTATGTGCACCCATAGCAATATAGAACTTACTCATGCATACATTTTGACATACATTTTAGTATGAAACTTTGGGCCAGTCACTCTTTCTCAGCCTAACCTACCTCATAGGTTGCTGTTGGGGAAAGTAAGAGAGGAAGGTGCATTAGGCATATTTACCATCTTGATTTACTATAAAGTAATAAAGGCAGGATGAAAACAAAATAATAAATAAATAAATGAAATGTATTTATTAGATTTTTATCTTGCCTTCTATTACTTAATTTATTTTTTGATAGCCCAAACAAGGTAAATGTAAAAGGTTTTACTATGTACCTATATTGAAGAACCAGTAATCAAGGAAGTATTTATGTACTAGGTACTTTATTTTTTTTACCCCAATTAGTGCCTTCCTCCTGTGCTTTTGCTTATTCTGCCTTCCTTGATAAAGCATTTTTATTTAAAAATATATAATAAAAAGGTCTACATTGTTGTTGCCTGCTTGTTGGTTTGTGACTTTTTAAGGTCCCATTAAGAGAGATAAGAGCATCCCTTCCATGATTTCTTCTTTAGTTTTCCATAGTATAGTTCTCAGCTTAGTAACTACATGACTAATACTTAGAGCCAGCATGCTCACTAGGATGCAGTGCAATTTACATTTACATGGTAATTTAGATACTTAGTAAAAGGCTTTCAACAAAAGTCAGAAGAGATTATTGTCCGCCTACATAACTCCTTTCCATTCTGTAATCCGGTTTTCTGGAAGCTATTCATCAAAAAGTGAGTGGAAGCGTGTTGTACCGCGTGATGTGACTACAGAGCAAAAAAGTTCTCAAGGAAAACCAGTTTTTCTCTCCTGCTACTGATTCCATGTGTATAAGGGAGGCTCGTTCCAGGGCAAATATGAGCAATGTGACAATAGATAAGCCTTTCTGTGATGGAATCTAGTAGATGCCCAAAATGCCTATAACAGTGGCGGCAAACCTATGGCACGGGTGCCAGAGGCAGCACTCACAGCCCTCTCTGTGGGCACGCACGCTGTCGCCCTAGGCCTTCAGCTGTGCAAAAAAAAAAAAAGTTCAATCAATCAATCAATTTCAACTTCTTGCGGGGGGGGGGGGAGATCTTGCAAAGTTGGAATTGATTGATTGAACTTTTTAGTCCCACCCAGTCTGCCGTTACTACCGCAGCCATGCCCACCCAATGGGCCACACCCACTCGGCACTCGATGATGCATAAGTGGGTTTTGGGTTGCAGTTTGGGCACTCAGTCTCTAAAAGGTTCGCCATCATTAGCCTATAATATATACCATTTCATTTGTATGAACGAGCCTAATAATAATAATAATAATAATAATAATAATAATAGTAATAATAATAATAAAGTTGGAAGGACCTTGGAGGTCGTCTAGTCCAGGGGTAGGCAATCTTGGCTCTTTTATGACTCGTGGACTTCAATTCCCAGATTTTCTGAGCCAGCTGGCTCAGGAATTCTGGGAGTTGAAGTCCATGAGTCATAAAAGAGCCAAGGTTGCCTACCCCTGATCTAGTCCAACCCCTGCTCAGGCAGGAAACCCTATACCATTTCAGACAAATGGCTGTCCAATCACTTCTTGCTAAGTGTCTATATACTGATAGTCTGTTTTTCACTTAATAGTGAAAGGCAGATATAAACTTGTTCAGAACTTTCATCTTGTAAACTGACAATTGTCACAATTAATGTATACCAAGTTAAGAAACACCATAAATGTGAAGTGGTAATCTGAAGTATACAGTTGCTTAACTGTCTAGCCTGTGGAGAAAGGATGAGCACTGAATGGAGCCTAGACTGGGGGGGGAGGGGGAGAAATAACAGATATGAGTGGGGAAGTTGCAGCTGAGTCAACTTTGAGCTGGTCAGATATATAATTGTTGCCTAGACCTGCATTTATATGTATGTTTACACTGTAAATCAGTATTTATATTTGAATTTAAAGACAAATATTGTGTAGTTTAGTTATTGTAAACTGCAACTTTTAAGACAAAATTGCTGCAAATATAATCTGTTCTAATAGGGTTAAAACTGATAAGTGAAAGTGCTTTGCTTATGGACCAGGATGGGGTGGGTGGGAAGATTACTTATTTGGAAGTTTTATATGCTGTGTTTATTTTTTTAGCCAGTTCCATATCCCACACTTTTCAATACCTTTGAGCCTAAGAAAGATACATCTTAGTTTTCCAATGTTTTAATAGAAAATGTGGCCAACTAACAACACCAACTGAATTGATTTCTTGTGCAATGTTTTTAAATATGTCCTGGAAAATAATGGATGACAGAGTCTCAAAAGAAATAATTATGAAAGAGTGTAATTTAAGTATTCTAGTTTCTTCAAAAAAATTCAGCTAGAATAAGGAATGAGAAGACCATGCCAACAGAGATAGTGATATGTATTTATAATCCTTTCAAAACAATTTAGAAAGAAGTTGATTATTACAAAAGGTTGAGATGATGGACTTCTACAGATTATTTTTATAATCAGCTCTTCATGATTTGTTACAACAGTAGACTGCGAAGCATAAAAAAATTCCAAATGATTCATCATATTTAAATCTTTTAAAAGATTTTGAAGTGAGCTTTTTATATTTGTTATAAGCTATAATTCTGAAGAAGTTATTTGACTTTAAATTAAATTCCTTTTTATTGGAAAGATGTTTCGGCTTATTTTTTCATACAGATGTCAAAGCAGCATCCAACTGATTATTCATAACATCTGAAATAATCACATGACAGAAGAGGCTGAGTTTTTGCTTTCTGTGCATTGGGAATATCACAACTATCTCCAACATGCAGAGGCTTTATGTGATTGAACCCTGAGGAAGCTTCTAGGTGAGAATTCACCTAGTGCAGCTTTCTATGATAGATTATGATATAGGACTGGAGGCCCCAACATAATTTCTCCTAAGAAAACCTAGAACTAAAGAAACAAAACCCTTTCTTAAACCTTGATCTAAAGATGTATACCAGGGGTCTTCAAACTTGGCCCTTTTATGACTTGTGGACTTCAACTTCCAGAATTCTTCAGCCAGCGTGTTTGGCTGAGGAATTCTGGGAGTTGAAGTCCACAAGTCATAAAAGGGCCATGTTTGAAGACCCCTGATGTACACTGATGACCAAGTAATAACTGTTCCATTCATAGGCTATTAGCTAGGTCTTCAAATAGGTTATACAGTTGCCTCTATGGCTTTACTTTCTTAAAGACACTCAATTGAGGCCAACTTTGGTAACAGCAATCATGAAGTATAAGAATTTAGAAGGTAAATCCAAATAAATCTGTACACTTCTATGTCTTCTTAGATTTCAAACTGATTGTGCGGAAGTTGGCTTTCTGCTATATGCACTGAAAATTTCAGTGTCTTAGAACAGTTGTCCAGTACAATTCTACAATTATGTGAAGTGTGTTGGCAAGTGAATACAAGTAATTACTGTGCTTTGGGTAGAAATCCTAATTGCAAACAGGATCTTCAAAGAAAACTGCATAATAATTCTCTAAGAATTTCAGAAATCTCTGCATTCTGTCAGGAGTGAAGAAATTATCTCAGAATTGGGAGGAAAGTACATTGATGTTGGGCGGGCAGCAGTGTAAGCATGAGTCTCTTGCCAATGCAAATCAAAAAGGGTGTTTTAAACCTAGAAAAATGATGCCCGAGCAAGGAAACAGGAGAATCTATAATGGCTTCAAGTGCAAGTACATACAAACATGGTAGAATTCATTGACTACATACCTGCAGCAACAAGCAAAGATAAAAATAAAGGCATTTCTGTTCAGTTTAAAATCTAACTCCCAAGAGTTTGTGTAGGGAATGCCTGGACACGCACAGCAATTTTTTCCCCAGCCCCACCCTTAAAGAATTAAAACTTTTGTGCCAAGTCAAAAGGAATAAGTTAGCTGGGAAATATTAAAGGAAGCAGATCACATGGGAAAAGAAAATTACACCTGGGAGAGAAAGAGATTGCTAGAAGATGTAAATCAGTGGTTCTCAACCTGTGGGTCGGGACCCCATTTGGGGTCGAATGACCATTTCACTGGGGTCGCCAAACAACACAGTCCGCCATTTTTTCCCCCTTTTCCTTAGCTGTGCTACTCCCTTTTATTCTATTGACTTTTGAAAGCCAATAGAATAGACTCTCTTGAATAGAGTCTAATTCTATTGGCTTTCAAAAGCCAATAGGAATTGTCCAGGCTGTCTCGACCCTGCTGAGCCCGCCAAAAGTCCCATTCTGCGAACGGTGCTGCACCAGTTGAGTAGTCCTCGACTTACGACTGGTTGAGTAGTCCTCGACTTATGATCAGTTGGGGGTCGCGGCATTAAAAAGGTTGAGAACCACTGATGTAAATAAAAAATGGAAACTGAAAACAGACACGTGGTTTTGGTGAACTAGTTTTCAGGAGAAGCAGGGGACTAAAGCTACACGTAGGCAGGAGGATGAAACTAGAAGTTAAGCTATTATTATTATTATTATTATTACTATCTACATATCTTAGCTAATAGTTAGAAGGCGTCAGAGAGTAGAGCAAAAAGCAGTTTTGTGGGGAGAAGGCAAAAATTAGAGGCGGAGATAGCGGACTCTGTGATCCTAGTAAGAGCAATTAATTTCAGAAAGAGTGTGAAAGAATATCCTTCCTCTTATCTTTGGTCTCTTAAGATCCCACCCACCTAGTAAGGATGACTAGACCCTTTAAAAAGGGATCTCTGATACCTCCTGAGAATGGACTGTTTTGGAAGTGAAGAGAAGCAAACCAAAATGAAGTGAAATAAACTCAGCAGTGGTTTGTGCATGTACATGCGCTTATGGCAGAGATGGGACAGGGTCTGATGAACTACTCCAGCTGCAATAGCCCCAAAAGTGTAAGACAAGGCCAGAAAGAATAACAACAACTAGCATCAAAACCACAAAGCAATGGTAAAGCATGCAGTGGCAAAGTGCAGCATGAATCTGGAGAAGAAGGGGGCCAGGAAGAGAAGGTGGACAGTTTTCTTCTCTTCTGCCCATAGGGAATCCAAGACCAGCTGAAGAAAGAGGTAGTCCCAGAAAGGTAGAAGAGAGCCAGCATTGGCAGTTGGAAAGGAGCTGTGGGAGGGCCTTGCACAGAACTATAGAGGCCAGGGAGAAGATGGCATCAGGTTAAAGAAAAGAGATGACAGTACAGGTAGTCCTTGACTGAATTGCAATAGCAATACGTAGCACGTAGACTTATAAACCGCTTCACAGTGCTTTACAGCCCTCTCAAAGCAGTTTACAGAGTCAGCATATGGCCCCCGACAATCTGAGTCCTCATTTTACCCACCTCAGAAGGATGGAGGGCTGAGTCAACCTTGAGCCAGTGGGAATCAAGTGCCAAACTGCTGGCAGTCGGCAGACAGCAGAATTAGCCTGCAGTACTGCATTTTAACCACTGCACCACCATGGCTCTTAACTGCCATTCTGAAGTTACAACTTACCTAAAAAAAGGGGTCTTATGACCCACTTGCAAAAGTCTAATGGTTGCCCTCCCCCTCCCCCCATGGCTATGGGAACTCACTTCAGCAGCTCAGTACATGGCCCCATATGACTGTTTGGCACATCTCCCAGTCATGTGGCTACATTTTTACAGTGATTTTGCCAAAAGTCAGCACTTCTGTTTTTCAGCAAAACCGTAGTGAACCATGGATTTGCCGTTAAGACTCTACGTTTGCTTAATGACCGTTGCAAAAAATGTTGCAAAATCAAGTCATGTGCATGACCTATTTTACAACTGTCATGACATACAACAGGCTCCATTAAGGTCATATGTTGAGGACCACTTATAAGTACTATTATGGGCAACAGAAAACCCAGAGGGAAACCAAGAGGGCCAGGTAACAGTTGTAACTGATGACCGTTTGCTAAAAGTAGAAATTTGCTAACCATTAGCAAGTGAGACCAGGATAAGAGAAAACAGCAGTCCTGGGTCTGGAATCGACAAGCAAGTGAGGAAGAAGAAAATAGCATGAAGGTCAACTTAAAAAATCAGGAAATATACCTAGGAATACGGAGGGGTTAGATCTTAGCTCTGGAAAGCATTACTTTGGAAAGGAAACAGATTGTAGTGGAAAGGCATACAGCTTATCCCCAACTTACAATCATAACTGAACTCAAAATGTCTGTTTCTGATGAGACATTTTTAAAATGAATTTTGCCCCATTCTATGATCTTTCTTGCCACATTTGTTATGTGAATCACTGCACTTGTTAAGTTTAGTAACACAGTTGTTAAGTGAATCTGACTTCCCCATTGACTTTGCTTATCAGATGGTTGCAAAAGGGGATCACTTGACTGCAACTGTCATAAATATGAGTCGGTTGCCGAGCGTCTGAATTTTGATCACGTGACTATGAGGATGCTGCAACGGTTGTAAGTGTGAAAAATGGTCATAGGTCACTTTTTGCAGGGCCGTCGTAACTTCGAACTGTCATCAAATAAACTATTGTTAAGTCAAGGACTTGTAGACCTGCAGTTTACAGTGTAATGTCTAAAAATGTAATAAAGGGATGAAGAACAAGTCGAATTTGTGTCATATTAATTTCTTATTGTAATAAATGTTTCATAAAAGTGGGTTGCCTGGTATCGTGCTGGGGGTTTGTACCTTTCATCTACAAAAAGGAGCATTACTATTCTAGGGCCAATGTTTGGCGGCTTCACCATTATGAGATGAGATTTAATTGACAGAGGGACATAAATGTAATGAACAAGACAGTTAGCATTTTAAAAGTCTTACTATCTGGAATTGGCTTAGGCTGTGAACTCTTCAAACGCAGTGAAGGCCGGAAGCGCGTTCGGTCATTGAAGCTCCAACTCTTTTGCACTTTTGTTGGGCTGCCCTCTGCAGTAATGTCTGCACTTGGTGATCTTCTGTCCCCAACCGAAGCTTGTCTGTTCTTGATACTTTGGCCTCTTGGGCTAGCCATCCGCACCCGTTCTTTAAAGCTCAGCTTCTGGCTGTGGAAGCAAAATGTGCATTTTTATTTCACTCACCTTGGTATATGTATCATGCTACTTAAGATGAAGATACACGTTCAGCTGCATGTCTTTGGATGCAGGTATGAATGTACTCCATGTGTTGAAGTCCCTTCCCACTCCCCCGTCCGGTAAGAGAATATTTGCACCGATCAGTTCTTGATACAAAAGTAAGTAGGAAAACTTCAGGAATCCCTGAAATCCCCATACCTGGAAAAGTTCCCCAAGCTGCAGTATTAAGACCAAATACACAGTAATATTAATACTGATAATAATAATAATAATAATAATAATAATACACATTCCAGACATCATAAAGAATTGGAAGAAAAGGAAAATATGTGACTGCCTCCCCTTGATAGTAGCTCCCATCCTTAACTGTCTGCCTTGACACTAGAGCCTTGACTGATGTTAGGGAACCCTTCTGTGAAATGGCCAGTCAGATAAATTGGATGGATGGACGGAGATCCATAAAAGTATATTTCTTATAGATTGAACCACTTTCTTTATATGATAGGTGTGGATATTTCATTGGAGGAATGTAGTAATACTGTTATACCTACTACTGAGAAAAAGATCCTATAGTACAATAAGTAAAACATAATCAACTAACAAAAAATTATCAAATTTAAACTTAGCAAAGTTGCGAGTATAAATTTTGGGCAGCTCTAATTATGTTTTTAAATTGTACAACATAGGCTGTGCACGTAAGCTGCTCTACAATGGAATCAATAGTTTTCAAGTGCCATTATTTCCGCATGCAGTTTGTTAAAGTTAGACAAGCAAGATTAAACTTATTATTCATGCATGCTTCCAAACATGACATTTTTCAACAGTCCACAGACATTAGCAAACACTACATTTCAGATTTCTTATTACCCAAAGCTCTAAGCGTACATAGATATATACCATCAATTACTAAAACTATCATGTTTATTGATTTGTCTGTTTCCTCATGTTTGCTCAAACGGTGCATTATCCCATAACAATTTTTGAACCAAGGTACCTAAAATCTGCTAACTTAAAGAATACATAAAAAATCTGGGATCCATTTTTCTTGTGGATTTGCAATTTCCATGACAGTTTTATTGACAAAGTTTTGGTTGCTGCGATGTCCCCATGGTCACGATTGTGATTTCCTGCCAGCTTGCCAAAGTCAGTGGGGAAGCCAGGAGAAAGTTGGAAGTTGCTACCATCCAAATGCTTTTTTGTCCAACTGTGGTCATTGAGTTTATGTAAATAAATATTGACTTATTATTGAAGTTCATTTTCCACTAAAATTGTTTATTTATGATATATATTCTTCTTACATGATCACAAGACCCTGGATGGAAGTTAAAAAAAATTTGGACTTCATTCTAGTCACATAAGACTACATTACCTTTTTCTCAAGAATGGCCCAATGGATCACAGAGTTATTTACTTATCTCAGTGATGGCGAACCTTTTAGAGACTGAGTGCCCAAACTGCAACCCAAAACCCACTTATGCATCATCGGGTGCCGGGTGGTGTGGCCCATTGGGTGGGCATGGCTGTGGTGGTAATGGCAGACTGGGTGGGACTAAAAAGTTCAATCAATCAATTCCAACTTTGCAAGATCTTTTTTTTCCCCGTGAGAAGTTGAAATTGACTAATTGAACCTTTTTATTTCTTTGCACATGGCGGTGGAGGCCTAAAGCAAAAAGGTTTTATAAAACTCAGCTGAAGGCCTAGGAATGGGACGACGGCTTGCGTGCCCACAGAGAGGGCTCTGAATGCCGCCTCTGGCACCCGTGCCATAGGTTTGCCACCACTGACTTATCTAATAAAATTTAAAACAAGTAACAGAATATTCAGTAAGGTTATCAGCAGAAAGATTGGCTCACAGAAATGTAATATTACATTCCGGGAAAGGGATTATTTATTTGCCAGTAATACGCTATAGAACCAAATAAAACAAGTGGATTAGAAAATTAGTTTTTATCTGATCAAAGTTGCCATTTATCAAACAAGATTGCTTGTTTGTAGATACCATCTGATTTGTACAAAAGAGTTACAGATTGTGCAGTATGTAAAATCTGTTTATTTTTTTAGGTGTACTAAAGGTATTAATAGTTAATACAGGGGTGTCAAAGTCAAATTCATTGAGGGCCACATCAGCATTGTGGTTGCCCTTGGGGGGGCCAGATGGGTGTGGCCAGGGTAGGTGCGGCCTACTAGGTGGCCATGGCCAGCTCTACATCATTCGCGTCAAGAGTGCCTGTGGGGGCCTGGGCAGGAGTGGGACAGATCTGAGGGTCTCTGGCAGAAGGGGGTGGGACTGGGGCAAGTGCCAAGGCATGGTCCATTTCTTCATTCCTCACAAAGGGTGACACCTCCCCAGCATGCACCCAGGGGGCGGGGCCAATATGGCAGGGACTGATTCCTCGCTGTTTCCAGACGGCCTTGTGGTGCTAAGATTGAATGCATTTCAGCATAGATGGCCACCACAAAATTGTACATTGTCTCCTGGCTGGCCTGGGCCAGGGCCAAGGCAGCGGGGGCCATTCCCTCACTGTTTCCAGGATTGCTTCGCAGGTCACATGAAACCACTTTGCGGGCCGCATCTGGTCCCTGGGCCTTGTATTTGACATGACTGAGTTAATAACACAATATAAATTGTATTCAGTTAAGCTCTGTATTCAGTTAACTACTACAATCCAGCATTTATTTATTTATAGGGGTGGGCAACATTTTGAAGATTTTTTTCCCTACGATTCTGTCACAGCAGCTGCTATCCTGGAACAATTGTCACTTCTTGTTTGAAATTGTAGACTGATGGTCTGTGGATGTGCATGGCACTCCAAAATGAAGGGCTGCATACTCAGTTTACTTAAAAGTATGTCATTTTTGACTTAAATGATAATTTTTAGTCAATGTTATCTCAATGACTTGAGGACAATTCTCAAAATTATGACAGTGCTGAACAAAGGAACTCATGACTTGTGCCCAAAGTTATGGTCATTGTAATACCCATGTGATCACACGATTACCATATGGATTCTTGGCAAAGCATTTGGACCTACAAATGGCTGCCTATACCCTGTGATCATGTGATCCCATTTGCAATCTTCTATGCCAGTTTCCCTAGAAAATCAATGAGGAAGACAGCAGGGAAGGTTGCAAACTGCTGCTGCCTGGCAAGAAGACTTCTTCTGGTTTATACGGGCTGACTGAAAAAACTCTCTGCCGAAATCCAAGCAGGATTTTGGCATGGAGCATTTGCATCATGGGGTATTTGCAGCCAGCTGCCACAGACAAGAGGGTTCTTTCTCATTTCTGAGGGCTGGCTGAAAAAGGCCTGTGGCTAAAATTGAAGCAGGGTTTCAGCCAGGGAGAATTTACGGCCTCAGAATGGAGAGGCAGCATGGTAAGGTAAGGTCATTGGGTGCCTGTGGGGGGCGGGAGGCCCAGTGCAGGCTGCACATGAGTGTCTTCCTGCTCAAGGGCTGAAAATCCTGCTTAGATTTCAGCAGGGAGGATTTTCAGCTCCTGAACAGAGAGGCAGCACAGTAAGATACAATAAGGAGCATGGGGTGCCTTCGGGTAGGGGAGACCTGCTGCAGGGTGTGCATGCCTGGATTTCAACAGGGAAAATTTTCAGTTCCTGAGTGGAGAGAGACCTGTGTACAGCCTGCACAGGACCTCCTAGGATCTCCCTTGCCCCCTTGAGACACCCCATGCTCCTTACCTGTACTCTGTCCTATTAACGACCTGTTAAGATTGCTTAAAGATCACAACCAGGAGTGTCAAGATTGTGTTCATTGAGCAAGACGATCATGTGACATCTTGCTTAACTACTGCTTTGCTTAGTGATCCAAGATTTTACTTCCAATTATGGTTATTAAGGATTACCTGTATAGAGATTGCAAATTAGACTGGATTATATTGGGATTTGTATATTAAGCTCTGCAATATACAGTAATTTCAAAGGAAAACGGGGGGGGGGCAAGAAAGATGCCTTTTAAGGAACAAGCGGAAGAGAACCTGAAATCTCTCTCAATTGTATTTGTTCCTGGGATGAGTACAGACTGTCTCTGAAAAAGCCAATTATTTAGGCCATTAAGGTACAGATGGAAAAGACTATCGGCCTGTTGCTATAGCTGATAATCGAGTTCAGGCCTTGTCTGTTCTATTTAATCATGGTTCTTGCATCTTCATGCAACATGACAATAAAAACAGAGGAAATGGAAATGGATTCTACCGCCCCCAAAAGCCTTTAAAAATACATTCTCAGTGTCTTCCTGCTTTAACAGGTACAATCTAAAAAGGAAATGTTTCTCTGTGGAATTATGGGAAATGAAATTATGAGACAGTGATTATGAAATTTGTAGACAATAAAAATGTGTACATGCAATTTAATATGTTTTATTACAAATACAAGCAGAATAGGCAGGGGACCAAATGCAGGGAATCAAGCACATGCCAAACAATTTCTAAAATTATACTTTAAAAACTGCAGTAAAACAATTAGAAAAATGTGTATTTTTCATTGTGGCATTCAAGAGAGTACCTTTTTCAGAATTGTTTTACCCTTTTCAACCAGGGTAAAAAAAAAATCATGAGAAAGAGCTTCAACCTTAATTTCTGTTACTTGCAATGTGATTATTATTGCATAGATATTTATCAAGGATACTCCTATGTTACTTTTCAGAATTAATGTACTGTATTCATTACAAGGCAAATCCTAAGGCTTTTCTCCCCAAGAAATTCACATGCCATGTTAAATTACTCTAGTGGGCATAGCGGCCACTCCATATTTACAGAACGTTTCTGGTTAGCATTAGCCAGAATTTGACAATCACAAACAATGGTTTCAAATTCAAGTTGGTGTTAACTGGAAATGTCAGTCACTGTGGGTTCAGATGAAATACTTAACCACAGGAAAGCCACTGGCTGTGCTTAAGGAATCATATGGAATGAGAGTGTTGGTGGGAACTAGTTTCAGATCCTGTTTGCTTTACATTTACATCTATTGAGTATCAAAATTGCTAAGAAAAATCAGTTATATATTTCTGAACAACAAAGTCACTATGAAGCTAATGCATACTATTTTGAGTGCTATATTTTGAACTGCATTCACTGCATAGGTCAGCAAAAACTAGCACTCTGGAATTCTAGGATTAATAATCAGGTTGGCTCTTTGGAATTATAAAACCTATCATGTTGCACTTTATGGATTAAATACTACATAATACAGCTTTTAGACATAATATTTAAAATATTGTATGGTTTGTTTTTTTGGACTAAAACTGTTTTATTTAAAAATAAGATGGTGATTAACAGTAATAATATCCATCTTTATTTGCTGCCATATTTATTAAAATTAATTCAAGATAAATTAATTACCCATCCAAACTTTTATATATGATTGAGAAACAGCAATATTCTTTGCTCTTTCCTGTTTTTTTAAAAAAATAAATTATACTTGCAGAACCTCCCAGTGACCAGGAGTGGAGACACTACACTGAGATCCTACATCCAGATCTGTGAGCCAGTTTCAAGAGTAGACTGCTTTCTCTTCCTAAGCATTAGATAGCTTTTACAACTTGGTGTGAAAACGGCTCTTCTCTTTGTTTCCTTATCTGAACTTTTCTCAGAATATAGGAAGTCAAAACCAGTTCCTCCGTTTTGTTATACCATTATTGTACTTCTATATTTTCTAATGTCCATGTTCTACTGTAATACCTAGGATGACTTTAAGAGATGGCAAGTGTTCCAATCCATTCTTTGCAATCTCATTTGTTTCCGTCACTGTTTATATTAAGGTTGTATAGTAATGGACTAAATTCTTGCTCTTCTAATAATTGTCTTTGGCACTTATTTAATTTCCCAAACTATTTTTTCCTGGAACTGGTCTTTTATGTTAGCACAGAATTTGTGTACAATGGTGGAAATTGAGAATCCATAAGGTAGTTAATTTCCCTTATTTTTGTATGGGCTCAATATGATGAACAAATCCCTAATTTCTTATGCAGATATTCCAAAAATAACCCATTGCAGATAGGGCAGTCTGTTGTAGCATGAAATCTGGGGATTGGGGGGGGGGGGAGAGAAAGCAGGCAGGCAAACTAGTGTACATTGCTCATTTCTTTATTGCCTTGGATGTTCCACCATTTTAACATTCCCAATTCTCTGGTCTTTGCTTTGCTACTGAATTCTGCTGACTCTTAAGCGTGCCTTTTGTCAATCTGGGCAGGCCTTCCAGCTATTAAGTGAGTTTAGGATGATGGTTTCCTCTCCAGGCAAGGACTCTCTGGTTCGTTATTTTGATTTCCTGAAGCTTTGCCTAGAATTATAATTCATTGTATCCTGAACTCCTACCTGGATGAATCATGGATTCTTGTCTACTTGAAATCATTTTTATTAGGACTACATTTGTTGAAGACCATTTCCCTCTTACATTTCCCCAATTTTAAGTGTTTAGACATTATCGGCAAAAATGTATGTCTTCATCCTGACTGGATTTTAGGGCCTTCTGGATCTGAGACTTTACCACGTTTGGTACTGAAGCAGGTGGTACTGCCCTAGACAGATTGGACTTGCAAACAGGGAGTCTTTCTGGGCTCACAACTCCTGCTTGTACGCCAGTTGCGCTTGTTCTTGGATTGTGAGACTCTGCTCACAGGTGTTCATACCCTGGTCAGAAAATACTTTGTATGGATTATTGTAATGCATTCTAGACAGAGCTGCCTTGAACAATATCTGGAAGCTTCAACTCGTGCAAAACGCAGTTACATGTGCCCCTAAGAGGGTAGATGTTACATCTCTCCTTTGTGAGCTGTATTGGTTGCTCAAATTCTAGGTGCTGTTTTTGAGCTTTAAGGCACTAGATGGCATGGGTCCAAGTTTTCTGAGGGATCGCCTCTTCCGAATTACATCTACTCATCCAATCAGGTCTGGCAGGAGAGGGATATTTGTGGACTCGTCTATGAAAGAGTCCCATCTGATGGTACCTAGGAGGTCAACCTTTTCAACCATAGCACCCGCCCTCTGGAACATCATCCCTCTTGAGGTGAGATTAGTTCCACACTTAATCACTTCCGGAAAACCCTTAAAACATGGGGTTTTTTTTGTACTGGTCTGGGGAACTCTTGGTGTTAGGGAATCCATGTATTTGTTGTATTATGAGTGATATTTCCCCACTTGTGTTTTTGCTTTGATTTATTATTACTGTTTAACTGTTTTGAATTGGTTTTGAGTTGGTTTTAATAGTAGTAGGTTTTATTGTATGCCACCCAGAGTCACTTTGTGTGAGATAGATATAAATTTGACAAATGAATAAATAAAAGGCTTTTCTTTGTTGGTGACATGAATAAGCATGTAGATTCATCAGCCAACAGACAATCTAAATCTATTCTCCAATCTCCTTTCCACACAGTTTGAGAATCACACGTGGCTAAATTAAAGAACCATTTTAAAAAAAATTTTCCATCTGGGAAAAACCATTCAACCATTTTAGATTTAAGTGCAACAAGGGGCATATTATTTTTTATTTGCACCAAGATTATAAGAAACAAAGACAAAAGAACCTTGATAGTTATTAATAGTTGCACTTTTTACATCACAGAAATAAAAGTTACTGGTTTGTTTTGAATGATCAGCTCTTTACAGTTAAATAGTACTTGTTCTTTGGCAGAAAAGCATACCTAAACTAGGAACATGACCATAGATTGCTTGTCAAATAACAAATTAGAATTCATTTGAATTTATTGGTTGAACATAAACTCAGATTTAAGATTACTGTAAACTTCTGAAAAACTAAATCTAGCAGATTTTCTCTAAATTAGGTTTAATTTATTAGAATGTAACAACTCAAAAATTATTTTCCTGTTCTAAAACTATTTTTATCGGTATTCCTTTTAAAAATCTTGTTATAGGCCAGGTTTTCCCAATCTTGTATTCTCCACTTTGTTAAAATGACAACTCTAAGAATTCAGAGTGAGTGCTGAGATTGAGCAGAAAAATTCTTGGAGTACAGCCTCAATGAATGTTGAGAAGCATTCAGCTGGAAAACGCAATTGTAATCATTACTTTTGGAATTCACACTTTTCTGTGTGCACCCTTAGTACACTAGAGGTCACTGTGATACTATTGCAAGGCTACTGAAGAAGGGGTCTTGACTAAATATTTGGAACCACTGCCTGCTGGTAGTTTCAACTGTTTGTATAATTTATTAAGATTTTATTCTATTTTTAAAGAATGTCAAGAGTAGTTTGATTTGCATGTTAACATATCAGGGTAAAAATATTGTAACTGTTTGTTGGTAGGGACCAAGAGTGTTTTTCTTTAATGAATTCATAAACTTAATGTATTATTTTTGGTAAATGAGACCGACTGATTCCAGTTGGGCTAAGTCACTCTTTTAAAAACCCGTCTGTACATAGGCTTCCCACAGCCCAGACAAGGTAGGACAAAGCTGTGTAATGTTACCTTAATTATTTCAGAGTGGTATTTTATGAAAACATTTAAAAAAACACAACACTGAAACTCAATGTTGCTTTCTTTACCCAGAAAAAATATAGGTCCACATAACAATTATTCTTAAACCAAGGCGCACAGTCAATGCAGTTATCTAATTCAGGGCTTTTCAACCTTTTTACCATTGTACCACTTTTAGGATATGGCAACATCTGAGTACCACCAGTCGCCTAGCAAGGTGTCAAAAACTTGATGACCCCCCCCAAAGGAAAAAAGTGATAAAGTACAAGTAATCCTCGACTTACAATAGTTCACTTAATGACTGTTCAAAGTTACAATGGCACTGAAAATAGTGCCCCCCAAGCCACAGCTGAGCAAGACACCTGCCTGCCCGCCTGCCCTCTTCCTCCTGTCCAAGGTTTTCATTGTTGTGAACATTTCTGTTGAGGATTGGCAGCAGGGGTGGGGTGGGGTGGTATTCGGTTTTTATTCCCCGTCTGTTGGGTGGTTGCAGCAGGTTTTGGTCACTTCACATGATCCTCGGACACTGTGACTGTCATAAATATGAATCAGTTGCCAAGCATCTGAATGTAAATCACAAGACCCTGGAGATGCTGCAACATTTCAGCTGATCGGCGCTTCTTCTGGGCTCAGCAGAAGCACCAAGATCAGCGCCGAGCTCCAGCTGGACCCTGGCGCTTCCGCTGAGGCCTGACAGCCCTACAGCTCCAGCCATCTCTCGTTCAGGCTTGTGCAGTCTACCAACAGTTCAGCTCATTCCCCTCCCCCGCTATCACTTTTCTAGGATGGTTGCGTACCACCTGCCAGGTGCCACTGTACCACAGGTGGTACCCGTACCACTGGTTGAAAAGCCCTGATCTAATTGTTTGGATTATATTTTTTTTCTATCATAGAAATTTATAAAAGGCAAAGTTTTTTAAAAAACATTTTGGTACAAAATTGCAGGCAGCAAGCAACAAGTAACTCTATAAGCAGCTGTGGCAGCAGAGGATAGGGGAAACCCAGCCCAAATTATGAAATAATTCTTCAAGGAGCAAAAAAGCACCAAGAAGAGAAATAAAGTCTTCATGCACCTGATGTTAGTTGGCATTCCCATTATCATGTGAGTAGACAGGATGCTGGATACCTATGTTTCCGAGAGGTGTACATCCTGAAGAGCTTCTGTTTATTACTATAAAGCTTACTAGGAGTGAGGGGAAATAGAGGATCATATTACTATGCATACCAGGTGATGAAAAGAGTTAGGTTTATCCATGTGAGTCAGACCAGTCTTGCTTTTATTTTCACTCAACCAACAAAACATTCATAAAATTATTAAGTTTACAGTTTATATTAAACAAGTTATAATAAAATTAAAAAATTACCTTCAAAAGCCAATAAATATTTATATTCCCTGAATGTATGACTACTGTAATGCGGGACTTTTATAAATACTTGTTTAGCATAGAAACCAACTTTCCTAACAGAGCAACATTCATTTCTCCATTGACCTGTGAACATATAACCTATTTATGCTTTCAACATAAATCCTACAAAGGAAATGAATTTTATTCAGACTATATAGACATTTTAATGTGCTTAAATTAACTTATTAGTATTTTACTATATGTATAATAATACATCCTCAAAATAGATGGGATGTTTACGAATAAGCACTATTTTGTTAGAAAAGGAAATGCTATTTATAGTCATAGTCATAAATATGTAACATGCAGTAAAACGGGAGAAAACCCTAAAAATCGTACATAAAAATTTAAGATTTTAGATAAGCCGGTAATATTAATATTGGTAGCTTATTGAAAGATTACATTTATCTTTTGAAAATACAGTTATTCATGTGCTAGTTGCTTTGTTAATGTGGCTTATCATACGGCTCTTTAGTTATTATCCTTTTAAAATGTTTAATTTATATATTGATACCAACAGAATACATTTGAAATGCTAATAGACAATGCCACTGTAATACTCTAGTGGGCGAAGACTTTTAGTCTTGGAAGATGACTGTTAAAATTCCTGTTATGTTATTTATATTCACCATAAGGCTGCTAGTGGCAGGGAATAGTTAATTCATATCATCCTGCTTAAGGCTGTTGTGCATTAAATGAGAAAATAACAATATGTCTGCATATGAGATTAACTACATGAAACATGAACACAACAAAGAGGGAATACCCATTAAACAAAATGTTAAACCTGAATTGTGATCAGGTTGTGATCAATGTTGACCTACACCTAAAATAAAAAAGGCAATTTATTTGATTGAAACTGGTTTATTTAATGAATATGTGAGTATGTTTGTGTGCCACAGATTTGAAGAAAATTCAGTTTATAAAGTTGCTGCCAACTGGAAAAAAAAGGAAATAAAAAGTTTAAATATTTGAAAGATTATAAATGCTAATATGAACGATTAATGAAAATCTTGTTAGTAAATTCAGTTTTGAAAGGCACTGTATTTGTTAAGAATTGGCAATAGTTTTCTTACACATAGGCTATTAAATTTCCTGGGAATCAATGCACATTTTTTTATTGACAATATTGGAACAATTAACCAATCATGTACAACCAGCACTGTCTTTGATCTAATATATTTAATACTGCTATGAGACATTCTAGCTAACTTTAGATTTAGATGCCCAATCTTGCAAGTAGATTTTGACTTACAATGACAGTTGGGACCGGAATATCTGCCTTTAAGCGATGCAGTCACAAAGCATGACCATATTACTCAGCAATGGCAATCCCAGTCATCGTTACCTGAATCCCACAGTCATTAGGCGAGACACCTTCCTACCAGCAAATTAATGGAGCAGCTGGCAGGAAGTTGCAAGTAAGGACTGCAGGCAGATAAATGACTGCTGCTGGGTGGGGGAGGGAGCAAAGGAATACACAGGGTGCTAAGGAGGGTCAAGAAGGCATAGTATGACAGGGAGGGTACACAAAAGATGTCGAGTGGGTTGGGGTGTGTGAGGGAGGTGCAGTAAAGGTTGGGAAGTGTGCCTGGGGGTTTGCAAGTGGTAAGAGAGGGCACGAGCACAGAGAAGCAGCAGGAGGGTTTGTGAGTTTGAATATGTGACTTTCACTGCTGGCTTTCCCACTGTCTGTCTGGGGAAACTAGCAGAGCAATCACATGATTGTGGGATGCATGTCAACTGGTTGTAAATGTGTATAAATTGCCAAAAAACTTAGATCACGCTCATGTGATTGTAGGGGTGCTTGGATGGCTGGAATTATAAGAATTGGTTGTAACCGCTATTCGCTCAGCGTTGTTGCAACTTCAAACGGTCGCTGAACAAATGGTTGTAGGTCAAGGACTTCCTATATTTTAGGAAAAAAAGAATAATTGATGTGAGGAGGTACAAAAAGAGAAAAAGATTAACGAATACCTAGAATGCCTATTTAACTATAGATTTTAGGAGAGAAATCTCTGGAGGCCAAGAAAGATAGGGACTGTGTAGAAATGGTCAATCAATCTAGCTAAGTGCTTCTATCACCCTATATACATATTTGAAGTCCAATGGGAGAGTGACTTACATGTCACCTACTTTTAAAAGAACAAGGCCAATTCATAGAAATAACTTTTATTTCTGACCATTAATTGCATTTAAAAATGTATTTATCAGAAGGCAACATAACAAAGAGGATGGTTATCAAATTTATAGTCTGTTTATATAGTAATCTTCCAGGGATAGTTATCCAATCATGCTGGAAATAATATGCTGGTCTAAATGAGATTTTTATTATCTGTTGCTGCTGCCACCAAACCCCTAGGATATTTTGACTTATAGTTCCCATCAGCAGCAAATCAAAACTTGAGAGATATTTGATTGGAGAAAGATGGACTAAATGCAAGTGAATGCAACTGAGTACCCTCTAAATGTTTTGTAACTCTTATTTGTTCCAGCCAGCATGATTAATGTTATGATTTGATGGAAAATATAACTAATCATGCGGCGAGCATTAGATTGCTCAATCCTCAGGTAGTCAGTTATATATGAAAACTGAATCAAATCAGAATTCTTCTTATAGTTTAGCTGCTGTATGATAAAGGGATCTGTCAGATCTTGGTTATTTGGTTGAACTTGATGACTGCATTATCTTATGCAACTGAGGAGAACAGCAACATTTTCATCTGCTGAGAGCAGCCTTTCCCACATGATTGCAAGATGGCTAATTTCAAATATTTGTTTTGACTAGTAGGGCAGGCAAAATATTCAATTTCTTTAAATAATGACAGAAGTGTATATGTAGAAGAGACTGGTAAATGATTCAAAGGTACATCAAAATAAGGATAAAAAGCTATGTAGCTACCATATGTATCTTGCCCCCCATGTATACATGTTCATCTTTTAGCTTTAGATAGTTTAATTCAGACTTAGTATTTATTTACTTCTAGGAACTTAAGCAGGTATGTATATTACTTCCTCTTCCAAATGTTTATCCTCAACACAGCTTATCTGTGAGTTAAACTGAGAGTTAGTGACTTTTTCAAAATAATCCTGCATGCTTTCTAAATGAACTGGGATTTAAATGTGAGTATCCTCATCCTGATTCAATGTTATAATCCCTATAGTATATTGATTTTTAGTCATTCTTCCAATAGATCAACTACACCAGTAGAATATATGATAGAGATGACTAACGTTAAACCCACTGTTTGCAAAGGCAGATTGCTATGGGCAGATTCTTTCTCTGAATGTAGCCCGTAGTATTTTTAATGAATCAAAATATTACTTAAGCATATCCACCTTGACTCTATTTTCAAAGTTGTTTACAAAAGTAGAGCAGAAATGTTTGTTCAATTCAGACAAAGTATTCTCAGTAGTTTAAAATCCTCTCTATCTCAACAGATATGGAAAATTACTTAAACCTTAATTATCTAACAAGTTATGACTACATTCTACAGAAAACTGTCATTTTCATGCTTCTTAACAGAAGAACTTTCTGGCTTTTACTTTGAGTGACATTTTGTCTGTTTCAGAAGAATGATCTACCTAGGAAAAGTTTTTTCCCATTTCTCCTAATTGGATTCAAGCACAGCCTTTAATTATTTTCCAGTATAATAATATATTTACATTCTCAAAGTGGTATAAAATTTCCAAAATAACATTTAAGTTGTTAAACTATATGCATAAAAACACTACAAACCTGCTTGATGCTTCCCCTTGTTCTTTCCTTCATGAGTCAGATAATAGAAGAGAGAGGGTTTTGGGGAGGAAAAAAATTAGTTATGCTGGCAGTACCCATCATGATGTGGTTACAAATATTATTAAATAATTATTAAGTTGCAGTTGGATTTGTTAATTAAACAAATGCTTAAAAACTAGAAACAAATATTAAAAAAGCAAGCACAAACATCCAAGCATGGATTTGTATTTGATAGTGACATTAAAAAAATAAAATGCTATGTTAATGCATGCTCAACATGCTTATTACATATGTTTAGAGAGAGAGTTGACAAAGCATTTATTAGGCAAAATGCAGTGCTCATATACAAATAACAGAGAACTGTAGCTATCTGCAGTGACAGAATATGATTAACTTAATCACTGAGACTAGGGATATCTTACAAAAGGACCGATTGCATTTCTTTTTGGCCATAACTATCTTGTAATATGTAGACCTGTGGCTTCATTGTTTATTTATAAGAGCTGAAAATTGATATAGCCATATTATACCTTTACAGCTTAGTATGAGTAGTTGACACTTAACAAAATTGCTATGCTATGGAAAATTATTCCCAAAGCTAACCCACCTGCTCTTTCTGTTACAGAAAGTACTAAATATACAAAATACTGGGCTAGGTTTTTAGGATAAAAGACCTCTACTATTGGCACAGCTCAGTGGTGGGATTCAAATATGTGAACCACCGATTCTCTGTGTGGATGCCGCTTCCGGAAGTCCGTTCTGGGCCTGGGCAACAAAAAATTAGCTATCGGTTCTGCTGAAGTGGTGCAAACTGGCTGAATCCCACCACTGGTACAGCTATATATGTACCTCTTTCAAACACTTTTGTTACCATTATTGCGAGAAACATGCATTATTATTATATTTAAAGTAACCTTTCTGTAAAAATAGGAAACTAACACATATTTGTTGATTACATTCTTATTGATCACAAGATGTAGTGGGAAGATCACAATAACTTGTTGCCTAGCTAAGAACAATACACTGGACGACAAAGATTTTGCTTCCTGAACACTTTTGGGTGTGATCTTATAGATTTTTGGCTACTAATCACAGAAATAAGCTGTAATTTAACCTTTTATGTACTGTTTTATGTAAATCTTTTTATACAATGGCCATGCTGCACACATGAAAGAAACATACAAAAACATGGAACTGTGTTGAAGCACATCCAGTATACCAACAAGTACAACTGGAATATCTGTGAAGATCTAAGAGTAGTGGCTCTGCTGCTTGGAATGAAGCTCAGATATACCAAGTGCTGTTGTGAATGGAACTGTCATTAAATGGAGTCACATTACATTAAAAAGAAATGGCCCCTCCGAAAGAATTTTGTTCCAGGACAGAAAAATGTGACACACGAACCACTTGTTAACCAGACAAAAGATACTTTTCCTCTGTTTTACACAAAATCTGGACTGATGAAAAATTTTATGAAATCAATGAACAAGGAAAGTGAAGGTTTTCATTATTTAAGATAGATGTTTTCAACAATAATTGATGCCAAGAATAAGGAATGCAGTTTTGTTGGTCCACAGATCAGATGCATCATCAATGACAAGCACTGTGAAGATCTAGTAGGGCCAGAAAAAATTGCCTGGAAAGCACTCCATTTGAGGATGTTGCTGAGAATTTTCTTGGCAACTACAGAGCACAAAACTACATTCAGTTGCTTGTCAAATTCTGTACAGTATACAAGACCATGAAGTGCAAAATGTCACCAAAGATTCGTTTTTTGCATTCACACTTGGACTTCTTTCCTGAAAATCTGTTGAATTCTTGCAGCATGTTGGAAACATTATGTGATTAAATACATTATAGTCATTAAAAGTTAATTCCTTAACTCGGGATTCCTACATGATACAGTCATTCGGAAATTATACTTGTGTTCAGTTTCAAGGGCTCTATCATAATCACCCAAAGTTTTTTAGGAAGCAAATTTTTTGAAAAAAAAAAAAAGGAAACGGATATCTATTTATTGATCACACTCTACCACAAGATGTAGTGGGAAGTTCACCTTGTCTTATTACCTAACTAAAAACAGTATCTGAAGAAATAGTAAAGATCTGGACTCCAATTCATCATGGCAATGCAAAATCACACATTTCTCTTTTACTGAAAATGATTATTTCCCAAGAATCATATGAGTATGATTAACTAATGGTTGAAACTGGAAAACACTCATTATGAGTTTCATCACTAGCACCTTCCTACATGTTTCTCACAGAAAGAGGAAATATGTGACTCTAAAGGACAGTACAGATAACAAGGTGATATTTAAGCTTCTTTTTTAAAAAAGAAAATATTGTACTGCAAGGTGGGAGTAGCAGCAGAGTTTTGTGTTGAACTAATCAACTGCTTGTACCAACATTTTTTTTGTTGGTCTAATGCTATGAACCAAAGGTGTTAAAGGTAGATTAATATGGTACTTTGACCTCAACTGAGGAGCATTGATCTGCACAGTGGAAAATTCAAGATGCAAAATGAGAAAACCTGTTTCTTGTTCCATTTATAAGCAGGATTAGTATAAGCAAGCAATGGAAATCAGTATAAATAGTATACATCCAGGGTCTCCACCCAGTATGGTGCTCTGGACTAGCAGCACATATCTTTGTTCTGCTAGCTAGACAAATGGCTGGTTTGATAGCTACAGAACAGGTCTCTGTAGCTACTTCACTCCTGGATTAGAAAAGGAGTGGCACAGAATCGCCCTGAAGCTTCTTGGATGGCATTCCTTGGCTTGGGGGGGGGGTTTGAATATTCAGCAAATTTCTTCTCCCTGGAAAGTTTGCCAAAGAAGAGGATTATCATCATGTCCCTCCCAGCCATTGTCTTCAAAGACACCTCTGTTTTAATTTCACACTTTGCAATGTTTTTTTCTTTTTACTTTTTGCATGTTAACTGCTGGCTGTGTGCTGGAATTTAGTTGCTTTCCCTCCTCGTGGACTCTAACCGATTTAATAACCCCGGAGGAATATCTTGAAGTAATTAATCATTCCATATAGAAAAGACAAATGGCAACAAGTTTTTTTAGATTACTAAGAAAATGATCTAACTATATTGAACTTCTATTGAAAATCGACTGTATATATTATCAATTTGAAAAGACTTCATATCTTTACTCTATTTCTTCTGCACTTTGCATACAATTCTCAGCTTTCTACATTAAAAGCTTAGAAATCTCTTTTTTTCTCTACTCTGTGAGTTTGTATATCAACATTATTTCTTGAAAAAAGAAGGGTGTATTCTTGCCGGCTTTTCTGCTGGTTATAAGGAGAGAGGATATTTGCAAAAATGCCTCCTAAGAAGGAATTAAAACGGAAGAGCCCACCACCAAACTCCTTATGGAAATATTTGAGAAAAGGTTTTCTATGTTACACGACACGATAAAAGAGATGAATGAAAAATCTGATTAAAAAATTGAATTATTAGTATCAGAGTTAAAACAAACTAAAGAAGATGTTAAAAATATACAGATTAGAATGGATGAGGCAGACACAAGGTTAGATCTTAACCAAAATTTACTGTTATTGGATTTGAAACAGAACAAAGTTTTTCTGCGCCTTAGAGTAATTCCTGAACAAATTCACAACTTAAGTGATGTAATTGAAACGGAAATGATTAAATGGTTTGATGATGAGGAAGTAGATTTCTCTAAAAAAATACAAGATTTACTGAATTAATTCAGCATATGTGGCCAGAAGATAACTGCCAAGAGATGTTATGATCCAATTATAAGAAAATCTATTACAGAGCAAGGAATTCAGAAACATTACCACCAGAGATTGAACTTTTCTGGAAAAGAGGTGCAAATATTCAGAGAAATTCCAATTACAATATTAAGGAAAGGCAAAGAATATTTTTTCCTGACAAATCTCCTGAAACAAAATAATATTCCTTTTCACTGGGATAAGCTGGAAAGGGTTATCTTTACCTTTGGAAATCAATTGTATAGACTAAATTCAGTCCTTAAAGCACAAGATTTTTTGGAAAAACATGGATTGGAACTACACTACTTTTCAAAAGATAAAGATCAGAAAGAAAAGGGTAAAAAGAGATTTGATGCTTATCAAAGACAGGCTGTGGAGATAGGAGTCTCAGCTGGAATCCCTGGAATTTCCTCTTCATAACAGATGGATTGCAAAATTTTGTCATGGAATGTTAATGGGGCAAATTCCCCACAAAAAAGAAAAAAGTTCTTTCATTATTTGAAAACCATGATATGGTACGTTTTTAAGAAATTCATATTAAAGAGACTGATAAAAAGCATTTAACAAATAACATTTTGGGTCTGGAATTTATTTCTACTAACTCCAAGAAAAAAAATTAATGGGGTAGTTTTGTATATAAATCCCCAATTACACCCACATTTATTGTTTGATGATGATCAAGGCAGGTATGTAATTGTGCAAATTGAATTACAGGGAATAAAATTTATTGTGGGTGGGATTATACATCGCACATCAAGAAAAAGCCAAGTTTTTAAAACATCTGTCTGAACACTTATTCTCCTATTCTTTTCAGTATTGATGTATAATTGGAGACTACAATGGGGTAGTAATTGCACAACTGAACAGATCAGCTGATAAAGGAATTAAAGAAACACAAGGGAAACTGCCCCAAACTTTTTTCCAAGCTGAGCAATACTTTAGATTTGATTGATGTTTGGAGGTGTAAACATGGACTAACAAGATTTTATCTTCTTTTCAGAAAGACACAAATCCTTTTCTAGAATTGATTTTATTTGGATTATAAAAAATCTGCTTCACAAAGCAACTAAAGCTATTATTCTTCCAAAAACTTTTCTGATCATAATCCAGTGTCTTTACATCTTAAATTTAGTTCTCAGTCTTTTAAATAGAAATTAAACGAGTCTGTTTTGCAGAGACCACAGATTGTTAAAGAACGTAAAGGTACTTCAAGTACTTCAAGATATTTTAATAATAATTTAAATAAAAGAACAAATTTGACAACAGTTTGGGGTGCTTGTAAGGATGTGATATGAGGACATTTTATACAATACAATATAGCAATTAAGAGGAAGAAGGACAAAGAAATCCAAAATGTGCTACAAGAAATTAAACTGAAGGAGAGGGAACTCCAGAATTCACCAGAAGATCCTAACATACTTAATCAACTAAAATTATTGCAACAACAAATTTCCTTGTTGACTGTATCAGATATTGAAAATAAATTTAAATATACAAAACAACACTTTTTTGAACATGTAAATAAATCAGGGAGATGTTTGGCATTCAAACTAAGAAAACAGACAGAAAAGAAGATGATAACCAAGCTTCAAGTGGGGAATATGGATAACAAAAACATTCAAAGACATTTTTTTGGAATTATTATACTAATTTATATAAAGAACAAGAAATCTGGAGGAATATATAACAACTAAACATCTTCCTAAACTATCGGAAAACTACAAGGAAATTTTGAATAGTCCAATAACAACTTTTCAAATAATAGAAGCAATTAAAAGACCTAAAACAGGCAAAGCTCCAAGACCAGATGACCTACCAAGCAAATTCTATAAATTTTTTGAAGATCAACTACTTCTTCCAATGAAGGACTTAATGAATTCTACTTTATAGGGGAACCCTATACCAGACTCTTGGAAGGATGCCTGCATTTCTTCAATACCCAAAGATGGACTGGATTTAACTACAGGGCAATTTCTCTTCTTAATAATGAGTACAAACTCTTTACATCTATTTTAGCTGATAGACTTTTTAAGTTTTACTGGATTATATACGTACATGAAGACCGGTGTGGTTTCTTACCTAAAAGACAACTAAAAGATAATGTAAGAGTAATTTTGAATAGAATTAAATATTTAGAACAATGTAGCAACAAACAGGTTGTATTAGTCTTTCTGGATGCAGAAAAAGCTTTTGACAACTTGAATTGGGCCTTTATGTTTAAAGCAGTGGAAAAGATGGACTTTGGATTGGGCTTTATACAGCGTCTGAAGTCCATCTATACACTCCATCCAGAAAGCTGGAACTATGGTGAATGGAGATTTTACAAAACCATGTGAAATCCAGAAGGGAACAAGACAGGGGCTTTATTCCTTTTATTATTTATTCTAGTGTTGGAACTGTTAAATAGAGATTATTAAATAGGATAACAGAGCAAAAGGACTACAAATTAAAGCGCATAATTACAAATTACGTGCATTTGCCGACAATTTGATATTGATTGTGCAAGACCCGCTAGAGAACATTGAACATGTTATGAGGAAGATTAAAATGTTTGGAGAAATGGCAGGTTTAAGAATAAATAAATCAAAGATGACAATACTGACTAAGAACATAAAGGAGGAAGATCAGGAGAAATTGGAATTTAAAATTGGTTTTAAAGTCATGAAAAAGGTACAGTACTTGGGGGGTGACTCTCACTGAGGAAAATTCTAAGCTTTACAAAAATAATTACAGTAAAATATGGAAGGAGATAAAATTGTATTTAAATAGATGGCAAAAATTAGATTTGTCATTAATGGGAAGAATTTCAGTAATTAAAATGAATACTACATAGAATGTTATTTTTATTTCAGACTATACTGATATTGATTAGAGATTCTACTTTCAAACAGTAGCAGAAAGATATATTTAAATTTATTTGGCAAAATAAAAAAAAACAAGAATTAAATACAATTTATTACAAGATTCTAAAGACAGAGGAGGTCTGGCTTTGCTGGACGTTAGATTATATTACGATGCTTATTGTCTGGTATGGTTAAAAGATCGGACAACTTTAAAAAATTCAAGGCTGTTAGACCTCGAAGGCTTTGATTTGAGATTTGGGTAGCATGCCTATGTGTAGTATGACAAAGTAAAAGTTAACCCTGGTTTTAATTTTCATGCAATTAGGCAATCGATTGCACGTGTATGGTGGAAGTATAAAAGAAAATTAGCAGATAAAGTGTCACTTTGGCAATCACCTCATGATGTGCTACATAGAACAGAGATGATTTCAGAATGTAAATGGATGACATATCGAGACTTATTGATGTTTGAAGAAGAGGGATTTAAGATAAAGACAAGAGAACAACTAGTAAGTGAAGAATTTGCTTGTGATTGGTTTAATTATTAAAGAATTTTTGAAAGATTTAAATTTGATTTAAAAAGTTTTGTTTTCACAGGAACTAAATCTGAATTAGATGTTAATTTATGTTCTGGCGATGACCACTTGATTTCTAAAGTATATAAAATGTTACTTAAGATGAACCTAGAAGATATTAAAGAGTTTATGTAGACATATGTTGTATATACATATACATATGTTGCATATAGTATGTTTTAAATGTGTTATGCATGTGTACACTTTGAGAGGAAGCAACTAAATTTCATTTTTAATGTGTGCCATTGTTCCCACAGGAAAAAAATGACAATGAAAGTTATAAAGTTAAAATGGGCAAAACAAATTGGCTATAATATAATACTAGATAAATGGAAAAATGGACACATTAAATTATAGTTTGAAATAAAAACTTTTATAAAATGATGTATTGTTGGTACTTGATCCCAGATAGACTAGCAAAAATGTATGAAGGTATTTCTAATAAGTGCTGGAAAACCAGCACTTGTGTGTGTGTGTGTGTATGTAATATATATACTTATATATCTATATGTAAAAGGGGAGGAGAATTTACTGCTTTTTCTTTTTTTTCAGCACCCACTCAGGGTGGATCCTAGATGTTAAATGTTAAATTTAATTGACCACTTTTTCCTCTTTTTTTGTACACTATTTTTTTCTTTTTTGTTGTTGTTAGGGTTGAATGTATGCTTTTGTTTTGTTTCATTTTGTTTGTTTTATTGTTTTGTATTTTATTCTCTATGATAAAACAATAAATAATAAATAAAAAATAGTATACATCCAAAAATGCCTATATCCCTAACTCTGTGAAGTGAGATGAATTAACCTAAGTCCAATACATGCCCAGATGCTGTTAAAAGCTTAGGTTTCAGCAAGGCTTTGAGGACTGCAAAATTCTGTTACTTTAATTATAATATTTATTAAGAAGCAAAATAAAATAGAAATTAGATTTATCTTATTTGGATGATGTGTCTGTGTCCCAGTTTGCTACCTGAGTTCCTCAGTGAAAGAAAATAAAAGGAAATGAATGGGGAAAAGGGAAAGTAGAAAGACAAGACAAAAACAATAGATCGATTTGTATAATCTCAAAACCAGATATCAAGTACAACACCAGCTGCCATATTTTTACCTACTTTGTAGGGCTGCAGGTATGTAAGGCCTTCAAATGAGGCTTCCAGGTAGCAATGGAAACCGATTTCTCATCAGCTGCATAACTACGCCATACACACTACGTGCAGATATATGATAAAAGAAAAAGGCAAACAAAAATGGAGAAGCATATTAGTAAATCAATACAAGTATTGTTTTTTGTAGCATTCATAGCACTGATACATGCCTGAGGGATGGAAGACTATATTCATAATATCGCCAGGTAGCTGTCAGGTTTGTTCGCCTTGAATCGGTAGAATAAAACCGCCAAGTAGCCTGATTTGAGGAAACAATAGAAAGTACAACAGATCTAACAATATGTGAAATGAAGCACTATTAATAGGATGGAAAATTTGGATTTTGTTCAAACTGGATACAATTGGCTTAATCAATTTGGAAGGGCTGTGCTTGTACAATGTAATGAAGATCTGAGGTTTAAGGATTTAAATATAGAACAAAACAATAAATAAGGAAGTTCTAGTTATATATGTTAGCAATCTTGTATAGCAAAATCTTCAAGAAAGCCTTTTGCTATAATTTTTTTTCATGAGTGCAATTGACTTTTTTTCTTCACATTAGCAATAGTATATTCTAGTAATAAGCTGTATTCTCGTCTGCATAAAATGAGTAACAATGAAAGAGAAATTAGGGACATTATTAGCACACAAAGTTTCCTTTTTAAGGAATCCTTTCAAATGTTTTTATCTTATATACTTTTATGTCCACTTGTCAAATGTCCATGATATTTTGTGGTGATTTTCTATCTTGGTTACTTGTCTCAAATGTGCCTTTTCTCAAAAGGCAATTGGACTACGGTTTTTTTTCTTTTTCCTTGAGGAAGAAGAAAATGTTTCACTTCTCATCCAGGAAGCTTCATTAGTTCTGATGAAGCTTCTTGGATGAGAAGCAAAATGTCTTCTTCCTCAAGGGAAAAAAAAACAAAAAACCACAGTCTATTTGCCTTTTGAAAAAGCACCTTTGAAGCAATCATGACCTGCGTAATTGAGAAGCTCCACAGACACCTTAGTTACTTATTTTATTAGATTAGATTTAGTAGATTATTTAGATACTGCTTATATGGACTGTAAGTTGTTTGCAATTACAAGATTAGAAATGTAGAGATCAATCACTTCAGGCCAGAATTTAGTGTACTGAGGTAACCCTTCAACAAAAATCATGCCATCCATCAAATACCCAATTAAAAAAGACCTTCACAGCTTTCACAAATACCAGCAAATGGGGCCTAGAATAGTTCCTGCTTCCTCACAGAACATTAGGCTAAGTCAGAAGTTGATAACTGGGCATTGAATATTTGAAAATAAGACAGTTGCAATATGTCAATCAGTATAATTAATAAAGTCATAAATTTATTTTAAATGATGATAGTACAAAAGGATTATAGTTTTAGATACATTATCCTAACATACATGGCTAACAGGATATATTTTCACAAGGAACTTGTCTGTTAATGCTTTTAACCATTATGCAATGCTATATCCTTGGAATATAAGTGCACAAAATGATCCGATACTATAAATTTCCTATTAATACTTCTAAAATAAAGATTTATTATTCTCAACTTTTCAGATCGTTTCAATTGTATGATCGAGGAAGCTATTTACATCCAGTGCAAAAATATAAACTGCTTTCATCATGAAGGTCTAACATAGTTATAAGAGAAAAGTAAGACTCAAGCAATAGTCTTCTGTACAGTCAGCAACTCTGCAGTCCCGTGTTCATTTATCTGGGAATAAATCCTACTGAACTCCATTGAATATATGTTTGAGTGGACGCATGCAAGTGGAAGGATTTTTACAGTGGGCTTTGGGATAGAGATCCTTACTGAACAGCCTTCCCAAACTTGAATCCATGCGGATGGTTTGCACTCAGTTCTCTTCATCTCTGACCATTTGCCAGGTTGGCTGAGGATGAAAGGAATTCTAATCCAAATAACTCAAGAGACCCAAGATAGGGAAGGCTGCTGTAAAGAAGGGAGAATGTGTGTCACAACCTCCTCTTTCAGTTCATCTGGCATGAATCTTAAGATATATTTACACTCACAGCTAGCTCTGGGTCAAATGAATTGGGGGCTTTCATTCCCTGCTTGGTCTGGCCTTCTCACATTCAAGCAATATATACCATCTAAGGGATGCTTAATCACTAGACTAAGAGTAGGCACTTTTAACTACTGTGCCATCTAGCAACTATATAAGTTACTAGCTGGTGGTACAGATAGACAGAGAGGCCATATCCTCTTTTTCCCTTCAATATGAACAGAGATCTGGGAATACCAAAGTGTATTTTAACCTAACTGCTAACACTTGGGTAATACTATATATTTTTTCATGCTGTTATTCTTTATAATCTTTATAATGTACAGCATGCAGCATAGCCTACAACCATACACTGGGATAGCCTAGAACTAGTTCATAGTGTAATAAAAATTCTAACAAGCATTTTTCCTTTTCAATAGCATTCTGTTTGTGTAGCACTCTGTTTGTGAGTAGGAAGTCACTGGCTGCTTAGCTATTACCTCTAAGAGAAGCATAAACAACAGTCCAGCGAAAGACTGAATCATCTTTCCGCAGAGACATTTGGCATTTCTGTTTCATAGCCATAATCCAGCATAATTTGGAAGCCAAAATCCCTTAGAAGAGATTTGGTTCAGCTTCCAAATGGTAATGAGGCTTACAGGAAGAACAATGTCAGGAACCAAAGAATGTGAGAATAATTCTGTGCCCCTATATCTCATACATTACATAAACTAACTCCCTTCAAAGGAGTGTAATCATTTTAACTGTAAGATGCTGGGTATGAAGAAAGTGAAAGAAGTCATTCAAAACAAAATAATTGTACTAATAACAGGACAATTAAAACGTCAACTATTCAGACATTTAAATGCATTTTGATTCCTTGTACATGACAATATTACTCTAATGTATTCAACATCTTAAGCAAAAAAATCCATTATATGCAATCATGCAAGCTATGCAATAAATTCTTTGGACAAAGGTTTCTTCATTCAAACTAAATATATTTTCCCTGGCATATTGTCAGGGTTCCACTATTTATGAATTAATTGACTATATACAAATGTAGGGTATCATACATTAAACTATCATTAGTTATCAAATATTATACTATATTTATTGTAATTCTAGTTACTGAATCTCCATTCTTTTGAAAAGGTTACTTGCTAAAAATACAAAATGAAATCCAAACTCCAAACAAACAATGGATGAAAATAGAAACTCTGATGATTTTAAAGGGAAGTACCAGAGTTTGATTAAGGGCCACTTGGTTTAGTATATTGTGTGAACCCAGCTGATGTAATTTGTAAGCCATAATTTATGGATTAGCATGTTCTATAACAGGAATCTTCAAACTTGCCCCTTTTATGACTTATGGACTTCAACTCCCAGAATTCCTCAGCCAGCAAAGTCCACTAATCATAAAAGGGCCAACTTTGAAGACCCCTGTTCTATAAACTTAACTGCTTGAGGTTTGTAAATCACAATTTATTGCTTACCTAGTTGCGAGTCATCCAATAAACCATTCAAAGTAGATATCTAGTTTGAGATGTTTGTGGATTGTTTAAAATATATTAAATGGTTTAGCAAATGGGTTTGGTAAATCATGGTTTAGCAAATGCATTTGATATGATACATGAACTTAGTTTATATGTGAAATAGCCCAGCTGTTTGATTACATATTTGTACACGATTCCCTTTTCAACTGGGATTATGGATGTAGAAACTTGTTTTTTTACTTCCTCAACTGAATTGGAATGAAGAATGAACAGGAATGATCATTCCTAAATATATATATTTCTTTGAAGCCTGGCACAATTGAGCTTGTAATATTCATTATCGAGAATTTTTGAAAATCGGATTCATTTGCTACTTACTTGAATTAAACTGGCAGCAGGATTTCTTCTCTTTTCAAAATGTTTCTGACGATGCTGTTCCTGTACTTTTAATGCAAATCCTGACCCTAGAATACCCTTAAGTGCAATACAACAAATGTTTATAATCAGAAAAATATTTCTAGTAACAATTAAAAACATACAATCTCAAAAACAAATAAGAATTATACAAATGATCTGTATGTCATAGCATGGTTTGGTTCAATATTTGAAATGACATTATTGGACCAATGTGGAGAACATCAGGTGCATCTAATAATCATATGGGACAGGATTCTGTCAAATTCCTACAAACCAGGAAACAGGCATAATTTAAATAACTGTAAGAGTGGGTAACATGGAAAGTTCTGAATTCTCCCTTTGCCCTTACCTTTATTGTTGTTATTACTGTTAGTGTAACCACATTTTTCCAGTCAGTTTTCTCTCGGTGTAAGTTTATTTCCAATGCTGTTATTTTCTAAGTATTTTACTAGGAAAGAATTGAGAAAACCAGCTTTGGGGGAACTAACAGGCAAACTTAGTCTTTTTATTTAATCTTTCTTGATTAGGGAATTTCATTGTCACCTCATTGCTCCTCTCGTTTTCTACATCCCCAATCCTCTCCCCCAAATAGTGGGGAAATTTTGTAAATAGTTTAGGAAGAATATTAGATCACTTCTCTTCATGTTCCACTAATGGAAGCCTTTGCTTAAATTGCATTACCAGCAATTTGATTCTGATAGAACAATTGGCCATCGTAGTCCACTTTTCTAGTGACTCTTCTTTAAGTATGCAACTACATAGAATGTTGTCAATTCAAGTTTTCATACTGCAGCAACTACTTTTCTAATGTAAAGGGAATGATAGAGCATGAGAGAGCCACTTTGGTCTAGTGCAGGGGTGTCAAACTGGTGGCCTGAGGGCTGGATGCATCACCATGCCCATTCCAGCTCTGCAAAGGCAAAAAACGTTGTGATACGTCACGATACATCATGTGACACGATTGAGTTTGACACCCATGGTCTAGTGGTTAAAGAATCAGACTAGAAAGACCATGAATTCAAGTCCCAACTTAGCCAAGAAAGCTGGCTGGGTGACCGTGGTCCAGTCACTCTCTCTCAGCCCAGCCTGGACCACCCCACAAGTTGTTGTTGCGGGGAAAATAAGAGGAGGAAAGCGCTGGATATATTCACCACCTTGAGTTATTTGTATATAATAACTTGTTGTCATGACCTTTAACTGAGTGAAAAAATGCATCATAGGACAATTGTTGAACAAGATATCTCAAATTTCAGAATGTGTCCAAAATCTGAGAGCCATGAGTCCCAAGAAAATGAAATTTAGAAACTTATGGCTGCTTCAATGCTACTGGATGCTGCTGCAGTCATGTGATATTCATTTTCATAGTTCGATGATAGTATCCCATCTGGTCTTGCAATTCCTTGCTCTCTCCGCCACCCAGCAGGCAGTGAACTGCCTGCTGGAAAGGGAAGGGAGGGAGGGAGGGAGGGAAGGAATGGAGGGAAGGAATGGAAGAGAAGGAGGCACTGGGAAGAAGGAACCCTAATACACCTTTCCTGACTGCACATCTTCCTTGAACTGCAGGTACCTCTTGTGCAACCCTATGCATTTTCCACAACCCAAGCTGGCCCCTCACAGAATGTCCCTGACTTGTATGGCATTTCTCACATACTCCCAAGCACACATAGGCACCCTTCCCTATGCGCAAACCCAATGTATTCTCCTTGAGCTATGCAGCACCCTTCACATAACCCCACGACCTTCACATATCCTTGATCAATGCTGCCTCCTGCACACTGTACCCAACATATGGCATCTCTTGCACACACACCTGCATCCTTTCCGACCTGTGCATCATCTCTCGTACATCCCCACGTACAATTCCTGACCTACACCCTAATGCACTCGCTCATTCCCTTTCCCACCCAGCAGCAGCCATTTACCTGCCTGCTGGGTTTGGACCTGGAACTTCCTGCTGGTTTCCCCACTGATTTTCTCTCTGCAAGTTTATCACACGCAAAATAAGTGGGGAAGCCTTCAGAAATTCTAGGGAGGGAGGGAGGGAGGGAGGGAGGGAGGGAGGGAGGGAGGTTTCTGATGTTTTCTGTCAGCTTCCCATAAAGAAACCCAATGGGAAAGCTGGTAGGAAATTAGAAGTCGCTCCTGTTCCTAATGCTTTTTTGCCCATATGCGATCATTCTGTTATTTTGTTTAGGTAAGGAAATATTTCTGAAATGATGACCCAACAGGGCACGGGTTTCTATTCCGCAGTAAAACAAAATTCTGCTTAATAGAAGCCTGAATCTGTTTTGCTATGTACAAAACAGTTAGTTATTTTATTAATTCTACCAGTTATGTAGTTTTATCATTGCATAGTAAAGCTAAAGAAAAGCACTAGTATATTTATCATTAACCTTAAATGAAATTATGTTAATTTGGTATCTGAACTAGAGAAGTTCTTTATGTTTAGATCAATTTAATAAAAGTGCAGTATCCCACATGCAAGTAAAATGAAAATGTTTAGTATACTGTGGAATATTATTTGCATATGTTTAGAAGCCGATTATTACTAATGGAAAATATCAAAGATACATGCTTAGCTGTGCAGAGACCTCGATTTGAAGGACTCACTATAATTTAGTTGCCGATGAATGTGCACGAAGCTTCTATTAGGAACACCGTAACACAGCCCTCCACTGAAAAAAACACATGTGTCTTAAAGTATTCTCCTCTGGCATCTTAAGTGTACCCATGTGTGCTTTGAATCAGATTTTGCTCTTCAAATCCAGATCACTGGAAATCTCTAGAGTATATGTATGCGGTTACATTTATGGCACAGTTTACTCCATCTACTGCTATTTGAAATTGCTAAAACTTTCAAGAAGGTGTCAATATCTGTTTATGGAGAAGCTTAACTTTTAGGTATGAAAAGTCACTGGAATTTCAGCAGCCAAGCAATAAATTTTCTTGAAGAGCATTAGTTAGCAGCTGAATCAGAAACAGCATCTACTCCTAGGCAAATGCTTCAGTGGAGTCCTTGATTCTCTCCAAGCTTGGTTTTTGCTTGCAGAAGTTTCATTACCTGACTAAGTAAAATATTCAGTGTTACAAGGGAGTGAAGTTTGTCCCCTGTTGATATACACTAACTTGTCCTGTCATTGTGGGTGGGGATGTGATTTTGTCCTTCTAGTTCCTTGATTAGGCTATTTACTGCTTGATTATTTTTCTGAGTTGGTAGTTCCTTGATTAGGGTATTGCTTACTGCTTGTTTGTCTGCTGTTATATATTTTATTGGAAAATGCTTTTGTTTACTAACTAATATTTAATAGTATTTCTGCACTTTCTCATTACTAACCCAAATGAAGTAAATTAAAAATATTCATAATCTGACCAAAAAATAATTCCTGAGTACAGAACAATATGTTTCTTAGCCTTCTACCAGATAAGCATTTCTTATAGATGATTTCTGATAATGATTTCTGATTTTTTATAAGGGTAATTATATTTCTTAACAAAAAAATCTTGTCTCGGAAATGGAAAATATTCCAACATTTAATTTATATGTAAAAAAACTTTAACAGGTAATTACAATTTAAAAATACTCTAGCATGGGCTTATTATATTAATTACTAGAACTTACTGAGATTCTAACAACATTATAAAAGATATGTTTGGGTAAAGCAGATCTTCTTTTCTTTGATGACTTCTCTGTATTGATGTAGGAAGTTGGTTCTCTAGAGGCCTACACAGATCCTGTTCTTCTCTCAATAACCTTACGGACAGATGAGAAACCAGGAAGGGCTGAATCCTTGACATTTATCCATAGTAGAAATGGACTTAACCATATCTTAGCAACTTCCATGCAAACATTGTTTTGGATGCAATGTTACCAAATAAAACTTTGGATGTCCCATACATTTATTATTGGAGATAAGTAAGCTCATAAAGCACCTTAAAATTTAAAAAGTGTTGTATGTAATGGCAAAAGTTAACATGGGTTTACAAACGCATTGATATAAGTGACTAACATTCTTTCTCACATATCCAGCACAGAGTACAATGTTCTTCAAATTTAAAACACAGTTGTAAATATACTCACAGCAGGCAATGCAAAGAAAGAAATGCCAAGCAGTGCAAACCCTGCAGAAAGCAGCCTTCCTAGCCAAGTAAGAGGCGTTTTATCTCCATAACCAATTGTTGTTAATGTGATCTGAAAATAAACGAATATAAACCAGGGTAAAAAAAATGCAGACAGTACACATACCAAGAATTTTAACATCAACTCTCTAAAGTATATAGAGACAGCATATATATATATATATATATATATATATATATATATATATATATATATATATATATATATATATATATACAAAAAGGAAATACTGGGATTTCCCTTTAGGTGTTCACCCTTGCTTCAATGACATTTAGTCACTATGATCAGCTCTGCTTCTCAGGCTGCTTTGAATATTTTCAAAATACAATACATTTTCTTCAGTCAGTGTGAAGATGAACCTGACTAGGGGCTGGCAGTATGGAAGGGGGAAATGACTAGGCACAGAGATGACACAGCTCCTCTCCAGCCTAGATATTCCTACATAAAAACGCCCCATGCATATCCATTATGTCAGCAAAAAGATTTGGAAACCAGCATTTACAGAGATGCTGATGTAGCCTATTTGTAGGTTATTGTTTGTGTTCTTATGCCTTGCCCATATGGGATGGCCTGCACAAAACAACCTGCACAACATTCTCTGCTTGAGCTTTTCCGTGGGAGCCCAGCTTTTCCAGAGACATACTTAATTCCTTCAGGTTTCAACTCACACTCTGACAACAAGACGATTGGTTGAAGAACTTCAACTTGTAGTTGAATTCTTATTTCTTTACATCTTTTTCTTTATATATTTCATACATTTCTTCCTGCCGCAAATCATAAAAACTCTCAGAAGCTAACAAAAAGACAGTAGCGCCAATAAAAAAAGATAACTGCATATAATTCATAAACTGTATCTGACAACAACATCAAAATGGCCTATGAAAAAACTCAGTTTTCAGCTGTTTCTGGAAGGCAGATAACATCGGAGCTGAATGAATCTCCAGCAAGAGGCTATTCCAGAGAGCCAGTCAAAATCACAGGGAAACAAGGAATTTTATACTTTATTCTTTATTCACAGAACATTGTTAGTGTGCTGAATGAATGAGAAAATGAAACAAGCAAGCAATCCACTAGTCAGCAAATCAATGAATAGTTTCATTACAGTCTTAAACCACAGTAAGATAACATATTGGTTCTTGGTTAGGACTTTAAAAAAAAATCTAAGTTTTTTCTAAGAAAAATGAATTACCTGCACTGGCTGTAGCTATATAATACCATGTATTGATGACCATTGTTGCTTTTAATGTCACTTGGACAAAGCCATGAAGTGGCTGTTACTTTAATCCTCAAGCAGGAATTCGGCAGCTCACTTGATAAAATGTTATTGTATCATTTACAAACAAAGCAAGACAGATTGGTAAATATATGCTGGGTACTGTATACTGCAAGCACATCTTACAATGAGAACTGTAAAAAATATTTCTTTGAAGAGAAATAATACTTTAATGACATAAAACTTTTTCACTGTGGTAAATGTAGTATTTTCAAACTCTTTGGGCTAAAATGGACATTCATACCACAGTCTCAATAAATACCATCACAGATGTCAAGGCTTCCTCCTTCCATGCCTGATCCAAACATCAGAATTTAGGCACTTATGGTTTTGAACCACATAGTTAAGGTGACCAATTTTTTTATAATGAAAAGGAGGACACAAATAAATTGAAGAAAAAAATATCATAAATAAAAGAAACATTTTATTCACTGCAGCAATAATACAGACAACTTGCATGTGTAAAGTTTGCCAGCTGTGTGTTTTGGCCCGCTCAGCAGCAATTCCTATTGGCTTTCAAATGCCAATAGCAGGAGTAGCACAGCTCATGCAAAAGTTGAAAAAAAACATCAAAAAAGGTGCCGTAATCCTGTTCTGAGCGTTCTATGAGGGAAAAAAAAGCCCTGCAGATTAGTCTTCAAATCTCGAAAAGGAGGACATGTAAGAGGACACTTTTCGAGGGAGGACAGAACTTACAAAAGGAGGACTGTCCTCCCTAAAGGAGGACGGTTGGTCACCTTAACATAGTTCCATATGAAAAAATGCATTTGTATTGCCATTTATGATCTTAAAAAATGTTTGAAATGTTTTTAAAGTACTAGGAATTTATCTCTGGTTAGTTTAATAGAGATAAATTATATTTCCAAAATGAATACAGAGCCAATTAAGAGCTGAAGTATTAACAAAGGACTAACAAAATTCTTATTTTCTTTCAGGCCTAATCATTCCACAGAGTTACTCTTTCAGTAAATCTGCATTAGCCTGTTTGATCAGGAATGAAACCCGAATGATCTGGCATTTACCTGATCATTGCCAGGCACTAGAGAGTAGAGAGATGTTTCCAAGATCTATTTGACGAAAAATAAAGAAGCTTATAAAAAGGATAATGCCAACTGCCACCTACTTTTAATGACAATAAGGATTAAAATCTCAACAGCAAAGTCCTATTAGAGGCATTGTAGATTTTTGTATAATTGAGAACCAAAAGATTAAAAGAGGAAGAATGCAACACACTTTCCCTGAAGAACAACATCCACTCTGTTCTTTTTCACAAGTCAACAGGTTCTTAAGTTTTGCCAAAAAATATCACAGCATTACATGTATCAGAGATCTCTTGCTCCATTTGAACCATGTTTCTAACACTTAAAGAGTTCTTAAGCAACAGAGCTGAACATAAATTTTCTTTTACACTGTGATGTACTCAATGTACTCAGAAGCAATTTAGGTTTCAAATTACAAATCTGGATTCAAAATTATCTTGTGGAGGCAGGAAGCTAGACCTTGCTCACATTTCTCCAAATAATAGCATCCAAAGTGAAGGAGAAATATACAGTAATATTATTATTTCTTGATCTAAATTTTAGAACAATCCAATTTCTTTCCATGATATAACTGCATTTCATCCAATGAATATAAATCTAGATCAATGACAAATGTGGATGCTTTCATTTTTAGTAGCCATGGACAAGAATAGAACAAGAGGTCTGACTCTGACACAACACCAGTCTAAATAACTGTTTTGGGTGATGAACCACGATTGCTAACAAAATCAGGTCAATCCCTGCTTAGCTGCTGCCTCTTGGCTTGATGTGTTCAGAGGAGCCACTTTATTATATCTAAACATTCCAGGATTTCCAGTGAGGATTCATGGAGAACTAGATGTCCTTGAAGAAGTGGGAGTTGGGGTGGAGATTGGTGGCCAGATGACAAATTTGTTGGTGAAGTCTCCAACAAAAAGAAAGATTGCGAGATAACCGATTCTTGTGAGTAGGCTGAAGAAATGGAGGTTTTTTTTAGTTGACTTGTGAGTTGAATGGATGGAAGTTGAAGGGTTTCAAACAAGTTCACAGCCATAATGAAGCTTACACGGTCATCATTTTTTAATCATTTTAAATACAAGTTGAAGGACTTAAAAATATTTTTTTGAATAAACAGCAATAGGGTGATTGCAAATGGTCCAGATAGTTTTGAAATAAGATTTTGAAATTAATTATAAGAATCCTTCTTGTGGGAAGAGGCTGTTCTTTCAAATTCTTAAAAATAAATGATAAAATAGGACTTTAAAGATTGGATGCTACAGGAAGCAAGAAGGCATTAGAGATTACAATGAAAGGAGAAGAAAACTTAAATCTTATAAATACAGAAATAAGAAAACTTATAAATACAGAATTAGCAGAGTACTTTAACATTGAATGTTTGAAAACAACGGAGTTAGAAGCTAATTTTAAAAATGTCTGTCATTGGAAAAGCTATTATGCAAGAGGAACAAGTTTTACCAGAGAAAATTGAGGCTGATTTGTAAGTAGATTTAAAATGACAGGCTATAAGAATAGAGCTATACAAATAACAAACTAAAAGAATGACTTGAATAACATTCTTATATTGGATTTACAAAACAGACTTGTTGAAAGTGTTGGAAGATTTTGTGAGAAGGGACAAAGAAAAAATGAAAAGGAATCAAGTTCTAGGTCAATATTTGAAAGGATTAAAGATCAAGACTGTTAAAGGAAAGAATATAAATTAGTTTATTTGATCAAGATTAAAATTGATGTGTTGTTATCTATGGTAACTTTTAATGGGTTTCTGCTGACTAGGATTGAATAACAAGGCTTTAAAGATTTGTTAATAGATAAGAGATGGAATATGGGAAGAAGATATTATTTGTTCTATTTTAAGAGAAAGTAGTAAGTGGCTAAAATTATTTATACTTGTGATGAAGGGGAAAGTCATTCTTAATGTATTTCTTTTTTTTCTATAGTCCTATTTTTTCTTTCATTTCTATTCCTTCTATTTTTCCCTTCTTTTCTGCACTTCCTATTTATCTTTTTATTCTTTAAATGTTTTAGTTTGTATGAAGTGTGCAATAATCTAGACCAACCTGTCAACAACCAATCATTCTATAATAGTTGGTATGAGTACATAATAAAAAATAAATATAGAAGAATCTATAAGACAGATATGTCCAGACTACGCTATCATGTGTCATTATAATTTTTTAAAATATGTTTTTAATAAAACGGCAAAAATGAGTAGGTATATTTTGGTGACAGTAAAATCCCCAGGTGGACTCTTGAACATGTTGAATGGAAACAATCTATTTGTTTCAGAACACTAGATTTCTAAAACCAGAATGATTTAGGCTGAGCCCATTGCTCAGTAAAGCGTATCCTCTGTATGAAGACAGTTCTATGTGGTACATGGCAAGTGATTAAAAATCCTCTGTCTGAACTCCTAGAAAACTGCTATCCTTCAGAACAGATACCCCTGTGATGTGTATAAAGTAGCTTTCTACTGGTTCTGTTTCAAAAGACTTTACATGGCTCATTTTTTCTTCCAGTTATCAGCAACAATGACATCTTCATGCATTCTCACATAGGATTGAAACTTAATACAAATTCAGGTAATATCAAAAAGCATAATTCTCTAAATATATGACTGCTTTTGAACCTTAACAATACAAGACAGGAAGAAATCGATTCATTTAAGTTGTCGTGCTGGAGAAGGCTCTCGCGTATTCCTTGGACAGTAAAGGTGACTAACAAGTACAAGTATAACACCAGACATGTCAGTGGAAGGCAAAATCATAAACTGCGTCTCACTTACTTTGACCATGTCATATGGGGGAATTCACTGGAGACAGCAATCATTTTGGAAGAGTTAGCAGTAAGAGGAAACTAAACCATCAAAGAATACGGTGGCTGGATACCATCAAAGCTGACACCAACCAGAGCATAAAACAACTCAAAGAAATAGCGCAACATAGGAAGATGTGGACCATAGAATCGCCAAAAGTCAGACATGACTGAATGGATAACATCATCAACATCATGACTGCTTTATTATTATTTAATTAAGCAAATTTCAGAAATGAATAAAATGTGGTGATATTATAATTAGTACAACTGTTAAGATTATAATGTGGCTATTATAATTAGTGAAATCTGTAGTCTAATTCTCATCAGATCAATTATAAAACAGGATATTCCAGCATGTAGAACTACTATCCCTTAGTGGTTCAAAAACAGCAACGTAGTCACCTTTATGAATGTATCACCAGAGGGAGTAAAGTGTAGGTGTGACACATTCAAGGCCTTTGTAGCAAATTATTAAGTAGGATATTATACAAGTGTTATCTGAAATAGGAAGCTCTCCTAACAAATGATGCAGTCATTTGGCAATGCCACATCCTCGAGGGATATGCCCATCTGTTGGGATGATCTTTTAATAAGTATTCCAAATGAAAAGAAAATACATTCCAAATGAATAAAAAAATAAACTTTTTACTAAGTCTGATTTACTTATTCATTTAATTTATATGGCAGCTCACTTGCCAAGTACCTTTAAAACCCTAAATGGTCAGACTATCTAAGAAACTACCTTTCCCATTATAAACCAGTCTGGCTCTTAAAATTCATTTCTGGCATGAGGGAAAATAGGGAATCTCTATTCTCCTATGGCAGGGGTAGGCAACCTTGGCTCTTTTATGACTTGTGGACTGCCTCAGGAATTCTGGGACTTGAAGTCCACGAGTCATATAAGAGCCAAGGTTGCCTACCCCTGTCCTATGGTAAGGAAAGCTTTCCTTTAGGAGTTGTGTTTGGTCCCCATTCTCTCAAGCATTTTGAAATCTATAAAGATTTATCTTGTTTTTTTTAATTGTTAACTGAATTTAGTATTAATTTTAGCATTTTTATATATTTATATTTTGTGTTTTGTTGTTTAATTTTTTTAAAAAAAATCATACTGAATTCTCACTAGAACAGAAAAGCAGAGCATTAACTGAATAAAACTGCAAAATGATGGAATAAAATGTTAAAGTCATCCTCAGTCTCCTAATATGTATTGGCTATTTGTTAAATTAAAATCCAATACTCAGGGAAAATCATTTTGATTAAAGATCAATCTTTAAGGGAAGAGTTGTACAAAGGTCAATAGGCCAGGACTGATTGATTAGCTGACAGTGCTTAGTTATGGCTGGTACCATCTTGCAGCTGAGATCCTGTTCTCCTATTTATTGCCATCATATATATAGTTATAGTATGAGGCTCAATCACAAAAAAAATGGAAATAGTTAGGCCAAGTTTTTTTTTGAGGGCAGAGGATGGATCAAAACAAGGGAAAGTATGTTAAATTAAGGCAAATGTTCCTACAGGTGTGTGTTTCTGTGTGTGTGTGTGTGTGTGTGTGTTTCTTTAAATCCTGTTGTGGACTGATTAATTGGGAATATTGAACACATTAAATTTTAAGCCAGATTTAGAAAAAAAAAGTGCTATACTCAAACAAATAAATTATTATATCTTAACCTAATGACTTGTTTCACAAAATATGCTAAAATAACACTGGGTCACATAAACTGTTGTACCAAAACCTACAGAACTTCATTTTAGCCTGATCTAATGTGGTTAGCAAACCCAGCTACTACAGTTAGGGTTAGTGTCCGGAAGACTGCAGCTTCAACACCAATATTTTAGAGGATTGCAGGACTTCAGAGTCAAATGTCATGATAGCTGCAAATTCACACTGCTGCTATGATAAAAGTAATGGCTCAGAGTCTAGCCTTTCATCATCCTGGTTTGAGAGTTAGCTCTAATGGCTTTGCATTCTTATTTTTCTACACAAAACTTTCAAAATCTTTTTCCAGAGCTACTATTTGTCTGTTTCTATAATGCCTAGCTAAACAGTTTTTACACAGGAAGTCCTCACTTAACAATCACGTGTTCAGCAACCGATCAATTTTATGATGGTACTGAAGAAGGAGACTTAGGACCAGTCCTCATGGTTGTGGCTTTCACAGCATCCCTGCAGTCATATGATCATGATTTGGAAATCTGGCAACCAGCTTGCGATAATGATGGACACAATGTCCCACAGTGTTATGTTCACCATTTGCAACCTTTACTACCAGCTTCCAACTAGCAAAGTCAATGGGGAAGCCAGCAGGAAGTTACAAATGGCAATCACATGATGTTGCACTTAGCGATCCCACGGAATTTGCTTAACAATGACAACTGGAACTGCTGCACCTACTGTTTTAAGTCAGTAGAGTATTGTGATGATGCGCTATAAGACCATGTCAGAGTTTCTGGTCTCAATCACTGTGATTAAGCAAAGACTACCTATAGTTATTTTGAAACATAAGCTGCATAATTACTTATGTCAGTTTCAGCTATGATCTTATACAACAATAGAAACAATCATATTCAGGGCAATCACTTATTGTATCTCCCATCCACAACTGTGTGATTTCAGCTGTGTCCTTGAAACACTGGAGTGTTTGCTGAGGCACCTCCAGCTGAACGCCACCTCAGTTATTTTTTTATTTGCTTTTCATTTTCCATTATATATTTTTTTAAAAAGATTTTTCCCTGACTCTATAAAAAAGAAACATTTTACTAATGGAAAAAAAGAACTCAATAAGAATGTAAACATTTGGTTAAGAAGACAAAAACTATGTGTCTGGGCAAGAAGGACGGTAGTTTGAGTGAGAAGCTATAGGTGGGAAAAAATATATCAGAGATACCATTTCCCCCACCCCCCCAAAAAATAAGACCGAGTCTTATATTAATTTTTGCTCCAAAAGCCACATTAGGTCTTATTTTGGGGGAAATACAGCACTAAATGCATCCCTCTGGCTGACTATCTTAACTGGACCTTATTTTTGGAGTGGGGCTTATGTTACGAGTATCCTGAAAAATCATGCTAGGGCTTATTTTCCGATTGTGTCTTATTTTCGGGGAAACATGGTATGTGTGTATGAATAAATAGAAAAGAGAGAAAAAAGGATATGCTTGAAATTCTCTAACAATGCAGAGATTTTTGTTTACATCTATGTCTAGGTGAAAGGATATGAGCACATCAGTTTGAGCATGAATCACAGACAAAGAAGTATTAAAGGATACATGGATAATGGGGAAGAGAGAGACAGAAATAGAAAGCAAACAAACAAGATCTCAAGCACTTTTTCTTTAACTCCTATAGTTTTGGATTTGGCTAAAGTCACAGCTAATATATAGCTCCAAATATAACTCCCAATATAACTCCCCTTCAACCAACCCCCCCCCCTATTATTGACTCTTTTACCAAGATACACTATAGTAGATCCATTCATTTAATAAGATTTAAAAGAATATTAAATACTGCAAAGCGTAAATCTGCTTTCGTCAATCTGCTATGCTCCAGATATATTAAGACAGCAACCTCCTAGAATTCTCAGCCAACCGTGGACATTTTTGGAAATTTATCAAGTTTCAGTCTCAATCCAAAGGGCACCAAACTGGGGAAGTTAGTTTATATTACAAAGTTTGATTGATTTTGTACTTACTGTGCCCCACCACAGAGCATCTGCATATGTAGAAAACTGAGCATTTGCATCTTTTTCAACCAGATAGACAAGGAAGGATGAAAAAATAAGTACTAAAAATCCAATGTACCAAGCTGTGATTAATTCCTGTAAGATAAAATAAGAATAAAAATAAACATTTCTGATAATTTATCTGAATTCATATATTTGTTGGAATAAGAGATTAACAGAGTTCATTTTAGTTAAATGTGAAAAGTTCCTTGAGTATACAAAGTATCCCTTAAATTAAAAAATATAATTAATCATGCTGTTCCAAGGCTTCAGAATTCAAACTACTTCATTTAGGTCAGACGTTGGATGTATCTAGTGGGCTTTTAAAAATTTTTGTTGAATCAGCAGAACTTATTTCTATGACAAATCTCAGATTATCTTAAAAAAATTATTGCAACTTTCAAAAGAGTATTTCTATTATAACATACAGATTGCAGTCCAAATATAAGACCACACAGGTTTTTCAATATGAATAATTTGTTCCATAATTCTTTTCTGAAGTTAGAAGGGATGGATGGATAAGAGTGATGGATGGATAACAGATTTACACATGCATGCACACACTCATGAAAGCTCAACACATATCAAAATATTGCAGGTTATTTGGATCATTCATTTCAATTTGGAATTCTCTTTTTTGTAGCATACATTCAATATATTCACTAAAATGAAATATATGGATGGGCCCCTACCTTACTATGTGCATAAACCACTGAGCCTAACAATTTCCAAGTTCCTCCTCTTCGGTCCATGCGTACCATACGAAGAATCTGTAGGAAACGAAGACTTCTGAGTGCTGATGTTGCAAAAATGTTACCCTGAGTTTTTGCAGAAACAACTGCTATTGAAGCGATGAGAACAATGATGTCTGAAAAAAATACATCACAAAATATATTAATGCAGACAGGGACATTTAAAGTCAGTCAGCATGCCAACAGCTGATGAACTGGATTATTGATGTTTAATGTTAAATATTAATTATTAATGGAAATAATTGGTTAATAGTACCCACCTCTTAAAGAAAATGTTCACTGCTGATGCTGACAAATTCTAGCATTTCTAGATTAAGTTGAATATCTGGGGATTACCGAATTTTTCACAGAAACTCTTATCACATTATTCTTAAGGCTCAATTTTATTTGGTGTGCTATTTAAAAACCAACCTAGGAGAAATTATCTAAATTATCCAAATCACTTAGCAGCATTTAGAAATTGTCAAATGATAGTAGCAAAGAGTAGTCTTTGAGAAGGAATCTCTGAATAAGAAAGATACTCATAGATCTTATAGTCAAGAATATCCTTTGAAGAAAAAATGCTCTTTAAATCCATGGGCTTTTCTGAGATAATTTATATTAATGTTGCAATTAATTTCATGCTTAAAAGGCAAATGTGATTATGTTTTTCTTTTTGCATCATCAAATGAGTTAAATAATTGATCTTTAATTATTATGTTTATTCAGTAGCAACTGATAGCTTTACTCCAAGTTAATTTGCTGATGTGATGGATACTTGGTATGGTCCAGATGGCAAAAATTACAAAAACATCATAATCACATAAGTGCTTATAGGTGGTTATCATACGTATGATTTGTTCAAGCTTATTCATAAATATACTGCTGGTGTGGGATGGAGCCATGCAAAATGCCCAGTGGCAAAGTTGAAAACATCCTTTAAAAAACCCACTTACAATCTGCTCAAATGATGGTGATTTATTGATAAGTGTTTGGGATAAGTGACAAAGAAACTGAGGGACAATTGAAGTATTATATCAGTATCATGTACTTGACTATTAAATTTAGACGCATGAAATTTATACTATTAAGGGAGCAAAATAACATAATAACAGTTTATAAACATGATTTCACATATAATAAAATATATTAAGGCAGTATTCAGATTCTCATATTCTGATAATATTTTTACTTAGTTGTTTTATATACAGTGCAGCATTTTTCTCTTAAACTGACTTTGCTTAGAGGCAACTTGAGTTACTTAATTGATAAATCTTAAGGAAATCATCTGAATGTTATTCTCTGATTTCTTTCAGAGGTTATAATACAATTCCAAACTCTTCAGAGCACTCTGTACATGGGAATCTTGTTAATTACCAATTTGGGAAATAGGTGTTTTAGTCTTTCCAGTATTTATCATCCTGTTTCAACAGCTTTGTCTTTTAAGATAAAAGAAACTGAAGTATTTCAAACATCACAATAATCCTGAATGATGCAGGTACTAGTAGGTGAAAATTGACTTCTACTATTGCTGCTATGTACTGTTCTAAGATAGACAAAAATTCAGAAAGTTGGATAATCTACTTGAATTACCTACTTTTAGCATCTAATACGTCCTGACCATTCTAACAGTGTGAAAGAGAACAATTTAATGTTAGCGTTCCTTATGTCTGTCTCAATCAAAATAGAGTACAGTACTTAGACTTTTTTCACATTAAATAAGTTTTCAATATGACAACCCCATGAACTGAATTACTTAATTTCTCCTCTCTTACCTAGAATTTATCTAGTTATATTTTGAACTTATTTTGAATAAAGAATAATTTACAGCTACTCCACTTTGGGATTCTTTTTATTGATTAAAAATGAATAGAAAAAGTATGTATGAATGAGTAAAGGTATCTACCCAGAGTCACCTTATAGGGAAGATGGGTGGCATAAAAATGTAATAAATAAATAAAATAAAGATTAAGTAGATAGACAGAAAGATAGGTCAACAGACAGACTACTCAGTATTTTCAATGGTGCACACACATACACACACACAAAAAAAACACACAAACACACACAGTGTATATATGTATGATTAAGTAAAACTTGTCTTAGACTGAAAACTATTCTGTAGGTACAAAAGAAAGTAATAATTTCAAATATCTTGGCAGTAAAATACATCTAATGGGAAATTAGTCCTCAGAAGTTCCAATTTGTCTGTCTATCTATTGTTATGGTGAAAGACTAAAGGTCATATGTCAGTGAACTACACATACCAGTGAGATGTAGCCTACACCGTGCTGGCCTGAAAGACAGTTTCTAACATAGAAATCCTAGAATGGACAGAATAGCATGAACATGCTTACAGTAAATTGGACTTCAGTTCAGTTTGTTGCATAAATGGGTCAGTAAAATTTTTTTTTGGGGGGGGGTCTCCCTTCAATGAATGGCTGTGACAGGCTTTTATTTGAAAAAAGAAAAAAATAAGTACTGTAAATTATAAATGCTATCTATCTATCTATCTATCTATCTATCTATCTATCTGTCTGTCTGTCTGTCTGTCTATCACCATCCTCTATAGAGCCATACTTTTCTTCAGAATTCAATCTATCTTTTTTTAGTTCCTTTTTCATATTTTTGTTTTATCAAACTCTACTTTTTTCTCCACTTTTTCTGCTTCTTTGTTCCTAGTTAAGTTTTTTGACTCTTCTGTTCTAGAGACTTTCTCCTGCTGAGGAAAATGGCTAGAAGAATTTTTTATTCATGCCAGGTCTAAGGAAAGAAAAACAAAAAGATTTCTCTCCCTTCTCAGTTTTCTCAGCTTTTGCCTCTTTCTATGCAAAGCTGTGCATCCTTTAGTTGGATTCTTTATTTTGACTCAGGAGCTTTGCCCCTGTTTATTCAGGCTATTCATTGTGCATCTGTAAGTAGAACTCCGTGACAGCATCTTATCCCTGCCCTGCTCCTTGCCACCCATTTACTGCTCTCTGATTGGAACTTATTGTTTTATTGGCAGCTGAGTTGTCTTGACAATAAGGGTGGATTTAGAAATGTAAGAGGATAAATGATGAAAACATAATTAATGAAATAAAATGGAATGGAATGAAGTGAAATGAAATAAACTGTATAGATATGCTGTATGGGAAATCAGGAGAAAGATAATAAATTTGAATGACTATAGTCTGATCTTGTGGAATGGAGTTAATGAATGCTTGCTACAGAATGAAATGAGTGATTTAATTATGAATGAGAAACCTAAAGTATACGTCAGGAAAAAATAAATTGGTATCATCCAGGGTGCTGTGAGTGCATGTGGAAATAGAAATCCATTGGCTGGTGATAATTGTATGTGCACTTCAGTGAATAGTGTTAATGGAAGAACCAGAGATGAGCTTGGGGAAAATGGTAACATTCTGAATAAATGTAATTCTAGGGAAAAAATATCCTACTACGTGACATGAATACAGTAGGTGAATGAGAATGAGATGAACAAGTATATTAAAATTAATTAGGCTACTTAGAGATTCAGGAATAAATGCTACGGTGCCCAATGACACGTTGCAAAAAGGTCTACTTATTTTGAGTATGTGATTTAAGCATAAACACTCATGTAGAAAACCATAATTATCTCTAGGTGGATAAGGAGAAGCAAATGAGAAAATATACTTTAGGGGATTGTGATACAAACTCTGCCTCTTATATTCTTGTTGCAAACATACAAATGGGTTGGCCTGTGTGTCATGATGAAGCGATGAATGCTTCATCATTTTGGCATCATTTTAATTAGAAATGGAGGCCTATGCACTTATGACAAAGAAAAGAATCTCAATCTAAAAGCATAGTGGGTTGTTTATAATGAAAGAATCAACAAATTAGTGAAGCATGCAAGACAGAGATGACAGATTATGGATGTGGGATATGCACCATTTTTATAGTATGTATCATGGGTAGATCTGAGGAAAAGTTAACATAGAAAAAAAAATCTAAGAAATAAGTGCAAGAAAAAGTACATGTCCTAAATGAAAAAAAAAAAAATAGAAGATCGATTCCTCTTCCAATAGAATGAACAGAAACTAGAAACAAACAAAGAAAAGGTGTTTCTTCTTTGGAACAAAGTAAAATGTATTACTATTTGTAACTTTAAAAAGGCAGTGATTTTTCTAGAAAAGAAAAAAATGTTTTGGAAGTGGATAAAGAGGATTAAACAAGGGGTGTCCAATACAGCCAATGGATTTTTTTTTTTAAAAAAAACGTAATGAAAATGATTCGTGACAAAACTGAAGTGAGGGAATGTTGGAAGGAATATTTTAGAAATCCCCATGGGAATGACAGTGGTGCAGCACACATACCTGGCTCACTTTTTGGATTTAAATCAATCTTTGGTGCAACAACCTTGGTTTTTTAATCACAAGTCTAGCTCTGTTTCAAAGGAATACTAAACCCTTATTTAAAACAGGTCTACTGCCGTTTCCAAAGATTGCATCCCAGGGTGTCCACAAGAGAGATCAATGATATCAAAAAACAGTGACCATGACCTGGCACACGCCATACCCCTTTTTGCAGGTATGTCGCACGTGTAAAAACATGAGTCCTTGAAAACGAACAAATATTAAGAAGAGCTATAGTTTCCCTTTCTGTGAATTGCACTTCATATGTGGTCTAAGAACAATTACACTGATAATTATGTACCTGTTCGGTTGATGTGATTTATTTTTCTTCTCCATTAAGTGCAAGATATTGAACTTCAGCAGTGATGTCACAATTAGGCACCAAAGTAAAATTCTTCACTAGAATATTGTGATATAGTTCCTATATCTCATCTTATATGCTAATTTGATTTTTCTTTTGATCTTTACCCTGAACTATCTATTTAATAATCTCTATGAATCTACTATAGAGAAGGGTAGCACTCTCAGTCTGGGAAAAGAATTTAATTCAGAACAACAAAAAAGTGAAATGCGTTCCCATATTATACAACAGTTGACCAGGATGGCAACTTTGGCTTTTGGTGGCCAAAGACTTTTAATAGTCAACACTATTAGCTGTGTACTCTTATTAGGAAGTGCAGATATAATACAGAGAAGGAAAAAAAAACCACAACAGATAAACATATATGCATATTTGATGTATTTTCAAAGGAATTGTAATTCTTTTGCTCCTCTCACCCTTGTAAATATTAAACTAGATATAATATTGTTTTATTATGCCAGGTGTCCTGAATATACCTCTTTTTTAATGAGCACCGAGGCATTTATTGCATTTACTTAGTTGAAACAAAGCAAAGCCTCAATTTTATTTATTTTAAAGTACATATACATCATTTTTCAATGACAAGTACTCTCTAAAAATCCTTAAAAATGGTACAGTTTAATACATATCTGATACAAACAGATTTAGTCTATTTGCAGGTTGATCTCCAGCTGACTTGGAAATGTTTCATCTGAATATATTATGTGTTTTCCACTTTGTTGCTTGCAAGGAGTTCTATTTCTGGCTCTGGGATTTTCCTATCATTAGATGATGTGAAAGAAAAATAAAATAAAAACAGATATATCAAAAGGCAATTGAACTGTATTTAGTTTACTATTCTGATTTTACATAGTTCTGTTCTAAGGCCATTTGTCTCATTCTATGGTTGCTTGTTTATCTTTGTTCTGTGTTGTGAAAGCCTTGTGGCCGTTTGCGTTGTTTTCTATTTCTGCTCAATGGTACTTGACCATTGATTACTCTGACAATCTGAAGATTCAACTGCATTTAGTAAGCTAAAGAATAGCAGACATAGATTTTCAAAATGCAAGAAACGTATGCATTTTAAGCACAATATACTGCAATGTGCCACAAATGTCAACTGAGAAGAAGATGGAGGCAGGGAAAAAAAAGAGCTAAATATATGTACAGGCAGTCCTTGATTTGCAACCATTCGTTTAGTGACTCTTCAAAGTTACAACAGCACTGAAAAAAGTACTTATGACCATTTTTCACACTTATAAATATTACAGCATCCCCATGGTCATGCAATCAAAATTCGTACGCTTGGCACCTGGCATGCATTCATGACAGTTGCAATGTGCTGGCTCATCAGATCACTTTCTGCAAACTTCTGATAAGCAAAATCCATGGAGAAGCCAGAATCACTTAACAATCATGATACAAATTTAACAGCTGCAGTGATTCACAACTGTGGCAATAAAGGTTATAAAATGGGGCAAAATTCACTTAACAAGTGTCTTGCTTAGCAATGGAAATTTTGGGCTCAGTTGTGGTCGTAAGTCGAGGACTACCTGTAATCAACATGTAGAAGCAACTTTCAGTGGACCACCAAAACCTCCACTGGTTTGCCAGGAAAGAGGACTTGGTTCTCTCGAGATTGTTACAAGATGGCAGAGACATGAAAATGGTTTCTTCAACACCTGACTCTAAATGGTATGAGCCACAGATATCACTGCCAGTGTTGACACCGACGGTGCATTTGTATAATTTTTTTTCAATATTTTATTAATTTTTTTATAGTCACAAATCCTTAATATTTTATCAGCAACATATTGTCTAGGTTTCAATATTTAGCTTACTAATACATGTTAAACCCCTTTCTCTCTACCTCATTTTTCTAGCCATTGATAAAATGTATCTCATGTTCTAAAGCAGACATGTCATGTGAGGTCGTGCAATGTATCGGGACGCTTTTGCCATTGCCGGCAATGGGTTGGGCGCGGCTTCCGGATGACACGTCTGGCCCACGGGCCGGCAGTTTGACACCTCTGTTCTAAAGTATTTTGATTCTTCTTTCTCTTTCATTTTCAGTGTCAGTCTGTCCATTTCTGCAAATCTAAAACTTTCTTAATTATCTCTTCCTCCGATGGTAGTTCTTCATCTTTCCAATGTTGAGCAAATATAATTCTCGCTGCAGTTAACACATGTAATATTAAGTATACACATTCCTTCTCATAATTTCCTACAATTATACCTAATAAAAATAATTCTGGCTTAACAACATGGGAAAAAATAAAATGTAAAATTTATTTGAAAATTCCAGGGTGGTTGTCAACAATGGAAGCATTTGTACACCCAAATTTAGTGAACTTTGAAAAAACCTGGACATACAGAGATATTCTAAACTCTGAAGGGAATTTAAAATCTAAAGAAGAAATAGAAAATCAGGGTACCAATTTACCATGGTGGGCACATTTACAAATGCAAGCTAGATATGATGATGTTAAACTGTATGGATTTTATAAGGAACAAACTGTGTTTGATAAGACATTGTTAACTTCTGATGAGAAACTAATTAAGAAAATCTATAATTTTCTTATATCACTGCCAATGTTGGCACCGACTGTGCATCTGTATAATATTAACATAGCATCCCGCATCTTATCTCAAACTGCCTTTGGTTAAGGCCAGTCCTTCTCTACGCAGTGGTGCTCAGCAGCAAAAGTATAGTTTCCCAGCACACTGTAACAACTAACTGCTTAGAATATATGGTTTATTGATCTTAGCTTGTCTTGATCTTAAAATAGCTGACCTAGATCATTTCTGTCCAATCATTAAAGACATTAAAAGGCTTGTAACAGATTTATCAGCTATCCAAATATGACACTGCAGTAGAAATGGCAGAAAGTATCTGGAAACATAGGTAAAACATCTACAGTATCTTAAAATATTCCCTATCCAATAATTAAGATATACTCTCTTATGCTACAATTATATAATATTGATATGCAAGAGTGGTTGATTTATTCATTGTAAATAAAAGAGCTATTAGTCTTGGAGTAAAAGTTTTTATTTAGAACATCAATCCCACAAATGCTGCTTTCAATTAGTTTAATATGATATGGTCATAGCAAACCGTAAGAGATATTTGTTTCTAGCCTTGTGCATCAGTCATTTTCATGTTTTAGTTTATAAATTTATTATATTTTTACCTTCTGAATAGATGACTTGTTATCTACTTTTCTTTTATAATAAATCAGGTATTTAAGTCAGTGAAATAGTGACTGTTCGCATATTGCCCTAAGTTATAACATGGCTTGTTTCCAGCTTAGTTAGTATGTCTTCTGGACCAAGCCAATGTAATCTATGAAGCAAGGTTTATGACCCAGAATACTGTGCAAACTTTATTAAGAATGATTCATTCAGCAAACAGTAATTAAATCCTAATTAGCAATAGCACGATGTATGAACTTGGTTGAGGATTTGTTGGGCAAAAATCTGAATGTGCCCGATCACTTCCGGTTCCGGTTTACAGCGACTGCAGTCATGCGAAGAGACTCGTCTCTTCACTGGCTGATTTTCCTTTGCCGGTAGACCCTAAAGGGGGTTGAAAGTCACCCTGGAGGGGAGACCACCGATGAGAAGGCTTGCTGGTGACTGCGGGAGGGCGGCAGCTTCTCCCACGGCTCCAGCTGATTCCTTAGGGCTGAAGGAGTAAAGATCGTCCTGCAAGAGGGCCAATCATCTAGCTGCATCAACCGAAAGTCACAAGAACATCTAAGCATTAAGAACCACCGCGGATGATCCGGGTGAGACCCTTCTTCTCCTCTCTTCACCCTATTTTCTTCTTTTTTTGCTGTAAAAAGCCTTTTTGGAACTATTTCCCTGCCCTAAGAGAGTGGTGTTTGTTTGTGTGGGAAGAAAAGCACTGAATAAAAGGACAGAATAATTAACTTTAATGCCTATATTTTATTTCTAATTGGGGTCCCGAAAAACCCTGTTATAGAGCTTTTCTTCTATATAAAAAAAGGAAAACTCATTTTATTGGTGTCTGGGAAAGAGTCTCTAACCCACTGAGGACATCTTGTGGTGAAACGTAAATACTGCAATTGCCTGCATCTGTTTGGAGATGAGGTTGTTCTAACCTTCAAACTATTGTAAAAGGGAAAAGATTAAGAAGTCTGCAGCTGTTAGAAACTGTGCGGGTGGACATTGGCTAACTCTGATTACATACAGCCTCCACTAAAAGATAAAGGACTGCTTCTAACTATTATGGAAATGGAGAAACCTTATTTACAACTAAACTGTAAACTTATATTGGAAAAAATTCATGAAGCCACTGAGCAAGTATGCGCTAAAATAAAAGAGATTACTACAGAAATAAGAGTCAGAAACCTCACTACAAACCTTCACACTGACTTTCAGACTACAATTGACTACTCTATAGGTCAAAATATACTGGAAGAGGAATTAATCTACATTAAAGAGGAATCTATATTATCTCATAAGCATCCTATTGAAATTTCTGAGGACCAAAAGGCAACTTTAATTAAACTATACCCAACTCCAAAAACAACAGGAATTGATCTACAAACACGACTTATTGAGAACGATGATAACTTTGATAACCAATTATTAACCATAAAACTGGATACAATTGAATGTTTAATTCAACTGAACCAAACATTGAGACTTGAACTTCTAAAGCAACAAGGGTCTAACTACAAAGAAGTCAGGTTTCTAAAACAGAGGATGGGATGTTTTCCATTGACCCAAATGACATCACAAGGAATAAATGGAGATCTATCTGCTGAAATAGAGGCTCTGTTATGGAAACCGGCCTGGCACAAAAAAAAAGCCAGAATAAGACTGAAAAAAAGAGATTTAAAACTACATGTAATGGATCAAAAAGATTTTGTAGACACGGACTGATCTAAGGTTTAAGATTTAAAATTAAAAGCGAGAGGAAATTTTTTTGAAATAAGATGTTTATTTTATCTATGAAAACTATTTTGTAATGGAACAAAACAAGAAAACAGAAGAGGCTTTAGAGATTTGGACTGATTTAACAATTAATTGAGTATGTTAAGTTAGTAAAATGATATTTTGTGTAATAATATAGGTCTTTTAGATATGATAATTATTGGGATGAGAGTTAAATTTTACTTAATGGACTGAAAGGATTTTGAGCTTTGTTTTGTTTTGCTTTGTTATAGAAATAGATTGACTGATAGATTATATATATATAGAGTAGAGTAATGTTTCTATCTTAACTAGGATAATTATTATGTAGTGGAAGAAGAAATAAGAGAGATTTGTGAAAAAATTAATGATCTATTAGATTAAGAATTAGAATACATCTGGAAATATCTGAATGCTACTGTTGGAATATTATGTGTATTTTAGAAGGGATACCCGAAGTGCTAATAATATGTTTATTTAAGATCAAATTGGATTATGGTAACTGTAAAGTAGTAAAGCTTAAAAACAAGATTTGGATTTATATAAATGTAATCTAGAAATGGACGATTTAAAATGTGTTATATTACTTGAGGGAAATAGATAGGGAACATTTAATGTATTAATTTGAGTTATATATATATATGACTTTGTTTTTTCTTTTTCTTTTTGATGATTGATTACCCCATCACCACGGTGTTCCTAGAGCACTTTGTTGTAAAAGTTAAAAAACAAATAAATTTGTTTTTTTAAAAAAATCTGAATGTGCCCAAAGTCTCCCTGGAGTAAACTAGAGATTCTTCTGCAAAGAGGAGTCATGCCATTTGTGGAATGGCTCCTTCTTCAATTCAACAAGTCTTTTGCTATGGCCCTACTGGGCTTCTTTCCAGGAAGAGGTGGACACAGAGCCATCAGTTGTTGAGAGTCGGGCGGCATATACAATTTAATTAATAAATAAATAGGGGCATCTCGAGATAACAATCCTAGAGGAAGGGAATCAGCCCTCTCTAGCTGAGGCAGCACCAGCAACCTCCAGGGCTCCCTGCCTGCACCCACAGACAGTGACTGAAATTCTGAAGTTCCCCCTCCCTACTTGAAAGATACAACAGCTGAGTTCTGCCAGTCAGACTGTCTGCCCAAGAGCAGGCCAGGAGAACTCCAGGCAGTAACAGGCCTCAGCTATGCAGTTGAGCAGAGGCTCAGTTTATTCATTTAGATTTTTATCCCACCTTTATTATTTTTTACAAAAAAATCCTCATAATAGTCTTCCTATTTTTCCCCACAACAATAACCCCGTGGGTTGGGCTGAGACAGACAGAGTGATTGGTCCAAAGTCACCCAGCTGGCTTTCATGCCTAAGGTGGGACTAGAACTCACAGTCTCCTGATTTCTAGGGCATGACCTTCACACTACACCAAACTGGCTATTTGTTGACTTGAGGAAAAAAAGTGCCGAGAACAACTTTTTAAGCCTCAGTTCTGTTGCCCAAACCTTCCTGGGCCATCCTCAGAACTCACTCTGTCTCTTGCCTTATTCCTTGCATTTATCACTTGTTTATTCAATTCCTGATAGTGATTTGTGCAAAGGGTGGGCCTACCTTTACAGTTATAGTCTTAAGAGAATAGTAGAAAGGGCTGTTTTCTTCTAAAAGATCTGCCCAGACTTGCATAGCCCTGGACTATGGAAGACACTCAGCTTGCTGTTTGTTGACTGGCAGCCAGTGGTGCCAACACAGAAAAACTCCAATTATAGAAGGTTCAAGTTTCATTGATTTTTCCCTTTCCCCTTCAACCTATATGCCTCTCTTCTCACTGTTTAGAACACTGGTTCTCAACCTTTTTAATGCCGTGACCCCCAACCGGTCGTAAGTCGAGAACTACTCAACCGGTTGTAAGTCGAGGACTACTCAACTGGTGTAGCACTGTTTGCAGAATGGGACTTTTGGCGGGCTCAGCAGGGCAGAGACAGCCTGGACAATTCCTATTGGCTTTTGAAAGCCAATAGAATTAGACTCTATTCAAGAGAGTCTATTCTATTGGCTTTCAAAAGCCAATAGAATAAAAGGGAGTAGCACAGCTAAGGAAAAGGGGGAAAAATGGCGGACTGCGTTGTTTGGCGACCCCCGTGAAATGGTTGTTCAACCCCAAATGGGGTCCCGACCCACAGGTTGAGAACCACTGGTTTAGAAGATATAGGCATAAATTGCCCCCCTCCTTTCTCCAAAACAGATTCCTTCAGCAAACAGAACACTGTCAGGAATGTATGGATCCAGTTATTCATAAACCATACCACGATGGTTATTTTACACAGGAGTTGGGAAATCACTGAAAAAGAAAGCAATTCAGGCCACAATTCAGTATAGGTTGAGCACACATTTCACTTTATTAAATTGTGGTTTTAGACTGATAGGTCAAAAATATTTGCCATTCAGTTTTGGAATTTAGTGTGGCTTCCAAGAATGGTTGCGGCTGAACCTAAATTATTGCATTGCTCCCATATAACTTCCAGTCTACATGGAAGGAAGTGTCTAGTGGGGTGTCCCAGGGCTCTGTTCTGGGCCCAGTGCTCTTCAACATCTTCATCAACAATCTGGACGAGGGGATAGATGGGGAATTCATCAAATTTGCAGGCGACACTAAGCTGGCAGGAATAGCCAACACTCCAGAAAACAAGATTAGGATACAGGAGGATCTGGACAGACTTGAACACTGGGCACTATCTAACAAAATGAAATTCAATGGCGAAAAAAACAAGGTTCTACATTTAGGCAAGAAAAACCAAATGCACAGGTATAGTATAGGGGGTACCTTGCTCAATAGTAGTAACTGTGAGAGGGATCTCGGAGTCCTAGTGGACAATCATTTAAATATGAGCCAGCAGTGTGCTGCAGCTGCCAAAAAAGCCAACACAGTGCTAGGCTGCATTAACAGAGGGATAGAATCAAGATCACATGAAGTGTTAATACCACTTTACAATGCCTTGGTAAGGCCATACTTAGAATACTGCATCCAGTTTTGGTCACGATGTAAAAAAGATGTTGAGACTCTAGAAAGAGTACAGAGAAGAGCAACAAAGATTATTAGGGGACTGGAAGCTAAAACATATAAGGAACGGTTGCTGGAATTGGGTATGTCTAGTTTAACGAAGAGAAGGATGAGGGGGGACATGATAGCTATGTTCCAATATCTCAGGGGCTGCCACAAAGAAGAGGGAGTCAAGCTATTTTTCAAAGTGCCTGAAGGCAGGACAAGAAGCAATGGGTGGAAACTAACCAAAGAGAGAAGCAACCTAGAACTAAGGAGAAACTTCCTGACAGTTAGAACAATTAACCAGTGGAACAACCTGCCTCTAGAAGCGGTGAATGCTCCAACACTGGAAGTTTTTAAGAAGAAACTGGACAGCCATTTGTCCAAAATGGTACAGGGTTTCGTGCCTGAGCAGGGGGTTGGACTAGATGACCTCCAAGGTCCCTTCCAACTTTATCATTATTATAAGTTCTTGCTCCAAAATTAGCAAAGAAGCAAGAACATAAGTTTTCTTTTTTTCTTTTCTTTTTTAAAAATAGGCTTCTCTTTTTGATAAATTGTAATCTAGTACGTAATCGAAAGTGGTAGCTCAGCTGTGAAAGCTGAGCTACTCACACTGATATTGAGTTCTTCTACCTTCTTACAGTCCTTGTCAACCATTAAGAGTTTGAGTTTGTCACTATATAAGGAAGATTGCTTGTCTGTATCTATTTCCAATTCCATATACACATATTGACCTGGCAGTATTCTGCCTCAGAAAATGTGTCAAACAGATGGGAGAACTTACAGCTGATTGCTCTCTATCTGATGCCAAAAGCTTGCTACTCCTGCCCCACACACAAAATACTCTTAAACTATTTAGACAATAAGATATAATAAACTAAGAACTGACATTACTTCCATTAAACTGGATTTGGAATATTTGATGTCAAAAAAAAAAAAAAGGTAGAGAGCAAGAGACAGAGAGAACACAAAACAGAAAAAGAGCTAAGGAAAAAAAAACCAAGTTTGGACAGTAGCAAAATTAAATCTAAGCATATAATTCACCTTTACAGCATCTACAACTCCATTTTTTTCCTGTTAGCCATAGCTGCATTTTGCTATCTTACATGTGACACTTGGATTTAAAAATAATAAGAGAAGGAGTACATAAAAGGTGTTTAGTCTGCCTATGTATTTGCTTAGAAAAGGTAGTATGACTAAATATCAGAAAGAATAGCACAATAGCACATTTACCAAAGCAGAGCCAAAATAATCTGGACATTTTATCATATGGGATACCAGCAGATCTACCTTACATAACTGGAGAGAGGATAGGAGAAAATATTAAGCTAGATTTTTGACTGCACATCAATGGATGGTTCTGCTAAAGTATTTTTGTTTATTGATATCCCATAGATGCTCTTTTATAGATTCTTTGGCTTTTGTATGTTCAACAGAGCGCATAAGACATGGTGAAATCTCTTATTTTGATTCCAGTGAAATTCTCTACCTGGAGTGAAGTTTCTCATACAAAGTTAAAAGAGCTAGATCTTAAGCATAATTTATCAGCTTAAAGCAACAGTACCGTATTTTCCAGCGTATAAGGCGACTCGGCGTATAAGACAACCCCCGACTTCGGTGCCGATTTCCATGCCTAGAAAGTCGTCTTATACGCCAGAAACTACCGTAATTACTGGCGTATAAGATGACTCGGCATATAAGACGACCGACTTCAGCGCTGATTTCAACGCTTTAGAAAGTCGTCTTATACATCAAAAAATACGGGACACAAGTCTGTTTTGACAAATCTGGTCTTCTAAAGAAATAAAGCCAGCTTCAGTTCATAGTATGACATTAGGAACATAAGGCATTTTTCCAAAAATTGCTCTTAGAAATTTAGATTGTAATTTCTCAAGAATGATAAATGCCTTTGTCTTTATAGGTGTATACAATGCATGTCTATGCATAATAGAGTTGGGCAGCTACTATTCTCTGGAAAATAGACCATTGGTTTGATTAAAAACACAACACCTCAAAGCAGCAATTGTCTATCTATTTTCTGTGGCATGAAGGGTTTGGACATTTTATGTCTCTAAATCCTGAAATCATACAGGCAGTCGGTTGACTTAACAATAGTTCATTTAGTGACTGTTCAAAGTTACAATGACACTGAAAAAAGTCACTTACGACTTTGTAGCATCCCCATGTCACATGATCAAAATTCAGATACTTGGCAGCTGGTTCCTATTTATGATGGTTGCAGTGCCCAGGAGTCATATGATTAGCTTCTGCGACCTTCTGACAAGTAAAGTCAATGGGGAAGCCAGATTCACTTAACAACCATGTTACTAACTTAACAACTGCAGTGATTCATTTAACAACTGTGTCAAGAAAGATTGCAAAATAGGCAAAATTCACTTAACAAATGTCTTGCTTAGCAACATAAATTTCAGGCTCAATTGTGAGGTGGCATACTACCTGTACGCGAAATATTTATATTGCCTCTCTTGCATGGCCACATCTGTCATTTATGTGTCTGTTATTTTTTAAAGAACCTAATTTTGGTTTTCCAGTAATTTATAGTGTTTCTTTCTTCTTTACAATACATTGCAAAAATCTGTACTGTCCTTTGTCCCAACACTGAGACAAAGGAGTTCTATCTGAATTGTTTAAAGTCTTTTCTATCCATCCTTGTGATGTTATTATTTTTATGCAGTGTCCATAATTGTTGTAAAAGAGCTTTTTAGGATATTTAATCCAGACGTTTTTGTTAATATAATATGAGGGCAATTCAGAAATAAACCTCCCTCTGGTTATCAATGACAGACACTTGCAGATACAGAACTTTTATTATACACATTAGAAAACTACAACATTACATTACTTTTTGACATAATCGCCATTCAACTGGAGGCACTTGTCATAATGTCTTACAAGGTTTGAAATTACTTCTGCAAAGAAATCTCCCACCTGGGAATGAAATCAAAGCAGAACTCATTTGGTGTTTTTTGTGCTCCTCAGAAAGGAGTTTTGGTACCCAACGAGCACAGAACTTGCGGTATCCCAAATTTTCTGTCACTACCTCATACAAAACTGTCTGAGAAATTTGGGGAAAGTGTAAAGAAAGTGCAAAATATCATGAATTGACAGACTTCACGGAACTTTTTATCAATTTCCTGCACAAGTTCATCGCTGACTACAGATGGGCGGTGACTTCTTGCCTCATCGAGCACGTCAGTTCGTCCATCCTTAAACACCATTGACGTACAACACCTTCATTTATCACATTTAGTTCATAAACATTACATAGTTCGCGATGAATCGCAGCTGCCAAAAGTTTTTTCGCACATAGGAATTGTATTACTGCATGCCCTTCACATTTAGTGGGATTTTCTATGGCAGGGTTCATTTTCAACTGCAACACAACCTTTTCCTTCCACTCCTCACTGTCTACTGAACTATTGCGTCTGGAGCCGTAGGACAGTCATCACTAACCCCGCCTATTTCTCGCACATGCTCAAATGGAGGTTTATTTCCGAATTCCCCTCGTATGTTTTTCATCCCAATCCTTGATTTGTTAAGTGCTGTTATCCCTGTATATCAGATTGACCTTGGATTTGTGGGGGAGAAAATGATCATCTCTGGTTGAACAGAAATATTTTTATTTTTACCATCATCTGATACTATTTAGTCCAACTTCTATTTGATAACTGGGAAGCTTCTTTTCTTTTGATTATAAGAGAAGCAATATGGACATCCTTAAGGACTTGATTTGGAATGATCTAAAAACTGCTCATAATTGTTTTCTTTTTCAAGAGCATCCATGGAACAGTTGTGTGCTTATAGGTTAATAAAATCTTCTTGGACCCATATTGGGCAGGAAGTCAAGTAATTCTAAGTCCAGATGGAAGTGTGCATTAAGGAAGTTTGCATTAGTTTTATCATGACATGTTCCTCTGGTTGTATTATTTATTAAGATAGGATAGGATAGGATAGGATAGGATAGGATAGGATAGGATAAGATAAGATAAGATAAGATGATGGTAAGATAAGATGATGGTAAGATAAGATAAGATTTATTGTTATTTTTGTTTTACTGTGGGCACAACGGCACACATCCAAAAACTCTCAAAGTGAAACACATACACGACACATACCTAAACATACTATATACAACATATGTTTAGACCCACACTCCTACATATACGTACCAAATAAATATTAAATACTGTCCATCTTGAATATATAACGGAAAAAAGAAGCTTGAGAGTTCACAAGGTTAATTATTATCTGAAGCCCTGGGCTCATAAGTAAAATGATCTGTGAATTGTTTTGAAATCCTATATCCCCTTGCTATTTTTCTCTGATGTTCTGTCTCAACTAAAATAAGGGTCACTGCTACAATATTACTGTTTAAATATGGGTTCTTAGGGCTTCTTCCAGTAATCGAATATGTTATGTTTGGCTACCCACATATGAAATGGGTATTTTTCCATAATTCTTTCTAACATTAACATTGTTCATGCTTGAAACAGACCCTTGTCTATTTGTCTCCCGCCACAGTCCTGCATGAATAGCTCAAGCAATTGTTCCACTTCATCAATTTTGTTGTTAATCATTGTTAGCTGCTTAAAGATCAAAATTACAGTTTCCACAGCGAGAAAGCTGTGTGTGGTCAACTAGACTGGATCAGAGATTAGACAGGAGAAAAATGATCTTTAGCAGGATTTTTTTTTTTTTTTTTTTGGTATGACACATGGTGAATGGGGAGCTCAGAACTATTAATTAAGCTTTCCATCTGCTCTTTATTAGGGTTATTTTCATCTTTTTCACACTCCAATTCTTCATTATTCTTGTCTTATACAGCATATCTGTTATCTGTTTGGAGATGCTTTAAAGCAGGGATGGCAAACTGCCGGCCCACAGGCCGAATGCATCATAGCAAAACCACGCCCACCCCATTGCCAGCAATGGCAAAAAAGTCACGATACGTTGCAACATGTCATGTGATGTTGCGAATTTGACACCCCTGCTTTAAAGCATTACCTTAGTTTCAGAATGCTGGAGAAGTACCAAATCTTCAGCTCTTAGCTAATGCTTGGTGTCAGAACCTTTCGTGTCATGCCTTTTAACTTTTTTGTTTTAGCATCAGATGTTGTTTTGTTTGTCTTGTAGCCCATTTTGTCCATTAATGCAAGCAAGATAAGAGATTTTTCAAATCCTTGCTTACACAGGAAGTACAGAGGTAAAATCTGTTTTCAAGTGTAGAGCTAGTTGCAAAAAAGAATTGCTACTTTGCTACCCCTTTCCTATCCTTAACTTGTTATTAATATGTTTTTCCATACCTTAATTTTTTATTCTGGGGATACAGGCCTATGTCTAAGATAAAGAGGATTGATTTCAATTTTAAATGATGATTAAAGACCAAAGTTTAGTGTTGGATAAAAGAAAAATGTATATCTCATAGGAAATGATTATTATGTTGTACAATCTTAAAATAGTTTACCTGAATAATGCCTCAAAGTCATGAATCTAAGCTACATCAAAATAAACACCTGAGATAAAATTGCCTTGAATATTCTTCCCACAATTAATATAGACAGAGATTCCTCTAGAGGGGATGGGGTTAAAGCAAAATGTTGATATATCAAAATAGTAATAGTAGTAGTAGTAATAATAATAATAATATTTCAAGGAGATTCATTATCACCATTACTATTTGTTATTGCACTGTTTCCTCTGTCAACAATACTGAATAACTCAGGACATGGCTATCAAACATCAAAAACATCTGCCAGACTATCCCACCTCCTTTACATGGATGATCTGATGGAAAAACATCATCTGAAATAGAATCGCTGCTCAACACTGTCCGTATATATAGCCAAGATATTGTAATGGAGTTTGGCTTGGACAAATGTGCCACACTTACTATCAAACAAGGAAAAATAGTGAAAACTGAAGGAATCAAGATGCCCCACGAAAATAACATTAAGAGTCTGGATGAGGAAGAGTACTACAAATACTTGGGTATCCTTCAAGCTGACAACATCAAGCACACTGAAGTCAAGAAAAAGATTAGAGGTGAATACATCAAGAGAGTGAAGAAGATCTTAAAGTCCAAACTCAATGGAGGAAATACCATAAAGGCAATCAACACCTGGGCAATCCCAGTCATTAGGTACACAGCTGGAATAGTGGACTGGACTCAAGCAGAACTAAAAGCAATGGATAGGCAGACCAGAAAAATAATGACAATGAATCATGCCCTTCATCCACGCAGTGACATTGATAGACTTTATCTACCAAGGCAAATAGGTGGGCGTGGAATGCTACAAGTACATCAGATGGTTGAAGAAGAAAAAATGGCTTTGGAAGAATATCTGAAGAACAATGATGAAGATGCACTGAAATTAGTATATCAGGAAGGCTTACTAACTACTGGAGAGACCAAACTGGCCTACAAGAAAGACCAAATGAAGAACAGAATAGAGGCATGGGAAGACAAAGCACTACATGGCCAATACATGAAAAAAAAATAGCTGGGAAAGCAGATAATAACAAGACCTGGCAATGGCTAAGAGCAGGAAAATTGAAGAAAGAGACCGAGGGACTAATTCTGGCTGCACAAGACCAAGCCTTAAGGACAAATGCATATAAAGTCAAAATTGAGAAGACAGCAACAGACAGTAAGTGCCGCCTATGCAAAGAAGCTGAAGAAACAGTGGACCACTTGGTAAGCTGTTGCAAGAAGATTGCACAGACTGACTACAAGCAGCGGCATGACAAAGTAGCAACAATGGTGCATTGGAAGATCTGCAAAAAATATCATTTGCCTGTAAGCAAAAACTGGTGGGATCATAAAATAGAGAAAGTCATAGAAAATGATAAAATTAAACTGCTCTGGGACTTCAGAATTCAAACAGACAAGCACCTGCAACATAACACCCCAGACTTAACAATTGTCGATAAGAAAGACAAAAAAGTCTGGATAGTGGACGTGGCAGTGCCTGGAGATAGCAGAATAGAAGAAAAAGAACTGGAGAAGATAACAAAATACAAAGACCTACAAATAGAAATAGAAAGACTGTGGCAAAAGCAAGCAAGGGTAGTACCAATAGTCATAGGCTCCTTGGGTGCAATCCCAAAACAACTGGAGCACCACTTGAACACCATTGGCATTGACAAATTCGCTATTAGTCAATTGCAAAAGGCGGCCTTACTAGGAACTGCTTCCATCCTGCGACGATATCTGTAATACCATCAAACATCCACATCTGCCTATCCCAGGTCCTGAGTAAGGACTCGATAAGTAGACAAAATGCCAAATCCAGTCTGAACATCTGGCTGACTGTGCGATGATCGGTAATAATAATAATAATAATAGTTGGAAGGGACCTTAGAGGTCATTTAGTCCAACCCCCTGCTCAGGCAGGAAAGCCTATACCACTTCAGACAAATGGCTGTCCAGTCTCTTCTTAAAAACTTCCAGTGTTATGCTGTGGTTTTAACATTAATAAGTGATTGGGTTAATTTAACAAATGCAGAAATACTCCTCTTGGAGGGTTGGGATTTACTTTTTGGATGGCATGCCTATTTAATTTTTAATAAAAAGGTTGATAGGGTTTTCAAATCTCATATTATAAGGATTTCTTTACTTCGGGTTTGGAGGAAATATTATAGAAGTGATTTTAAAATTCCACTATGGGCTATACCGGGGCATGCGATAGAAGGGATAAGGAGAAGAGTCAAGATGGATAGTGTTTCTTATGCACAACTACTTAGATGGGATGGAAATTGGCAATTAAAATCCTTGGAAGATTTAACACAAGAAAATATTATTTATTCATTTTACAAAATGTTTTATAGATGGCACCTTGATCCAGAAAAAATGTCTCGTATGTATCCTGACTTACAGCCTAAATGTTGGAGATGTGGATATTTGGATGCTACTTATTATCATATTTGGTGGTCATGTAAAAATATAAAAGCTTTTTGGATTAAGATATGGTGGAATATCCAAAGAATTTTTAGAAGAAGGGTAAAATTTACCCCACAATTGTTTTTGTTAGGTATTGTTTCTGATTGTGATACTAAAGAGACTACATTGATGTTAAATTTAATTACAGCGGCAAGGTTGTTAGTAGGGCAATGTTGGAAGAAGGAATCTTTGCCTACCTTGCAAGAGTGGTTTTTTAAAGTTTCTTATTTGGCGGAAATGGCAAAGATTTCGGCTTTCTTGAAAGACCAATCGCAAGAGAAGTATTTTTTGGTATGGAAAAAATGGATAGACTTTATACAATATAAGTTGGATATAAAAATATTATTTAGCTTTTCAATAACTTATATCTAAAACTTAAGATATTTTATAGACTTTATAGACTTTTTTTTTCTTTTTATTTCCTTTCTCTTTCTTTCTTCCTATTTTCTTGTATTTCCTTGTATTTTTGTCTTTTTATACATATATTATTGTTAACTATTTTACAATTTGTTTAATTAATGTATTTAGACTTGTTTATGGTTTATATCTGTTTTAAGACTTTTTGAAAAAATTTAATTAAGCCTGTATTCAGCTCTGGGAAGGTCGGGGGAGGGTAGGGGAGGCTTGAGGGGGTTCGGGGAAGGGAATTGTATTGTTTTGTAAAATCTAAAAATTTTCAATTAAAAAAAAAAACTTCCAGTGTTGGAGCATTCACAGGCAGGTTGTTCCACTGATAAATTGTTCTAACTGTCAGTAAATTTCTTCTTAGTTGTAGGTTGCTTCTCTCTTTGGTTAGTTTCCATCCGTAGCTTCTTGTCCTGCCTTCAGAAGCTTTGGAGAACAGCTTGACTCCCTCTTCTTTGTGGCAGCCCCTGAGATATTGGAATACTGCTATCATGTCCCCCCTCGTCCTTCTCTTCATTAAACTAGACATACCCAATTCCAGCAACTGTTTTTTATATATATTTTAGCCTCCAGTCCCCTAATCATCTTAGTTGCTCTTTGTATTCTTTCTAGAGTCTCAACATCTTTTTTACATCCTGGTGACCAAACTGGATGCAGTATTCCAAATGTGGCCTTATATATTGTGTGTCTCTTCCCCCAAATTTTCTTTGATTAAACAAAAGATAGAATGGTGGCGAAAAATAAATACCACAAGAGAAGGGCAAGAATCCTTGGACCTACTTAAAAATTTCACATTTGCAGTATAGCCACTGCAAAATAAAACCCTTGCTTGGTAGCATCCCAGATTTACCTGTTTTATTCATGGCTAACCTAAAAATCAGTGACGAAGTAGATGTGATCTCTGGCCAGCAAAGTGGGATGGCATTCTAAAGAACCTGGCCCAATCTTCTCAGCAATAATAAAATATCATTAAAAGTATTCAAAACAATGTCCTATTGAATAAGACATGTCTTGCCCACAGACTTATCTCATTTAAGTCATCTGTTTCATTTTACTTTGGCACTGTATTTTTTGTTACTTTTGCTGGTCATTGACCAAATAAACTATTATATACTGTATATAGTCTTAATAATTTTAACTTACAAAAGAAATAGAAAGGGAGAATTAATTTCTGGGTGAGCACCAGAACAAACGAACAAACAAAACTTTTTAAAATATTGTTTAAAAGCCAAAATTGATAGGGAAATTAAATTTTTCTAATATCAATAGTAATGTAATTTTTACAGTAATGTAATTCTAATTTTATAACAATAAAATTAGAATTCCAGAAACAAAAACCAAATATTGGGCCTAGTTAAAAAAAAAAAGGAGCAAAAAAGGCCAGGAAATACTTAGCAGGACAAAATATGCACAAAGATGCATGTACGCTGAGCTAATCAATGAATTTAAAAATGTAATCTAAATTGGTTTTGGAAAGTTGACAAGGAAACACACGATTCAGTAATAGCATGGGAGAAAAGAAAATTGTAATAAACTGAATTCTTTATAAAAGGGAATGTAGACAGACCAATTTTTTTAAAACAGGAGAACATGTGATAGCCTTAGAAGAAGAAAGAAAAGAAATAATAGCAAAAAATTATGGGTAAATAACATTTCAGAAGGGTGACTGGAATGAATAATCTATGGAAACTGAACCTGAACTGAAATGAGAAAGTTGGAAAGTGTTCTGCTGTATAACTACAAGTCTGAAGGCCACATGAGAGAATATTGGCAAGGTGGATGGAGCGTAATACAGAGAAACAACCTGGTAAAACACTATATGAGTAAAAGAAAATTGCAGACTCCTGTGAATCTGACAAATAGAACAGAAGGAATTGAGAGGTTAAAAACAAAACAATAAAAACATAATTAGCTTCATGAAAAAAAGAAAGTGAAAAGGATAAGCAGGCTGATAACGAGAAAAACAGGAAAATACAGACAAATGAAGATTGTAACTTCCACTGTAAATAAGTGGAAGAGAATTGTTCTTGTAGCTTTTAAGATCAGAAACACTACATCGTTTGTCCTGCTCAAAATATGCTCCCTTTTTCTTAGTTAATGATTCAGAAAAGTATCCCTCCGTAAGTGGCCTGATTTCATTTGATTAAATGTGCTTCATTCCTAATTAATACTCAGTACAGTATTTAACATGAAAAGCTTCTCAACAACTATTTTGCTAGGTTCAATGAAGATTTTTAATTGGTTATGTCTAATCAAACTATTAACAAGATCATATTTTGCGGGTGGTTTTAAGGTATTAATTTACCAGTAGCAGAAGCATTATCCCACATTAATAATTATAATGCTAAATGTGATGATATAAAAGAGTGACATATCATGACTGTCTACTCTTTTCCAATGTTGTTGCAATCTCATTATAGCCATTATCTAGGATATTCAGAAAGAATCCAGATTAAAAGAACAGCAATTGATCATAAAATCCACACTAATAATCTGTGATTGATATATTTTTATCTAATCTTCTTAAAGAATGCAATAGATTTGAAAGATTAGGGTTTCCACCCTCTTTTTGAAAGTTTACAGAGCTAAAAATAAATTGTGGAAAATCGGACCTCATTCCTTTGTACTGTTCTAGCTGCTCCATTAACTATGCACAAATTATCTGGCTTTGCATTACAGTTTTCAAGTGTTAACTACTTGGAAATTCAAATGACTAACGATATAAAATACTTCATCCATAGAATGGAAATCCAACAATTAAATGACTAATGGAGATATTACAATAATGAAAAGCACCATGTATTACTTTATTATCAAGATTGGGTACTATAAAAGTGATGTCATGGCCTAGATTTTTTTTCTTTTTCTATTACCATCTAGGGTCACAATAAGAAATGGATATGTATGCTGGATAAATTTATACATGGAGGGAAGATGCCAAGATACAATAGTAAACCTGTATGCTGCCCAACTCTCAACGATTCTGGGCAGCTCACAACAATCAAATTATTATATATCACTTGATAGTGAAGTAGGAGATAGCCTCTTCCATTTCATAGTGGTATTTATAGGATTTTTATTTCAGAAACAGTGGAGCTGGACATTGACCAGTAGCTAAAAGGGTGCCGTTCTTTTCTTGTGAGTTCTCTCCTTTTAGTTTTTTCCAAGAAAGGCAACTGATTCATATTTCCAATTTCTTTTATAAATTTATATATGGAAAAAAATGAGGACATATCTGGTTCCTTAACCATCTTCTATTTATCCATTTTAATACCACATTAAAGTACAACCATTGTGGGGTAGGAGTAAGTGATTATAAAGACTTTGTAGTTTTCCACTGCAAAGACCAGTTTTAAATCCAATGTGAGTCATGTAAGCTCATTAGAAACCTTGGCACTAATTACTTTCTTTTAACTCAACCTATTTTCTAGGGGTAGTTAAGGGGAAACAGAAGAGGGAGTTCCAAGTATATGCCACCCTGAACTTCTGAAGAAAGATGAGAGGGTCATATAATAAATAATACTACTGTATACTTTTTCACTAGCATAAATTCCTGTAAATTAAGGGTTAATTATGATAATTCTAATATATAATTGTGATTATATATATATTCCTTGACAGCAATCACACTGAGGAGAATTGATTAAACAATTCATAATTCAAATAGGGCAAAAAAATGAACCAAAGATTAATATACAGTATAAGGAAAACTCTAGATCCCTAGTGTTTTTTTAGCAATTAAGTTCATCTAGGAAAATATCAACCAGAGGTGAAGTTTCAAAACTTCATCAAATTTAGAAATAAAATATGAGATGTATGGGAAGGAAAATTAAAAGAATCCCTTATAATCAGGGCTCTTTTTGTCATAGAATATCCAGAACGGAGTTCCGGCACCTTTTTTGGATGGAACCTTGTAGGGTAGGTAAGGCGGGTTGTATGACATGTGTGAGTTCCGGCACTTTTTTTTTTTTTTTTTTTTTTACAAAAAAAGCACTGCTTATAACAGTTTATTACTCCCATACATGCCACATGCAATGGAATCCTTTTATTGCCTTTTTTTACAGAAGTATTAGAAATAGATATATTGCACCTTTTTGTGGACTTTGTGGACTATTTCTGGTAGATAAGTTTCACTCTATGTTCTTGGCAGTACCAAATTCTGTTATGCTCCATTTTCAATTAAATGATTTCCTGGTAATATGAAATCTTTTAATTTTATTTATATATGAATTAATTTCAGCTCATTCTTTATAGTAGGTTATTTTTCCTATGATAATTAGTTAATTAGTTAATAACTTAGGCAGGAAAAATATGGATTAGGTATGAACTTCCTTATATTGTAAGGAAAAGTTCCTCAGTCTCTTGGCAATACCACTAGCAAAATCTTTTTCTCAAAATGGAATCAGCCAAATGTAAACTATAATTCGATTCATAATAATAGCAAAGAAAATTCTGTGTTTCAGTAACTTATATTTTGATGCCTTTGAGACAGTCTTGACTCCTTTAAATTGTCTGGATTAGCCTCTGCAGTTTTCTTAGTAAGATTTTCAGAAGTGGTTTGCCCTTGTCTTCTTTCTAGGGCTGAGAGAGAGTGACTCGGGTCATTCAGCTGGCTTTGTGCCTAAGCTGGGAGTAGAACTCATGGTTTCACAATTTCTACTCTGATGGATTAACCACTACACCAAACTGGCTCTTTTTCTATAACGGTACTGTTTTTCAGATGAAATTATTCATACCTGAACAACTCACCTATTACACAGAAAGGTTTCCTTGCAAATCGCAATCTTCCTTGCCATCCACGGTATCTACAACAGCAGCCAGCAGACCAGATGCGTATGATAAATTCCAAACCAAAGACAACAATCATCACTGATTCCTAGGAGGAAACATAAAAAAAAGAGACAACTAGTGAAGTCAGCCAAGAGAACAGAAACAAGGAAATTAATATGGGATACTGTCAAATACCCGTAGTATTTAACAATCTTGAAAGAATATTTATTTTTACAACATTTATCCTTCCCCATTTGTTTCCTTATTTGTGTTATAAGCATCATAATTAAAATAAGGCATAGTACACAACATACAACATAAAATACAAGATTAAAATATGTACAAGTTAAACAGATCTTGCCCAGAGACTAGCAAAATTCATTGTGTTTTGTCATGCTGCCATGAGGTCCCCAAATGTGCACTGATCAGGACACAAAGGACAGGTATACATATGTGTTGTTGTCATCTACATGTCACTGCAATTGCAAAGGGCAGAGGCCACTGGATAGCCCCATTTGTTCAATGTGCCTCTGGGTCTTATTGTAGCCATGCTCAATTTATTCAACAATTTTCATACTTCCCAACTTTCACCAGACCCAGGTGCCAGTTCCTCCACTGGTTCCACCCAGTGTTGGTTCTTTGTAGTTTTCCATAGATCCTCTCTGCTTTTAAATTCTTCAAAGTCTTCCATGGACCTAAGGTAACTTTACCTAGATTTTAATCTCTGCTGAACTGGTTGAAGGCCACAGAGAGGGTGTTGTCTAGATACTCATGGTTTGAGCCTCTCTGTATACTGCTGCTTTTCTACAAACAATAGGCAAGGCAATGATGGTTAGATGGTAGCCATTTTAAGGCATCTGGTAATAATTTTGCTAGCTTCATTCAGAACAACATAAACCAGCATGTGCTGATTCATACTAGACCAGGCAGGCATATTCACCTGATGAGTAGCAAAGAGCTAAAGCTGTCCTCTTAGGGATTCTTGGTTTGGCACCAAGGTAGAGCTCATAAATTTCCTAAGGATGTTATTTCATCCACTGACCTTCATTTTAGTGCTGCTTATAGGTTAGGGCTTATCTAGAATGACCCCTAAATATTTAGGTCTGTAGCAATGCTCCAATAATGCCCCTTTCTATATAATGTGCAGCTTACTAGCAGCTTGCCTATTGTGAAAATGGAAAGCCCATCCCTGAGTTTTTGCTGGATTTGGCCTTAATTGATTATCACAATAGAATCAATCCAGCTCCACCACGGCTTCAGTTAAACACTGTTCAACCTTCTCAAATGTTTTTCCCAGTATAGCCATTGCTCGATTGTCAGCATAGGTATAGTTGTTGGTACCTTCAGGGAATGGCTGATCACTGGTGTAAACATTAAAGAGTTGGAGTCAATACATTACCCTGTAGTAAGCAGTTCCTTTGGTTCCTCCATCTACTTCCCCTTCCCTGAAACTCCACCAAAAACACAAGGTTCTGAAGCAGATTCCTGATGATATTTATAAGTTTAAAGTCTTTCATAATATCTGCTTCAGTCTCCTAAAACTGATAGTATCATATGCAGCCATGAGATCTATGAATACAGTTCTTATTACATTGCCCTTTTGGAATCCTTCTTTGATGTACTGGATCTATGCGGTGCAACTTTTTGGGAGGCAAAATCCAGTTTGTTGTGGTATGAGAAGAGGTTCTACATCAGGGTCTTCAAACTTGGCCCTTTTGTGACAAGTCACAAAAGGGCCAAGTTTGAAGACCCCTATTCTATATCTACAGTGAGGCGATTTTATATCATTCTTTCAAAGATTTTGTAGGTATGGCACAAGAGTGAAATTGGACAGTAGTTCTTAGGATTATTGGCCAGTTTACCTTTTTTTTAAACTGCTAGAACTTTAGCCTTTCGTCAAACCACCAGGAATCTTACATTGCTCCAAGCATTCATTAAACATTTCTAGTAGCCACTGCCTTGCTATTGGTCCAAATTGCTTTATCTGTTCAAAAAGAAAGTCATCCAAGCCAGCCAGCTTTCTGTGGCTTACTCTCCCTTATAATCTCTCTCAATAAATTAGTTGTTTTATCCTCCTCAGTTCCGTTGATCTTAATCTTGTGTTTTGATGGCCTTTGATTTGGATTGCCATTCTTAAGAAGCTGACTGGCTATTTGGTCTGCTGTCACATTGGTATAATCTCTAGAGTGAGTTGAGGGGTGACTCAACTATCTCCATGCCTTGTGGCTACTTACACTCATGCCCAATTCTGCTATTGTTTTAATCCAGATTTTTCTCTTAGCTTCAGCTACAGAAATAATTAACTGCTGGCCTGTACTCACTATGTCTTCTGCCTTAGGATCAACCTCAAAAAGAGTGAGATACTTCTGCAATTTGTCCTTTGTTTCTGCTGTAAGGCCTTGGATATAATTGATTTTACAGCCCCGTGGAATTGATAGCCAGGAGCACTTTTTAACAGCCTTCACAAATTTGTTATAATAGCTTGGTTTAGGTATCAATTAACAGCACTGTCCAATGGTCTCTGAAATTTAGGTGAGTTTGGCTTTTTAAAAGTTATAATTACATCTAAAAGGGTTACTGTGAGGTTAAACTACAGCGGTAACCTGGCACATAATTGGCTGGTGCTGGGAATTTGGAATAGGTGGGTAAACTATTTTAACACACTGGTGGATTATACGAACGCTCATGAATATCAAATCCAGGTTATATCCCCTGTGCTATCTTCCACTATTAAATAATGCTGGTGATTTGTTGTCATGTAAAAGAGCTCTCCATTTCTGTAGTCACTAGGATACCACCAGATGTTGCTGTGACTGTTAAAGTCTCCAGTAACAAAATTTATTTTATCCTTATTAAATGTATTTAATTCATCACCCTTGATTTGAATTAATGGCAATTTATACACTGAAGTGACCGTACAGTTGCTCAGCTCTACAGTTATTGCTTCTATGTTATTTATTACTGATGTGGTCGTGGACCAAACCTAGATACCAGGGTTCATAAAGATTACACTGCCCTACTGTCGGTGGAGCCTCTCTTCCCCATAAGATCATTGGAATTTTAAACCATCTATTTATATACTGTTAATTGGGATAAGCAGATAAATAATTGATATATTTATATCTACAATCAAGAATTTTCTCTGGAATATTCAAGGACTTATTCCCAAAACATTTAAAAAAAAAACTTGAAATGGTTTTTACTGTTTATTTAACTGAATGCATTAGAGCCCTCAGGAAGAATGTGAATCATCCAGGTGTTTTGTAGCCCTCAGCTACATTTTCACAAGTTAGAATGTTAAGAACGTGTGTTTTAAATCTTATACAAACATAAAGCAAGTACTCTCAAATTCTGAATTAAGACCCCAGGGATTTGTAAGCAAATTTGAGAGAGAATCAAAAAATTCTGAGTAACCAGAATATCTGAAAGACAAATGAGCAGGAAACAATTTCTCTGGAGGTCTGATTTTAAGCGAAGGCAGGACTCTGCTGCAGAGACAATGGAAAGGAGAGGGTGATGTTGAACAACTTGCTCCCACTTGCTCCAGAGATTGCATTTAGGATGGGAATCAAGTATATTGGCTGGGCTTTCCTGGCATGCTAAACTCAAAGGAGGGGGGGGGGTTGACAGATGGTGCCAATGCAGCCAAGGTGTGAAATCAACACTTCCAGCTCTGGGTAGTTAATAGCAGCAGGCAGGGAGCACTATATCCACACAGATCTGACTCTTGGTGTAATCAAAAAAGGAAACTGCGGCTCAGGTGATGGCTGGATGATAGCAAAGAGTGATGAAGACCTGGAAGTTATCCTCAGAGCTAGAAATAATGTGTGGCGCACCAAACTCACCACTTTGGTAAGCTCCTGATAAAGACAGCATGCTTTGGTTGGACACTTAGACTTCATCAATATACTTTTATGAGGGATCAAAGGATGTCACAGAAATTAATTTGTCATTTTAGAGGATCTCAGCACCAAAGTTTAAGAATCTCTAGCTTAAAAATTTCATACTTAAAAGCCCCAAATCCTTGGTGTAGGGTTCCTCTGGGCTGAGAGAAACTGCGGACTCCTGCACTAAACTATATTGTACCTAGAGTGGGTTTGCTTAGCTGATTGCATGAGCCCAGTTCATTAAAATGAGTTATTGGGTTGGTGGAATTTCACAGAGATTCAAACTTGTGCTAAAGTAGAGTTATGTAAGCAGAACTGATAACTGCAAGCTTAAGAACAAAGAGACCCTCTTCTGGCTATAGTTATTTATTTGGCTTTATTAGAGCATTTACATTTGCTATTAAGAAAGATAATATTATGAGAAACTGTATGATATAGAAGAAATTTAATGCGAGAAAAAGATTCAATATATGGAAATAATTTACCAAAATTCCAGAAAACTTTAAAACTATGTTAAATGAGAAAATAACAATAATGGAAATGACAGAGGCTATAAGAAGATAAACAAACAAACAAAAAAACCCACTGGGACCAGATGGGCTCCCGGCAGAGTTATACAAATGTCTACAAGATATATTAAGTGTACCATTGAAAGATGTGTGTAATGAATTTCTATTCGAGGCTAAACTCCCAAACACATGGACAGAAGCAAATATTACTTTGATCAGGGCTTTTTTTCTCATAGAACGCCCAGAACGGAGTTCCGGCACCTTTTTTGGATGGACTCTTATAGGGTAGGCAAGGCAGGTTTTATGACGTGTGTGAGTTCCGGAACCTTTTTTTTTTTTTTTTTTTTAGAAAAAAAGCACTGACTTTGATACCAAAAGAGGACTCAGACCTGACACAGATAAAAAATTACAGATCGATATCATTACTAAATGTGGACTATAAAATCTTTACTTCAATAATAGCGGAGAGACTGAAAAGATTTCTAACTGAATTTATACATCCAGTTCAAAATGGATTTCTACCAAAGAGACAAATATAAAATAATTTAAGAGTTGTAATGGACACATTGGAATATTATGAAATGCATCCAGGGAAACAATTGGCATTAGTATTTCTAGATGCTCAAAAGGCATTTGATAATGTTTCCTGCAAATTTATGACTCAACAACTAAAAACAATGGACTTTGGACAAAATTTTATAAATATGATTACAACAATATATCACAAACAAACAGCAAAAGTGATTGTAAATGGAGATTATACAGAGAATTTCAATATAAGAAAAGGCAGAAGACAAGGATGTCCACTATCTCCATTGTTATTTATTTTAACTTTGGAAGTTTTAAATAGAAATATTAGACAAGATCCAGAAATTAAAGGACTAGAAATAAAAGGTGAAACTTATAAATTGCAGGCATTTGCAGATGACTTGGTATTCATCCTAGAGGAACCTTATAGATGATTCCTAAATTATTGGAAAAGATAGAACAGTTTGGAGAGATAAAGATAAACAGAGAAAAAATGAAAGTGATAGTTAAAAATCTTACAGAGAAACAAAAAAAGTCAGAAAAAATAGAATTACAAATAGTTAAAAAGATTAAATATTTGGGTATATACCTGACAGCAAGATGTTCAACGATAAAGGAAGATAACTCTATAAAACTACTGAATCAAATAAAATTTGACTTGGAAAAATGGAAAAACTTGCAACTGTTGAACATATCACCAAAACATATTGTTTCTATTTCAAATGATACCTATAAAACTGGAGAAAAAATTATTTGAAGACTTAAATTCTCTAATTTTAAAATGTATTGGCAAGGAAAGAAAGCTAGAATTAAATTGAAAATGTTACAAGAAGCTAAGCAAAATGGAGGTTTGGGCTTGCCAGAGTGGATTTTATATTTCAAGCATCAGTACTAACATGGGTAAAAGAATGGATAACTCTTATAAATAAAAGGTTGTTGTATTTGGAGGGATATGACTTACAACTCGGTTGGGAAAAATAAAATTCATAGATATTTTCAAAACCACTATATTAGAAATGCATTATTACTAACATGCAAAAAAATAAAATGTAAACTATACTTGAAAATTCCAGGATGGCTTTCAACAATGGAAGAATTTGTATATCCAAATTTAGTCAGTGTTGAGAAAATATGGACATATAAAGATATTCTAAAAACTCTGAAGGGAATTTAAAATCTAAACAAGAGATCAGGATATTGATCTATCATGGTGGGCATATTTATAAATGCAAGTGAGATATGACAAAGATGTTAAACTATATGGATTTTATAAAGAGCATACTTTGTTTGATCAGATATTATTAATCTCTGATGAGAAATTAATTAAAAAATATATAAGTTTTTATTGAATTTGAAAATGGAAAATGAACAAGTAAAAGAAACAATGATTCAAGGGCAAAGAACTTTGGATATAATATACATTTAGAGAAATGGCAAAATTTATGGGAAAGAAACTATAAATTGACAATGTCAATCTCTTACAAAGAAAATTTATATAAAATGTTTTATAGATGACACTTGCCACCAGCAAGCCTAGCAAAAATGTTTAAAAATATGTCAGATAGGTGTTGGAAATGTAATCACAAGTCAAGTACTTATTATCCTGTATGGTGGACATGTTTTAAAACAAAGAGATATTGGACAAAAATACATACTTGACTAGAAAAGATGTTGGGAAAACATGTAGATTTTAAACCTGAACTTATTTTATTAGGTATAATGCCAGAAAAGCTTGACAAGCAAAGTATATACTTGATTTTACATGATATAACAGTGGCAAGAATCATATTTGCACAATATTGGAAAAATGAAGAAATACTACCAGAGGAAAAAATAATTAAAAAAATACTAGATTGTGCAGAAATGGATAGACTTACTCTGAGGTTGAAAGAAATAGAAGAAACAATATTTTCAAACTTGGGACTTATTTTATCAGTGGCTGGAGAAAAGAATAAAGGATTAGGAATTCAGTTTGTATTAGTGAATGATAAACTCTGGCAACATGTTTGTTGAGTAAGTACTTTTGAATTGTATTAAACAAATCAATAAAAGTTTTTTTAAAAAAGAAAGATAATATATTTGATTAAGTCATAATATAGTAATTTACTTTGGTTTAGTATGAAATGTGATCCCAACCATTGTAATGTTTAAACCATGATTTATATAGCTCATTACAATCTGTGAATCAAACTATTGTGGATGACTTAACAAACCAGTTAAAACAAACCACAGTGGGTGAAGCAACTCAGTGTTCTAAACCGAACACTGCTTAAATGAATTGCATGACTGAAACATGGGAACCATTATGTGCACGTATGAAGGTAAAATTTAATACAAATGTTTAGATAGTGGCACAGGTCACTAATTTGAACAATCAGTCTATAAGAATCCAATTTCAAATCTCCCATATTACATGTAGCTTGACCCTTCTATTAGAGCAGGACAACTTGTAGCAGAATTTCTCCACAGAATTAAATGTGATTTGATTCTAAAAAGTTATAGCATATACCGTAAATGCCGGCATACAAGGCGACCCGGCGTATAAGACGACCCCCGTCTTTATAGCCAGGCCGCATTCCTAGAACGTCGTCTTATACACCGGAAACTACCAGTATTTCCGGCGTATAAGACGACTCGGCGTATAAGACGACCCCCGTCTTTGGCGCCGATTTCAGCGCTCGCGGAAGTCGTCTTATACGCTGGCATTTACGGTAGTATGAACATATTTTCTCTTCTGTTGTACTGACTTCGCTAGCTTTTTTTATGCCTCAAAGTCTAGCATTATCTATTTAATTAGACAACAGAAGAAATTAGTGTAGGGCTGACCCTAAAATTAAACAGAATAATGAGGCTGCCTTCAGCAGCAAATCTGGGTATAATTTTTTTTTCAAAATTTTATTTATAATACAATTAAAAAATATTGGATGTAACGTGACATTCCAGTATATACATTCTTATCAGGTTGTTCCACATTTTACAATCGATTCTTCATCTATAATTAAACATCTAAGTTTTATATACAGTACTTATTCTAAAATAACATATATTTCTATCTTAACGCTAACCTTTAATCCCAACCGCCCTCCTCGAATCCCTCCAGCGATAAAATTTATCCCAGGTTTCGAAATAAACTGATCCACATTTGTCTTTCAATACCATTGTGAGCCTGTCCATTTCCGCACATGCTAATATTTTATATAGTAACTCTTCCTCTGTGGGGATTTCTTTGCTCCTCCATTTTTGCACAAACGCAAGCCTAGCTGCAGTCAAGATGTGTAACAGCAAATAGAATGTTCCCTTATTGTATTTCTCTGTAGTTATACCCAACAAGAAGAGTTCAGGTTTTAACTCTAAGTCCAATATTAATATATCTTTCAGCCAACTTCGTATCCTATTCCAATACTCACGGGCCTTTGAGCATTCCCACCACATATGGTAATATGATCCAATTGCTATTTTACATTTCCAGCATAAAGGTGAGATATTTGAACCCATTTTAGCTAGCCCTGCGGGTGGGAAGTGCCATCTATAGAACATCTTATAGAGATTTTCCTTGTCCGAGGTAGCTAGAGTGAGTTTCCTATTTCTTTCCCACACTTCTTGCCAAATCTGCAGGTCAATACTGAAACCAAAATCTCTACTCCAAATTAGCATAGTCTCCTTGACCTGTTCTTCGTACATTGCCTGGTCTAAGAGAAAGTGATATATTTTTTAATCATTTTATCCTCTGGACCTAATAATATTTTATCTAGTTCTGTCGGTTCTATTTTTATACCCCACTCTTTTTTGTCTTTCCTATATCTTGCTTATAGTTGGAGATATGCCCACCATTTTAATTCTATCCCTGCATCTTGAAGATTTTTCCTTGATTTTAATTCTCCTCTCTCATCTAATATGTTTTTATAGGTTATTACTTTCCCCAACTGAATGAACCTTGGGTGTATATACATTTCTAGTGTCGAGATCCAATTGGGAACTTGCCTATAATTCTGTTGCCGGATTTTGGTCCAAACATCTATTAATGCCCATCTGATGTAATGCTTCCGGAAGTACTGGTGAACTTTATGTTTCTCGTCCCATAACATGGCATGCCATCCAGTCTGAATGTCATGACCTTCCAATTTTAATAATCCCCAATTTTCCAATCGCATCCAGTCCCGCACCCATAGTAGAATTGTAGATTGATAGTATTTTTCCAGATCAGGGAGGCCAAGACCCCCCCTTTCCTTAGCATCCTGTAATAATTTTAATTTAATCCTTGCTTTTTTTCCTTGCCAAATGAATTTAAGTATGGATTGATTGAACTTTTGAAAGAATTCCTTTTCTAGTCTAATTGGTATGCATTGAAATAGAAATAATATTTTAGGTAGTACATTCATTTTAATTACGGCAATTCTATCCATGAAAGCGAGCTGGAGATTTGTCCAGGTATCCAGGTCGATTTTAATCTGTTCCATTAATTTATCATAATTGTCTCTTTTAATTGTTACACACCTAACTGTTAAGTGTATCCCTAAGTATCTTATTTTCTTTGTAAACTGAATGCCTAATCTATCAGCTAATTCATTTTTCTGTGGTCTAATCATATTCTTCACGAGCATTTTAGTTTTTTTCTTATTTATCTTATTTTCTCTTCTGTTGTACTGACTTTGCTAGCTTTTTTTATGCCTCAAAGCCTAGCATTATCTATTTAATCAGACAACAGAAGAAATTAGTGTAGGGCTGACCCTAAAATTAAACAGAATAATGAGGCTGCCTTCAGCAGCAAATCTGGGTATAATTAAAGAGCAGTAAATTATTATTTTTTGGTATATTTTTATAACCAGAAGGGGACACAATTTGGATTTTCTGCCTTTTGAATCAGAATTTCTTGGACTTTTTCAAAATTAGTTGGATGAATTTAAACATCATACAAACCATAACTCAATGCAATGTTTGAATCCTGCTGGAGGGCCCATTTATATTTATTTCCCATATTTTTCCCCATTTCTCCAATTCTATATTATATCCGAAATTTTTTGCCCATCTAATCATTGTGTCTTTGACAACCTCGTCTTCCATTTTATATCTCAATAGGTATTTGTATAAATTGCTAATTAATTTTATTTCTGTTCCATGTATAATTTTATCCAATTCTTGCGGCTCTTTTTGGATTTCATATAATTTTTTGTCCTCTTTATATTTAGATTGAATTTGTGTAAATGTCCACCAATCAATCTCTCTGCCAATGTCTTGTTCCAATTCTTGTTTTGTTTTCAAATTTCCCTGTTCATTTACTAATTCCTTGTATCTAATTATCTTATTTATATACAATAGGTTTGGGTATTTCAGAGCTTCTGTTGGGGATAACCACATTGGAATTCTTGTATAATGTTTTTGTTTTATTTTTTCCCAGGTCTGTAGCAATGTATTCCTAACTATGTGTCTTTGAAAGTATCTGTGTATTTTATGTTTTTCGTCCCACAGGAATGCATGCCACCCTGCTTGCAAGTCATGTCCTTCTATTGTTAAAACTCTAGTATTTTTCAAATCCATCCAATCTTTTAGCCAAGTTAAGCTTGATGCTTGGTAGTATATTTCCCACTCTGGTAACGCCAATCCCCCTTTACAAAATGGAGCATCTTAATGGTTCAGCTGCTATAGGCTACTGATTTTTGAGATACGCTATTCTGGAAAATAGTGTAAGTGACAATATTATCATTGCTGCTAAACAGGCCAATGGTCTCGGCCGTTGGAAGAAGCCAGGAGGGAGGAAGCCCTAGAAATCACCGCCAGGAAGAAGCCAGAAGGGAGAAAGCACCAGAAATCACCCTGCCAGGATCTCCTTAAAAAAAGAATGATGTTCTAGGCAGGGAACCCCAACTTGGGACCTTGTTGCTCTAGATTTTATTTTCCCATAATAAGGGAAGAAAACAAACAATACAATATGGTCAGTTGCTAAACTTGATTGGGTACAGTATTTTAGCTGAATTTTGGCCCTGTTAGATAAAAACAGGTAATTTCCACTTAAGCCTGTGTTTCTGGGCCTTACCAGTGTCTCAGAAGCATTCTGAATTTCTTTTTTTTGAACATTGTTATATGTTCAGAGATAGTTCAGGGGCAAGTAGGACTCAGACCAATTCCTTTTGGGAAAAATGTAGTATAATCATAAAAGTTATAAAAATGAAAGTTAATTTTGCATAATGCAATTAAACAGTTGTATCTTTCTTCTCTCTTCTAATTGTTATGATTTTATTTGATAGCTTACATTCTTAATTATGGTCTATTATTATAACCCTTTGTTCTACAGCTCACTGTCTGCTTTTTATTTCTCAATCCTATACTTCTACTTTTGCTCTTACCCTTTTATTCTCTATATTATATTATTAAGGTGACCAACCGTCCTCCTTTTAAGTTCTGTCCTCTCTCGAAAAGTGTCCTCCTACATGTCCTTCTTTTCGATATTTGAAGACTAATCTGCAGGGCTTTTTTTCCCTCATAGAACGCTCAGAACCGCGTTCCGGCACCTTTTTTGATGGTTTTTTTTTCAACTTTTGCATGAGCTGTGCTACTCCCCCTATTGGCTTTTGAAAGCCAATGGGAATTGCTGCTGAGCGTGCCAAAACACCCAACCGGCAAACTTTGCACATGCAAGTTGTCTGCAGCGAAGGCGAATTGGCAGGAACTTAGCACCCCTGCCTACTACCCAACTACACCATCTCCTAGTTAGTTCCGAAGATACCGTGCTGTGGGAGCCACGGGGCCCTCTCTACACAGGGCTGCGCAGGGTGGGCAGTGGTGCTGGCGTGGCTGGTGCTTTGGAAGCCGAGGGGCCCGCTCTACATGGCAGGGCAGCGGTGCTGGCGGGGCGGCTGTGGGCGGGGGCACGGCAGGCAATTGACCTTCCATGGGCTGAGCCAGTTTTTACGATTTTTTTTCTTCAATTTATTTGTGTCCTCCTTTTCATTGTAAAAAAGTTGGTCACCTTAATATTATTATTATTTGCTTCTTAGCCTACTTACAATAATGCTTTAGCTAAGAATCCTATATTCTCTCCATTTGGCAACTTCTTACTTTAAAGGGTTATATAGTATTTATAGCCACTTCAAAATTCCTATACAATAATACTCTGTTCTCTCTGTCCCCCTACCTTCACCTCCTATTTCTTGCATGCCAGTTCTAGTCTACTACACAGCAGCTATCTTCCTCTTGCTCATTCACTTCTTAAGCCTGGCAAAGACCTACTGTCAGGATGGTTGGATTACAACTGCCACTTGGTCCTCCTGGCTTTTCTTGGGGGTTTCTGCCACCCCTCTTTTAATCTCTTTGTGTAGTGTTATTGTTGCAATGCTGTCCTCTCCTGGTTTCCTGATTTTCTTTCGAGGTCCTGTGAGAGCTCCTTTCCAGCTGCCAGTGCTGCTTCCTTTTTTACTTTGTTTTGACTCTGTTGGACTGATGCTTACTGCTACCTGACTGCCATAGTCTCTCTGCCTCTCTGAAGAGGCATTAACACCTCTAATTACGTACAGACAGGAACTCTGGCTATGGAAGCATGTGTTCTAGATGTGGGTTCTTGCACCAACCTGCTCCAAATTCCTCTTGCCTCCTTGCTCTGTGTTTGGATTTTCAGATTGACTATTAGACACTTCTGCGCAATTCTTTTTTTTATAGTTTATTTTCCATTTTATAGTTTTTATTTCCAATTTTCCATTTAAGTATTTAAAAAGCAACGTGGTGGCTGGGTTAATCAATAGTTCGATAACAAAACCTTTAGTACAAATCTCAAGTTACAACCTCAAATATTTCCTCTCTTTTTCTCTTAACATTTACTGTTTTGTATTTAAGCTAATACAGTTCTTATTATGTCAACTCAGTAAAAACATCATTATTACATTTATCAATAAATTTTAGCTTATACATATCTTAATTATTTTTTACATTCAATCTTCATAAACAATCCATATTCTATTAATTTTTTCCCAATTTTTAGTTTCCCATCAATATTCCAATTTAACCTTTGATATTTATAATTTTCAGGCTTTAGGTAACCAAGATTTCCCTTATCTCAATTCATAACAGAATCTAATATCCAAAATACACATTTTATCTATTTAAATATAATCTCGTTCTATTTCCTAAAAGTTATCGATTTCCCACCATATTAAATCATCTATTTAATAATACTTTATCCCCTTTAATAAATCAAAACCATTATATATATTACCTGGGTTATTCAATAGATCAAATATATTCATAATAATTGTTATTTTTTAGGTCTAATTTTTAAATATTAAAGAGATAAAATCCTTATTTTCAACTAATTTCCAAATATTTTAAATCTAATGACCAGAATTCCCCTTATCTCAACTTCTCCCTTTAACCCTCTAATTAATAATATGAAATCCCCTCTAATAAATCAAAACCCCAATTTTCTTCAGTCTTATTCTGGCTTTCTTCCTTTGCCAACTAGGCTTCCATATCAATGCTTTTAGATCGTCAAATAGATCTCCCTCTATTATTATATATGTTATTTGAAATAAAGGAGACCATTTAATTGCCATTTTTTTGGAAGGACTAGCCCATTAAGTTGTCTCCCTATTATTCCAATTCCCCATAATTGCCCTAATATGTTTATCTTCCATTCAATCTGTTCTTTCTCAAATTTCTTCTGATTTATATAGAAAGTCTTTTCCATTTTCAGTGTTGTCACTCCCTTTTCTAGATTTTCCATTAACTGTATTTGTTGGTCAATTAAGTCCTCTGTCTTAATATTTGATTGTTCCACTTCTATTATCTTCTGCGTTGTTAGTTCTTTAGTTGTAGTCAAAGTTTGGGTTTGTGTATCTAAGCTGGCATCTTGATCTTTTATGTTAAGTCTTATTTTATCACACGCTGAAAGAATGGTTTCATGTATTGCTTTCAACATGGAAAGGATCTTTTCCTGGTCTTCATCCACCTCTTTACGTGTTTATAAATAGTCTTTATAGTAGAAATCGTTTGTCAAGCAAGATTTTACAGTCCAAGGTATTTCATCATCTCATATAGTAACCAATATTCCTCAAATAAAGAGAAAGGAAAGCAATTCCCCACATATAATTTTGAAAGTCAGTAAAGATTTATATTCACAGTTCAAGTAGGCCAATTATGCTGCCCAGCTGTTCTCTTACAGCTGAGTTTCTCACAGGTGGTGCCAAGGTCAGAAGAGACTTATCTAAGGTCTGGCCTTCTAGCCAAGTCTCTTTTAGGAAATTACAAATTGTAATACCAAACTGTACCACAAGATGTCACTGATGCTGTTTAAAGTTTTTTAAGTTCAAACTTTTTATAATCCTTTTTCCAATTTTATTTCTTTTTTGTAGATATAAACAAAAGTCTCCAATAAAAATAGGAAAAATTTTGGTCCTCAAGTTTCAGGAACATATAAATCCAATTAGATTAAAGTTGTTCTTTTAGTGCTTTAATTCCCCTGGGTAGTCAGTCTCCACTATTCTTAGAGGATGGGATAGAAATTCCCTTCCCTCTCTCCTCACAGGGGGAAAGATACTTCAGGCAGCTTTTACAGAAAAAGAAAGTACTTAGGGTAAAGAGAAGATCGGATCTCACCCAGTTTCATCCACGTTGCTTTTGAAGTGCTTGGTGGCAAGTTTGACTTCGGCTATCTGCAGCCTAGTGACGAGCCATATTACAATGGCTGGTCTTTCCTCCGTCGGTTTGGAGGACTGCCCCGGATCAAGAGGAAGGGCTGCTGCCCTCCCATGATCAAGCGGGGTCCCCTCCTTGCTCGTCACCCCTACAGGGGTGACCCTTTCCAGGAGCTGAGCGAAACCAAATGTGGAAGACGAAGCTCGCCTTCCAGCCGCTGCGGCGGCTGTGATGGCAAACCAGAAATCCACTTCTGTGCAATGCTTTGGCATCTAACCTATAGACTAGCTTGGACTCTTCTGGGCAATCCTGTCTCCAGCTTCTTCAAGTTAGCAGTCTACAGTGCTGACATAATTTATAAAGCAAGGGAAATTATCTTTGAACTCTGCAAGTCTTTGATTAAATTACTGGCTCTTAGTTCTGTCTCAGCTGATGATGGAACATTCTAATAAAAGCTATCAGAACTGTAACACACTTACTTTTATTTGCATCAGTCTAAGGTTTGCATATTCCATGTTTCCTGGAACTCTTAGGCTCCTGCTTACCATAGCTTGACAATCCTGTGGTAACTTCATACAGCATTTCAGAGCTGTTTTTTTTTTTATTAAAAAGTTTTATAAATTTTACAAAAAATAAGAAACAATACAAAAACAAAAAACAACATATACAAATAAAAAACAAACATTACCCAAACAAAGCTGTTTTTATGCTTCTAGAACTAGGATGTTGGCTTCTAACAATGCCATTCCCTCCAGATGCATCTCCATTGTCCTGGAGACCTCTATACTTCTTCTACAATCAACATACCCATACCATGCCAACCTTCTCTTCTCTGATGGAGTGTATCACTATGAGGAAACTAGTAAGCCCTCTTTTAGACAGCCTGTTCCTATTTGCTAGCAATATCAAGGCACAATTCCGAGAAAGATAAAGGTGATTCCTTTCCCTGCACCCCACTTCTAATGATAGGTTGAAAAACTGGATATTTTTATTTTAAAATATTGATAGTTGCTCCGAGCCATCACAATAGGATATGTTAGAAATGCAAATAACAGCCAAGATAAGAAGCAATGAATTGGAAACAACTTCTAAGATATTATAATTACTTTAAACTGTCTTGAAATGATTAAAAGTTCATGAGATAACTACGGTGCAGCAGACAAAGTACTTGAAAAAAAGCTTATTAAGCACTTTGTCAGAGAAACAGGATAAGATGTATATATTATTTGGCAGGTAACACATTTCCCTGTCCAGAATAAAGCTGTTCTGTTTTAGCTTATTTCAGCTGTTTCATCTGTTAGTCATTCAGAATGGAGATTATCATACTAGATAAGTGGGGAAGCATTAGAAATGAAGAATTTTTGGCAAAGAAAGTGATCACCCACTTTTTCTTCCCATAAATTATTCATACTTATAGTCTCTTTAAAAAAAAACCTATTTCTATCAAGCTAACCAAAGGTAGCACCTCTGACTATATAATCCTCCTTTTGTTAACAAAGGAGTTTATTTGTTGCATTGGCTCATGAGCTATGTTAAGCTTAACCACAGTTTTTGTAATAATAAGCAGATGATACCATTCCCAGAACACATTAAGCCAGGAGTGTCAAACTGCCAGCCCGCGGGCCAGTTTCATCATACCAAAGCCGCGCCCACCCTATTGTCGGCAATGCAAAAAGAGTCACGATAGGTTGTGACATGTCACGTGATGTGGCGAGTTTGACACCCGTGCATTAAGCTATCAGTGGTTCCCACCCACCCCAAACCAAAATGGCTGTGTTCACTTAACTTGCTAAGCTAAAACTGAAGAAATCCTCCCACAGCATGTGCTTGACCGTGGTCGAAATACTTGACTGTAGAAGAAGTACATTGTAAGAATTGGTCCCATAAATCTCCCCTGTGTCCACTCAAAGAATGACTGATTTGCTATTATTGAAAGGATCAAAGCCAGGTTGTTTCCTGCAATTCTGCCAATGTATCAAAGGTCTGTAAAGTTTTCAATGATTATGTCCAATAAAATTTCACCAATTCTAGCAAACATGAATTGATGAATGCAGTTATCAGCAGAAGGCATTCTTTTCAATCTAGCAAGCTCAGTGATACATCATGCTGAACTTCAGGAGATTTGAAATATAAAGATTAGGTGGCTACCGTTTAATAGACACCAGATAATTGATTTTCCTCTAAAGGTCAACAGAATACACACACTTTGCCTTTTCAAGTGAGAAGAGGTATATTCACAATTGGTAATGAAACAAATATCTCTATCTATCTCTATCAATCTGTATATGAAACATTCAAAAGTTTTAAAACCATACGAACCAAATAAAATATTTACTTTATGGATGTACTGTGTGTGTGTGTGTGTGTGTGTGTGTATGTGTGTGTTTGTATACATATTTAGAATCTATATTTTTATAAACTTGCAAATACCTTTATGCAATCTATCATCTGTATAACTATTGGGAATTTCAGGGTTCATAATTTGCCACCAAGAAAATACATACTGAACACACTTATAAATATCAGAGAAAATGCACACACAAGTCTGATGCTTTTTTGTTTTAAGGAAACCTTGGCTACTGAGCTCTATTTTCATTCTTTTTGTATCACAAAGAGTTTTGATTTGGCAACATTTATATGTTTAGCTTTTAAAAATGCATTCATAATTTGACAAGATATTGTGAATACAAAAACCAAGCTACAGTTTAACAAGAGAGAGGGAAAACCTCCCAAAGAATATGGAAATATAGTTTATAAGCAACAATATGTGAGAAAACCATGATATAGTCTGTTTTGTTACTATGCTTTTTGAACCTAGCCATTATTACTTGTAAACTATAACATACAATTTAGTAGAATATAAGATTCCAACTAAGTATTTTAAAGAAATCTTTTTAGTACTAAAAATCCCCCCTTCTTGAGAATTAAATGATTATTAAAGTTAATTTAGAATAGAAGGCTATTTTTTCCAAATGAACCCTCATATTTATGTTCAGAATTTTTAAACAATGGTTTAAGATCTTAAATGTGGGCTTCCACTGTTTTATTTTACAGGCTGGGTTTATTAATTTTATTCTTTCATTGTAACTGTTTCTTTTATAGTTATATTATTATTATTTAATTACTGTGAAGTGCCGTATGTTGTAGGATGGATGGGGATTGATATAGTAATAGTGTAAATAAAAATAAATTACTACTGCTATTTGCCTTCAAGTGGCTATTTCAAACAACATCTTCAAGAAAATTAATCACGGGAGAAGATGGATAGAATATGTTCAGAAGAAATATGGAACTACAAAGTTTCATTTATTTTATGAGTAATAGATTTGTTTATAAAATTATGATGTTAAAGTTTGAAGAGAGTTAAGGGTTAGTATGATTTTGGTTATTGTATAATTAGTAAACTTAAATAGATTATGTTTAATATGTTTGTATAATCCTGTACTTGGCTCTGGGAAGTCGGGGTGGGGGTGGGGGGGATGGTTTGAAGGTTAAATAGCTCAGATAAGTAGAAATAGTTTCATTGTATATAATATTATGTTTTATTTTGGAGAGAGGAATTGCTCGGGCATTTCTCCTGGCCTGCATCCGGAATGAGAAGATAGGAGGAAGGGGAGAAGTAAGCAGGAAGGTTGAGGAGAAGGAGGAGAGGGGGAAAGTGAAGAAGAAGAGGGAAAGAGGGAAGTGAGAGAAGAGGTTAGAGGATGGATGCGGTTTGGGGGGAAATGGGTGAGCAATACTGAAAGTTATGTGTATAAATTTATTTTACTCTTTATCTGAAGTATTTTTTATGATGTAATGTAAAATTGAAAATAAAATTTTTTTTTACAAAAAAAAAAATTAATCAAGCAGAGTGTCATGGTTCCGAAACCAAATAAATCAGGACTCCTAGGCTTGAAGTTTTCTCAAAGAACATGTTTATTGGATATGTCATATCGGTACGGTCAAAAGTGGAACTAACTCTAAAATTCCCCTTCGGGATTCAATGTAACTAAATGTAACAATTCCCTCCCCTCTGCTATGCTATTGATCACGCTACCCAATAAAAGCAATTGGCGGGCTCTGTGAAACTTCTTCTCTCCACTTTCCAGCTCCTGTGGAAATGACCTTGGTTCCCACGGGACCACTCTGTGATTGGTCTAGCAATGCTATCGTTTTCCATCCCACCTTCCCACCAACCTGTGGTAACTTAGAATGACAAAGATGGCTACAGCCAGGTTCATTTCAGAAGTTGACACAGAGGCTTATTTTTCCCCTAGAGATGGTATCTTTGTCTGAGATTTATTTATTTTTTCTTTAAAATAAAAAGCTCAGTTTTAAGCATTCAGTTAACTTGAGATTAACAACCTATATACTGTAGGCTTAGTTCATGTATCATGTTATTCCAAGTTTGTTTTAAGCATAGTTTCTTAAACTAATCAAAGTAGACTAGTTCACATGAATGTCTTAGCATAAATGATAGTTTACATATCACAATGGCTGAGTCCACATACCAAGCTAATCAATCCTTTGCTGGCTTAGTGGAAAGTATTAAAGGTTATTTCACTCATAGGCTAAGGAACTAGTTTGAACATAGCAGTAGGTAATTACTAACTTTAGATTAACAAGACAGGCATTTTCCACAGTGGGAGAGTGGGAGCTTTCTATGCATGCATGCATTTGAAGATGAGTAGATCCGCCAACTAGTTAATGGTGAAAGTATTAATTTATTTAAACAATTTATGTGGACACCATAACATATACAACAGCAACAACGCCCCAAAATAGTTAAAAATAGTTATAACAAATAATCAAATGCAATGATATTGAAGTCCAAATAATCCTTTCCATCTTGCAAATCAATAGCATGTAGACAAACCAACTGGGCTCACCTAACATTGCAGTCTCAGGGCCTGAAGTAAAAGCAATGTCTTTAAAGCCTGTGAAAGACTAAGAGGATTAGATCCACCTTGGTCCCAGGGAGTGGGGATGCTGTTGTTTCATAGGTTAAGCACTACAACAGAGAAGGCATCTCTCCTTGCTCTGTTAAATGACACTGCCTCTCCATCCTGTTAGATATGGTATAGTGAGCAGAAACAACCGCAGACAGGCATGCCTGCAAAGAACCTGCTCCTGGGCCAATAGGTGATTATATAGGTGATTACCAGCATGAAGAATGCTGATTAATATGCAGATTCTGTGTGCCTTTTGATTGTCTTTTGGCTGAAGAAATGGTAAAAGTTGAGATCCATATGTGAACATCTATGCTTGTACATCTTTTTCTATTGAATAAATTTATTAAAAACAGTTAATTTAAAACCTAGGTCAAGCCTGGGTTGTTCATTCTCATCATGTCATAGTAATTAAAACAATCTTTACAAAGCCACAAATTAAATTATTTTAATTTACACTTGGAGATATCAGAGCAGCCAGGTATCAAGAAAAAAAATTAGTACATATGTTCTAAACTTATTATTTCAAGATATTTCAATAATAGCGTCAAGGTAATACCACGGCTGAAAACCTGGATTTAAAGTACAGTTGGCCAAATAAAACTCCAATTTATTTTGGAATTCTAGATAGCTAGGATTACTTCTTCCATTTGAGGGGAATTAGCAGGAAGAAGTGGAGGATTAAGAAGTGAGAACCATCTTTGGAAGACAATTCTTTAAGGGCTGAACAGTTTATTTTACATTCACCATTATAGTGGAGGCCATTATTTTGTCACTCTTATTGAACTCAGTCCTAGTACACAAAATGGAAAGAAACTGAAGACATTTAAAGACATCAAAACAAAATCAGAAATCATTTCCTAATTCATCAATGCATTAATGCATTAATTTTTATATCCATGCACCAACAACTATTTAAATTATTATAGTAATATAATGCTATCCTTGGATGAAATAAAGGGTATTATCTCTCTCTCTCTCTCTCTCTCTCTCTCTCTCTCCTCTTTCTTTTTCTCTCTCTTTAAGACAGGCAAGAGAGTTTGGAAAATGTTATGTTTTTATTGATTCATAGGGTTGGCCATCCATTTCACAAATGAATATTGTTGTATTACAAAACTTGCAGTCTTCATCTTAGGATTCCTCTTTTCTCTTACACAATGTGGAGCTTGCTATGAAACAGTAGCATATTAAAAATGAGTAGTTTCTTCTTGACAGCTATTGTTTTATTCATATGCAAATAAATGTGGATTTAATTATACAATCTGTTAAGCTTCATAATAGCAAAATCTCTACTGCAGATGTCATAACCTTTTTATATAAAGTAGGATGCAAAGAACTATGGATAAAATGTCCCTTCAGGGGGTTAAAAAATGGAGACAATCCACTTCATCTAATAAATGTAAGCACTTGGAAAAGACGTAAAATGTCAATTAACCCCCCCAAAATAGAAAATGTTTACACATCAACATAAAAACTATCACATGGAACTATATTGTAGACATTCTTATTAAAAGTGGTTAATTAGTTAAATTAGTTAATTAGTTAAATTAAATTTGAGATAGCATGTGTATCGACATGTCAAGAAATGAAGGCATTGTGTTATTAAATAGGGTTTCTTAGCTGGCAAAAAAATGAGAAAATATTATTTACTGCAAGAGTTACTGCCTTCCAAACATCTCAGAGTGGGAGGTTTTAAGGGTAAGACTTTGTGACTTTGTTGTAGAATGTAAAGAGATTAATGCTAATAAATGTATACTGTACATGTTGCCCTGTATGACAGAGGATACATTTGGACAAGGTGCTAAGCCTTGATGTACCTTTTTAGCCTTCAAGTTAAATTGTTGTGCAGATGACCTAGAAAGTCCTGCAAATAAATGACCAATGACAGTTGGTTTAACACAGGGGTGTCAAACTGCCGGCCCGTGGGCCGATTTCATCATACCGAAGCTGTGCCCACCCTATTGCCGGCGATGCAAAAAGAGTCGAGACACATCACGTGACCTGGCGAGTTTGACACCCGTGGTCTAACATAACATTTTGTGGCAAGTATCTAACTAACTGCGGATCCCAAAGTTATGGCTTGCAAGTTGTTATGGCCTGTGTAAGAGGTAGAGAAGAACCACAAAGCATTTAGTTGGTCACAATTGAGGTGACAGAACCCATCCAGACGTGGGGGGTATGAGAAGGAAACATTTCAGAATGACTTTACTTGGGAACTTACTTTTACACTTTTCAAAATTATATTTTTATCCTTCTAGCATTAGAAACTTCTTTCTGAAATCCATGTGGGTCTTGTTGATGGAACTTGCCAGCTATGTTCACCAAACAGGTACAGTGTTACAGAAAGGCCTATGCAAATAAATTTGCTACACAGAGGGATGGTATGTTGCATCAAATAGCACACTACTATGATCTGCTCAATAATTACAAATGTTTTCCTTTGCTCTGCTCCAATCCATTTGAAAAGCCACAGTTTTTAATCCATTGGGCTCTATCCAGTGAAGTCATGAAACAGAACAGGCATAAAGTGCCTCAATTTGATGTAAGCAGCAAAGTACTTTAAGAGACTTACTCTAAAGAGCTTCTCGATATTTGGGATGCCATTATATGCAACGGAAGGTGATTTTGCTTGGAATAATTATTCACTGTTCGTTTCATGTATCAATACTGCCTCTGTCTGTAGGATTGCCATGTTACTTTAATGATGTGATCAATGATTTTGGTATGATCATGTGATGAAGTGGGATGCCATACATAATACTGGGAATTATGACGATAATGTTTGCTAGTGTACCACAAATAGCAGGAAATTAAAGAAAGCTTTTTGTCCCCCTGTTCATCTTCAGGGCAATTCTGGTTCTAATAAACTAACACAGGGCTGCCAATCATAGCTTTATGTGTCATGCCAATATGCCTTTATTATTAAATGAGAAAGAGAATTAGGAATTGAGGAGATTAAAATTGTAATGCTAAACTGTAATGCTAATGATAGATTTTATTTTCTTGCAATATGTGAACCTACTCATCCTAAAATATTCCTCATGGCTTAGCGCAATGTAGAAAGCCGGGGCAACTGATCTTTTTTTAATAAGACTTAAAAGAAACCACGAGTGGGTACAATTTATAGGAACCCAGCCAACATCTCAGAGCTGAGGGCACTGCATAATATTTTCCAGAACAGAGGTGTGACTAACTTGTGCTGGCTTCTGAAACATTTATTTAGAAACTACTACAAAATTGTAATCTTTAATATGACAGAATTAGGAAACCAGTAAATATGTGTGAAAAATCCTATCAATTGTTTTAAGTAATCTAATATTAATTAAATCAGTCAAACCAAATTAAGCTTTTTCCTACTTGCCTACTTCTCTGGTCTGACATGGCACAGTCATTGGCCAAATATGGACATGTTCACCCCTGCTCTCCATAGACATTCTGAACTTGAGATGCTATATCACAAAACATGGAATGGAAAATTTTCGACTTTATTGCATGTTCATATTCAGCACTGATGTATTTTCTCTTCTGACTTACCTTTGCTTTCCTGTTCACAAATTTTGTGGATTGAACTGATGTTGTCCTAAGATAATTCCAGTAATCAAACTGCCTGCTTAAGACATAATTCCCAACTACAGATTTCAGAATACAGTACAATATTTCTAAAGCTCCTGTAGTTCTTTTACATATGAATAAATCATAGCTGCTGTGTTAAAGAAAACTCTGGGATTGTACACACTAACATACGGAGAGAGCGTTCTTAATTTTGGTGGCAATTAATGTGATAATTGCCATTAAAGAATAGGACCAAAATCTAAAAGTATATTTAAGAATATATTTAAATATCACTTAAACAAATAAGACATTAAAGTACTAATTTTATTTGCAATTTGTTCTTTATGCTTGATATTTTCTTTTGTATACTCAAAGTAGTCAAATTGATTAAATTGTTTTGCTTCTCTAGTGTATTTAGCAATAAAATTCCTTTAGTAATTTTAACATTAAAATTATTTAAATAGTTGGTGCTGTGTTTCCCAATTAATTAATACTAGCAATAATTAAAACTCCGTGTTAACTTAAGCTTTGGTTAATTTGCAGAGTACATCCTGGGGCCATGAGGTCCTCATAGTTTTCAGCTGTTATTCAGTAAAAAAGAGAAGGTATTTGGGGAAAAAGAAAAAAAAGCTCAAAAACAACTCATATATTTTCGAATTTTAAATGAAGACTGAAGGTTAATCGGCTATACAAAAATAAATATCAGGAAAGATGAAAGCAAATAATATTATCTTGTATAACTCACAACTTTTTCTTTTCTTACCCCGTGTAAATTCAGATGTACAGTATGTGTTTAATGGGACCAGTGAAAGCTAACTTCTCTGATTTTGCCTCCTCCAATACAAACATGTCCTGGGCATGACCCTCCATAAGCAGAGTGGCCCAGGCACTGAAACGGGCTATAAAGCAGGGTTTTGGGGGGAGAGATGGTGAAGAGGCCTCACTCTCAGTACAGTTTCCTTTGATTTTTGTAACCTTAGGCCAGAGCTCCCGAACCTTTCCGGGTTGGTAGCCCGGAGGGAAAAGGAGGATCCGGGAAATGTGCATACACACCCATGCCTAAATTGGCTGCTAGTGCCTGCGTGTATGCACAAATGAGCCACTAGTGGTGGTACCGGGCCGCAGCCCACAGATTGGAGACCCCTGCCTTAGGCACTGTTTTAGAAGGAAAAAAATGTCAGAGTTCATGATAGTAATAGTAATAGTAATAGTAATAGTAGTAAAGTTGGAAGGGACCTTGGAGGTCATCTAGTCCAACCCCCTGCTCGGGCAGGAAACCCTACACCATTTCGGACAAATGGCTGTCCAGTCTCTTCTTAAAAACTTCCAGTGTTGGAGCATTTACTGCTTCTGGAGGCAAGCTGTTCCACTGATTAATTGTTCTCACTGTCAGGAAGTTTCTCCTTAGTTCTAGGTTGCTTCTCTCCTTGATGAGTTTCCACCCGTTGCTTCTTGTCCTGCCTTCAGGTGCTTTGGAAAATAGCTTAATTCCCTCTTCTTTATGGCAGCCCCTGAGATATTGGAATACTGCTATCATGTCCCCCCTTGTCCTTCTCTTCGTTAAACTAGACATACCCAATTCTCGCAACCGTTCCTTATATGTTTTAGCCTCCAGTCCCCTAATCATCTTTGTTGCTCTTCTCTGTACTCTTTCTAGAGTCTCAACATCTTTTTTACATCGTGGTGACCAAAACTGGATGCAGTATTCCAAGTGTGGCCTTACCAAGGCATTGAAGAGTGGTATTAATACTTCACGTGATCTTGATTCTATCCCTCTGTTAATGCAGCCTAGCACTGTGTTGGCCTTTTTGGCAGCTGCAGCACACTGCTGGCTCATATTTAAGTGATTGTCTACTAGGACTCCGAGGTCCCTCTCACAGTTACTACTATTGAGCATGGTGCCACCTATGCTGTACTTGTGCATTTGGTTTTTCTTGCCTAAATGTAGAACCTTGCTTTTTTCACCATTGAATTTCATTTTGTTAGTTAGTGCCCAGTGTTCAAGTCTGTCCAGATCCTTCTGTATCTTAAGCCTGTCTTCTGGAGTGTTGGCTATTCCTGCCAGCTTGGTGTCGTCTGCAAATTTGATGAGTTCCCCATCTATCCCTTCATCCAAATCGTTGATGAAGATGTTGAAGAGTACTGGGCCCAGAACAGAGCCCTGGGGCACCCCACTACACACTTCCCTCCATATAGATGCAGTTCCATTGAGGACCACTCGCTGAGTACGGCCGGTCAGCCAGCTACGGATCCATCTGGTGGTGGTTCTGTCTACCCCACATTTTTCTATCTTGTCAAGTAGTAGGTTGTGATCTACTTTATCAAATGCCTTACTGAAGTCCAAGTAAATTATGTCCACAGCATTCCTCTGATCCACTAATTTTGTCACTTGGTCAAAGAATGCAATAAGATTTGTCTGGCATGATCTATTTTTGACAAACCCATGTTGGCTTTTAGTAATGACTTTGTTTGCCTCTAGGTGTTCGTTGATTCGTTGTTTGATTATCTTTTCCAGGATCTTCCCAGGTATTGAGGTCAGGCTGATAGGTCTGTAATTTCCTGGATCCATTTTTTTTCCTTTTTTGAGGATGGGAACTAATCAGCTCTTTTCCAGTCCTCTGGTAGTTCCCCTGTGTTCCAGGATCTTTGAAAAATATAGTTCAGTGGCTCCGATATCACATCTGCCAGTTCCTTGAGAACTCTGGGGTGTAATCCATCTGGTCCTGGCGATTTGAACTCATCTAGGCTGGACAGGTGCTCACTAACGATTTTCTTGCCTATCTTAACTTGTGTTTCTGTTTTGTTTTTTGTGGCACTATTTTTGATAGGTTGGTCTGTTTTTTCCCTTTGTGTAAATCTTTCACTTGTTGGAAGGTCCAGGGTGGATAATGCACTATAATTTTCACAATGTTTAGAATAGGCGCACAAATCTCAAGTAGGGTTGATCGTGGGTGGTGGTGGTGGAAGAAGGCCACTTGATTAATCAAATTTATATGATGTCTTTTCTTTCATCCAGTTTTCCGCTTGGGGTCCGATTTTTTTCCTGGCCATTTGAACTTTGGCATACTACTCAATGCAGCCCAAGCCCCAAACAGGTGGCCCAAATACTTTTAAAAATCTTTGGAAATAATTCATATTGCTGATGTAATGCTTATCTTTATATTTCCTCCCCTGTACTTCCTCTTTAAGCTTTATTACAATGCATGTTTATTTGGAAATATCAAAACATTTTCTTCTGAGTAGGCATGTACAGATTCACTGATGCCTCCCTCCCCCCCCCCTCTCTCTGCCACATACAAACACATAGTTGCAAGTGCTTTGGAAAGTGAATCCTTGAAATTTGGGGAAATGAAACAATGAAAAGGGTAAGATAAAGCCTACCCTTTTCATTGCTTCATTTCCCCCAAATTTCAAGGATTCAAAAGAAGTAAAAAGGGGAAGAAGAGAAAAGAGGGAAAAGTTGTCAAAAGGAATCAAGGCCACATCTTTATTATCACACAGGAATCCAAGGGTATATAAAACACATGTTTTTTAAAACAACTGAATATTGAATTGTCATAGGACATGAGCCAGAATAGGCAAAAAACGAAGGTAGGGTGGAGAGATATAGTTTATTTTCTTAACTTTCCAAATAATGTTGCTGTTGCCAAGAGGTCAAGGAGGACATGTACACCAACGCTTGAGGGACATTGTTTTGGCTAGGATCTTTCATTTATAGTGTCATAAACGCCTCTGTCTGTATCTAATATATATCTTTAGTCATCTGCTAATGGATCCTCCTCAGGAGGTTAGGAAAGATTGGCTGAGTTCACACACTGCTCAGCCAAAATCAAGCAAATCATTATTATGGCTTAATCTGTTCTGTGAACCCTGTCATTGATCCTTCTAACGGTCTGAGTTTGTCTCCATCAGCAGGTAAGCCTCCACTTCTAAGCTACACATCTGATGGATTGCATGGAGCTTCACAACTGAAGAGAGGAAAGAAGGAGGGTGGTCTGCGTGGTAGCATAGTTTTTCATTAGCATCTAATTTGCTGTTTCTCTCTCTTTCCTTGATTGTAGAAAACACAGAGCTGACCTTTGCAAAGATATGTGAAGAACATTAGCCAAACATGATCTCAGTCTGGGAAAACAGGGAAGCGTGAGAAAGAAACTTAAATTTGACCCTACCTTGGCTCCTTTTGGTATAACAGGGTGGATGGGTAGAAAGGAGAAACATTGTCAGGCTTTCAGGATTCTATCATTATAGACAATACCACTAAGTGGAGTTCTAGTATCTTGTGAGGTGTCTGTTTTCCTGGCTTGGCCTACCTTGAAGAGCTAACTCTGGCCCAGGACTAAGGTAGTATGATTATTAGGATTGTTGCTGCCACTAGAATCACAGCACTTTGTTGAAGACAGGAAAAGAGGCTCTCTTAATGCAGGGTCATGCAGCATTTAGCAGAGGATTAACCAAAGCGTAAGATAGGCACAGACACAAGAAACAGCAGGATATTCCTCCCATTGTCCCCCCCCCCCGCCCCAAACCAGGCTTAAGGCAACATTAACTGGCCCTGCAGCAGCTGATCTAAGAGCCAGCAAGTATGTGACTGCTAATGCTGGTCTAAAGGTTTCTTGGATCAGTCTTTCCCAGCCCTTTCCACATCTTGGGATACTACTAAAAAGAGAGCCACTGGCATCTTTTCATTCTGGCCAGAGTCAAACGCTCCATTTTTTTTTTTTTTTTAACAAAAATATGGCACCAAACTTGTTTTGTCCTCAGATCTTTCTGTAAGTGTAGGTTTAATGTGCAGATGCCCAGTACAGAAATTTGGGCAGATGTTGAATCCTGTCTACCATTACATTCTACAACACCACAGCTTTGCTGACAATTGGGAACATACAATTTTGCTGGTTTAAAGATCACATAGTCAGCTGGGGCCACTCCCCAAATTGACAGGATTAATTTTTTTAAAAAATAAGTAAATACTTTAATATGATTTTAATCCCTTTATATTTAATATCTTTACTCTTATATAAAAATGAGAATTCAGTAGCAATTTTTGGCAGAGCTCCTGAGGTGAATCTGTGGATTTGTGGGAGACATGAAGGTTGTTCATACCCAATCTATTTAAAAAGCAAGGGGTTAGGCTTACTCAGTAATCAGGATTTTATAATACTACAGGTGGTCCTCAACTTACACTTAGTGACTGTTCAAAGTTACAACAGCACTGAAAGAAGTGATTTATAACCGTTTTTCACACTTACAACTGTTGCAGCATCCCCATGGTCATGTGATCAGAATTCAGACGCTTGTCAACTGACTCATATTTATGATGGTTGCTGTGTCCAGGGTCATGTGATCCCCTTTTACCACCTTCTGACAAACAAAATCAATGGGGAAATCAGATTCACTTAACAACCTTCTTATTAATTTAATGACTGCAGTGATTCACTTAACAACTGTAGCAAGAAAGGTCGTAAAATGGAATAAAATGCACTTAACAACTACTGTATTTTGCTTAACAACAGAAATTTTGGGCTCAACTGTGATTGTAAGTCAAGGACTATCTGTATATCAGGAGTTTATGTCAGATTTTGAACAACTAAATATTCATCTATTCAAAAATCATTATAGAAACTCTCCTAGGCATTGTTCACATTTTGTATTTGTATTTAATTTTATTTATATGCCGCCCAATCCCAAAGGACTCAGGGCGGCATATAAATAAAAGTATAAAGGTTTTATACTTTTTTCAGCAACCCAAGTAATACCTATTAAAAACATAATTTTAAAAAAGCAAATGCGCAATTAAAGGAACATGTAGTGCAATACTTAAAGCGGTGGGAATAGCATAGAGAAGGCCTGTCTGAATCTTCACTTGTTTGAAGTACTGAAAAACTGAACTCTTGGGCAGGGGCTTCAGAATTTTGGGGATCTTAATCAAGAGAAATATCCCACAAGGCTACCTACAGTAGTTTAGGTAATGTTTCAGTATGGCTGTTGTCACAAAGTCCAGCATTTCATAAGATTAGAATATAGATAATCGTTGACTTATAACCACAATTTCCTTGGTAAGCATGTGGTTGTTAAGTGAGTTGCACCAGTTTTTACGACCTTTTTTTGGGTCACCTTTATTAAGTGAATTACTGCAACTGCTGACTGAATCATATGGCCATTAAGAGAATCTGAATGCCTCAGTTCACTTTTGCTTGTCAGACTTCCACTGTAAAGACTGAAATACCTTTTTTTAAAACCAAAGTCTCTGAACACATAAAAGAAAACCATAATTTCTACTAATAACCGAATCATCAGATCAGTTCTACACAAGTGGTTCTTGGGTCAATGATGGCAATTGGGGCTGGAATTTTCATCATTAAGTGATGCGGTCACTTAATCACTTGACTGTAGTACTTGGCGACAGCAATCCTGGCAGTCCCTTTTTCTGCTGTTAAGCAAAAAAACATAGGTCATTAGGCGAAGCCTCCTTGCAACTTCCTGCTAGCTTCCCACAACCAAAGTCTGTAAGTTGGCTTACAGACAGGAAGTTGCAAGTCCTAGGATGCTTGTATGCAGGCTGGCAGGCAATTAAGTGGCTGCTACCAGGGAGGGAGAATACGAAGGTGATCACAGTGGTTCTGAGTAAGCAATTTTGGGCAGAAAATGCCTGCTGCTGGATGAGGGAGGGTGCACAGGTGATTGCAGCAATGCATATAAGTAATTCCAGGCCTGGGGATTATTCCTACTAAGTGAGGGAGGGTGCATGGGTGGCTACAGCAGCATATCCAAGGTATTTTGTGGTGCTGAGTGGGGGAGAGTGCACAAGTGGCTGATGGAGCCAGAATGACTCCTGGTTGGCAAGGGAGATTTACCAGAGTTTTTGGTGACCTTCTCTGATGTCTTCTCTATTTATTTTATTTATTGGAAGCCAGCAAGGAAGGTCACAAATGACAATCATGTAAATGCGGAGCACTGCAAGCATCCTAAGTGCGAGCTGGGTGGTTGTGCAATGACTGCAACTTCAAGATCCAACTGTAAGTACCACTCATTCAGTGCCACCACAACTTCAAATAGTCACAGAATGACACAAAACAAGGATTACTGTTTAGTCCTTCACTCACATCCATTCTTATTTCCAAAAACAATTTGACCACTGATACACACAAGATGTTGCAAGGACAGTTCTTAAACATTTTAAATACCATGATTTGGATTTTTTAATAATAATTTTATTAAAGTTAAAAGATTAATAGAAACTCAGAAAAATATAAAAAAAAGAAAAGAAAAAGAAAAGTCCAAAGAACAAAGAAAAATTTAAAAAGGGAAAAAAAGATATATAAAAGATGACTCCTGAATAATTAAAAACAATTTTCAGTTAACTTCTCTAATATTTCAATAAAAAAATCTCTTTTTTCCATATTTCAATCCATATCAATAATCATACTGTAAAAATTCCTGGGGTCATTTTTTAAATCTACCTGGCCATCCTAATTCCTCAAAAAAAAAAAAAAAAAAGACAAGAATTCTTGCTGCATTTGTTAGGCATGTTCATTGACCCAATTAATCTCCACTCGTGGGAACACATTCCTCAACAAACTACCCCCATATATTCAACCAGTTTAAACTGTTCCATTTTATTGCTAAGATACCTTTTCCACTGAATTGTTATCTACGCTTAAACATTGAAGGTCTATTCTGAAATATTACAATCTTAGTCTTCACACACTGGAAGGCTTAGAAGTATAAATATGGCTAAAAATTTTAGCTTACTCAAATCCGTATTTTAAGTGGGCTGTTTTTAATTTGCATAATATAGTTGCAGCACTGTTTCTTGATGAATTGCATAAGCAAGGACTTCAAAATTACTGTTTTCCAGGGATGGATTTTTTTACTGTTTTGTAGAACTTAGCATTTCCTGAAGCGTTTGAATATTCTAATTTATGGCAAATAAGTTGCCATAGCTGCTTTTAGTCTTATTTATTTGAAGTATCTAGCAAAACAAACTGCACCTCTGAAAATTAAGGGAGGGAATCTTCTTCAACAATATGGAATGGGCAGGAGAAAATAATAATGTTTTTCTATGCTGTTGAGAATAATATTATCCATTTTATAACTGTTTCAAAAAGAATTCTATCATTTGATAGATGAGAGAAGATAAGCTGCATGTATCCACAATAACCAGAAATTATGCCCTTGATTGGGAGAAATATTAGATTGTATTAAACCTACTGGGACTAAAATTTAAAATTACAGGAATCTGGAGATGTCATGGTTGTTTTGGACAGAGGAGATTAGATGATGCAGGCACTATGGATGTTTTTGCTTTTATAGCATCTGCCATTTAACATCATTTCTTCCTATTATTCATCAAAGATTGCACATCATATCTCTTAGTAAGCAATCACTTCTATTACTGATAGGTTTGCCAAAGTGGCTCTTATAACATGAGTAGGAGCATTAGGTATCAACCAGGGGAAAAAAAGAAGTCATACCCACACTGCCATAATAATGTCAGAAGATTTTTTTTACACTTTGCTCTTTTAAAATCTGTAATCTTAGAAATGCTACAATCTTGTGTAAGATTGTGGCATTTCTCAAAATATGAATGATGTGGTTACTCTAATACAGGGGTGTCAAACTCTATTTCATTGAGGGCCACATCAGCATTGTGATTGCCCTCAGGGGGCTGGGTGGGTGTGGCCAAGGTGGGTGCGGCTTACTGGGTAGGTGTGGATGGAGTGGGTGTGGCCTACTGGGTGGGTGTGGCCAGCTCTACATTGTTCGTGTCAAGGGTGCCTGTGGGGGCCTGGGCAGGAGTGGGATAGATCTGAGGGCTCTGGCAGAAGGGGGTGGGACAGGGCAAGTGCCAAGGCATGGTCCACTGGAGGAGCCTCACTGTTCCTCTCAGGCCATGCAGGAGGTTGGCTTTTGGAGCTAAGATTGAATGCGTTTTAGCATAGATGGCCACCACAAAATTGTACATTGGCTCCCAGCTGGCTTGAGCCAGGGCCAAGGCAGAAGGGGCTGTTCCCTCACTGTTTCCAGAATGGCTTCATGGGCGACATGAAACCACTTCGCGGGCCGCATCCGATCCCCGGGCTTGTGTTTGACATGTCTGCTGTAATACATCAACAAAACCACTGTACTTTCAGACCAAATCTGAATGTGATGCACATAAATTCTGAAAACGGTGCAAAGGTTTATGTATGTATTTTAAACAGGGATAGGGTGTGAGATCTTTTTGTATTTGGTCTCCTGCTATTCCCCATCTCTATTCCTATCCCTATTCCTATGTTTATTTTTTCAGTGTTCAGAAATCTGTTCCAAATCTCTATCCTTCTGTCTATCCACCCATTTCTTTTAACTTTGTTAACTGATCTCTTGAAATAATACATAAATATTAATAGAAGAAATACCATACTTTTGTGCTGTTTTATCAATTTTTTGAGGTTAAGAATCCAAGCCTGGTGGGGAAGGATTGCAATTTACTTGAATCACACCAGTATTTTATTTATTTATTTAGCCTGCCTATAATATATTGGGGTGGAAAACACCGTTCTATTAGTTTAAAGATAAAAGGATAATATAATAACATATGTAAAAATCAGATGCTTCTTTTTATACTTTTATTCATACTCATTGTTCTCAATTCGATTTAGGAGTGATTTCAGACATTTGATTACTTTTATTTTGCAAAAAATAACAAGGATTATATCAGTACTTTTAAATGTTGACCAAAATATGAATAAAATACTCTTGACAATAAAAGATGAATATTAAAAAATGTAAACACATGGAAATGATTCTCAAATGAGGAGGAAAGATACTTATACAAAAAGGAGGGTTATTTATGTGAATTTCTTAGAGCAGAAAATATATTCATGACCTGGATATGTATCTTAACGCAAAGAATCCAATGTCAAGAGACAATTTCTTACAGCATTCTTAATAAAATTACCTGGATAGATATTCCTACTCCCTATCTTTGTAAATAGTCATTGGGTAGCTCAACTGGGTATGACTAGTGTTCAAAGTTCAGATTTCAGTGAACATCTGGAATAGCTGAAGTGCTCAACTTGTTCAATGAGCTTCATTTCCAATTTAAATATTTTTTTATCGGGCAGAATTACATTGCCTGCATTTTTCAAATTTGCTTTGGAGGGATAAGCAGGAACAAATTAGGAGGCCTGAGCAAGAAATGGGAATTGATTCTGCTTATGAGCAAAAAACTTTGGGCATAGCTTGTTAAATGTTGCAAAAGTGAGATACAAAATCAGTTATTTCTGATTATTTGACACAACTCTTATGGTTTCTTTGCAAGTTGGTATTTTAACTATTTACTATTGGACTTACTCTTCAGTTTAAATATCACATTTTATTTATTTGATGCTACTTGCATAATATTTGTATGAATTTATCAGATAATGCATCAGGGAATTTAACTGAGCAGGTCTTTGGATTTTAGAGAATTTTAGAGACTGAATTCCAACATTGATAAGACTTCTAATCATAACAAAATTTCTCTAGATTTTCCATGTAGCAATGGAATCCTACCATTTTTTTGTAACATTTGAATAAAACAGAATTTCATTCTCATTTGGATTATCAGTTTATATAGCTCCCAAATTTGTTGGAAGAGAATTTTCTTTTGTGATTGCTGATCCATTTGGGTTGCATAAATTGCACAGGTTTACTTATATACCTATGTCCATTTACAATAATAAATAAAAAAAGAGATTCAATTTACAACCTTACATCCATTTACTGGAAGCACCACTTCTTTGTAGGCATGAATAGAATTGTACTGTCAAGGAGATACATGCATATGTTGTATATGATATAGAATATTTACACGTGTTTATAAATTTTACTTACCAGAATGAAGAGGCAACTAGCGGCAAGCCATGTATGTTCAGGAATAGTAGAAAATACTGACAAAATCAAGCAACCAAACACAAGGAGAAAACTGTAAAACAAAAAAGTACAAATAACAGTTGAGGACAGTGAAAGCTAAAGGAGAACTATAAATAGATGAAGTATTCTGATCTCAGAATGATAACGATAATAAAAATTGCATGCTGCCCAACTTTCAAAAAAGAAATTGTACCCCACTAGAATAGCTTATTAATGCCATCCAAAGATATAAAATGATGTTCCTATTCTTTTAAAGCTATGATAACACGTGGAAAAGGGACAAATAATGGGAGTAAGTTGCATTGCATGTGTGCACAATAACCATACTTATTTTATAAGGTTGCTTCATGATTTATTTTTGTGACTTTTTCACAGAAAGCTCTTAAACAGATGATTGAAATAAAGCCTTTCAAAGAAGCTTAAAGTCAAGTATTTATTTATTTGCATTTTATCCTGCCTTTATTACTTTTTTATAATTAAAAGGTGGTAAACATACCTAATACTCCTTCCTCCTCCTATTTTCCCCACAAAAACAACCCTGTGAGATGGGTTGGGCTGAAAGAGAGTGACTAGCCCAAGGTCACCCAGTCAGCTTTCATGCTTAAGGCAGGACTTGAACTCACCATCTCGTGGTTTCGAGGCCAGCACCTTAACCATTAAACCAAACTGGCTCTTTAATAGTGACATTAACCCATTCTTTCTTTTAAAATCCTTCCCATCATGACATCTACTTAAATAATCCTGCAAAATTCTTCTACAGCATAAAAGGTGGCATAGTTGCTGAAGATCAAATGTCTTCTTCAACCCATGTGGGCCACTGGCTATGCTCTTCTGTGCATTGTACGAAATAAGAGACTAAGGGCTTTTTTGTACTCCTTCTTACTGATGGAAACACAATAAACTTCTAAGAGTTTTCCTCCAAATAATATCACTGGGATTTTTAACTTTTTTGATTAAAGAGAAATGCTTAGCTTAACACAATGAACCTAATCCTGGTGTCTTGTAAGTCATTATTTAATGGAATAGTATTTGTTGTTGTTGTTAATTGCGAAGTTCTCCCCAGGAGCAAGCGTCTTTTAATTTCTTGGTTGCAGTCCCCATCTGAGGTGATCTTTGAGCCCACAAAAATAAAATCTGTCACTACCTCCATTTCTTCCCCATCTATTTGCCAAGAATTGAGAGGGCCGGATGCCATGATTTTGGTTTTCTTAATGTTGAGTTTCAAGCCAACTTTTGCACTCTCCTTCTTCACCCGCATCAAGAGGCTCTTTAGTTCCTCTTCACTTTCTGCCATTAGAGTGGTATCATCTGCATATCTTAGGTTGTTGATATTTCTCCCGGCAATCTTAATTCCAACTTTTGATTCATCTAGCCCTGCCTTTCTCATGATGTGCTCTGCATATAAGTTAAATAGGCAAGGCGACAGTAAAAAGCAAAAGCAAGTCTTGCCAGACTCCTTTTCCAATTTTGAACCAATCAGTGGTTCCGTGTCCAGTTCTCACTGTTGCTTCTTGACCCGCATATAGGTTTCTCAAGAGACAAATGAGATGGTCTGGTACTCCCATCTTTTAAGAACTTGCCACAATTTGTTGTGATTCACACAATCAAAGGCTTTTGCATAGTCAATGAAGCAGAAGTAGATGTTTTTCTGGAACTCCCTAGCTTTCTCCATGATCCATGAATAAACAGTTATAGTTTGTTCAACAAACCAAAATTAAAACACAAAAGCAAAAACAAACAACAAACTCTAATGCAATGTGACAAATAGCTATTGTTTTCTTGCTGATCATTAGCAGAATATTTGATTACTAAGAAAGGCAGTCATGAAAAGGGTTGGGAAAAAAATAATAATGAATCCCATTAGCAATCTTGTTCCATCTCAATCACTTAAATGGTGAAGTTCAGATCCATCCCTCTCCTCAATCATGGCAGAATTTATTAAGAGCCGTAGAGTTGGTGAAGCACATAAAAAACAATTTTTCTTGGGCAAGAACCAGAACACACATATAAGCAGTTAAAATCCAGAAAAATACAGGTGTTACATTACCATTGACTACAGTATGAATTACTACATATTTGCTAATTTTCTAACTAATCTGGAAGTTCCTTCCTTAAAGTTTATTTGTACATACATAACTAAGGATCCATCATGCCATGGCAATATACAGTGGTTAATGGAAATGTCCAGGTGCAGGATTTACCATTTTTTACTTCAGTAAAACCAGTGGTTTTTGAGACCTTTTGCTGGAAGAGGGGAGTGTGCATTAACATGCCCATTATGCCACTATTCATGGCATTTAAGATCTTCTATTCCTTTGTGGCTGCCCTAGTTTCATACGTTATAATAGTGAATTTAATCACATCTCATTTGTGGTAACTACCAGGGTCAAGCAAAGTAACATCATGGCAGTTCTTTTACTCCTTTATTCCATACATGCCTTGCACAAGGAAAATTAACTTTAAGTTCCATGCTAACGCCTTTCTTTTAAAATGGGCTATTTTCAAACTTAGCGTTCACTGACAGTTTTGGTAATATAAGCCAGGAGGATTACATTTTCCATCACTTCTAGTTTCAGTGTGACTTGTTTATGTAAGTAAAATGAGAACTGACCAAAGCTATTATAATTTAAAAAAATATTTGGATAAAAATTGTATGGAGCACAAGTGTCCCTTCATGTAGAGCAGTTTGTAAATTTATAACCACAAATATGAATACTAAATAAGTTGTTCTTTAGACTTTATAACTTTATGATTTCAATAGCCAAAAGCTCATGGAACTGCTCGCATAAAGATTTAGTAGCATAATTAAGAAGAGTAGATTATAGTTGAGTTTTTCTTCAATTGGAAAATAAGACTGTGGTAATTGTAACTTCTGTCTTATTTGTTACACTTTAAGAAGGGAAGAATGAACTCCTGATAGCAACTTGTTCCCAAATTAGAAATGCAAATTGTTTTAGTTCTGTGATGGATATGACGCAGTTTGTCTGAATTGGCCTCTTTTATTTCTGTGAACTATAGGGAATATGGAACTGAAGTACTCTTTCATAACCAAATCTTTTTACAGTTTTTAAAACATGAGGTTTTATTTTCTAGGGGAGAAGGTACAAAACTGAATTCAGTTATAAAGAGAACATACTGGAGAGAACCTGGTATATGAAAAGAATTGTTTGCATGAAAGGGAAACCTCTTTAAACTGTTTAACAAATTTGGATGTGGACTGCTTCTTGTGTAAGTCTGTTGGGGGAGTCCCATAAACTGGAAAAGCTGCTTATAATCACCCCAAAAATGCAAACTTGGTTTGTTTTAACCACAGAATAGGCCACAATATTTGAGCTTATCCTAGAATTAAGCTAGGAGGATAATCTATGACCCCAGGCCTTGAAAAGCCTTTTTAAAAATTGAAATCCCTTCAAGTTGCTTTGCCAAATTTCAGTTTCCATTATTCTAAGATAGGAAACACATGGCAGTTGTCTTGACGTAGACATTTAAAAAGTTTTACTCAGTGGTTCTGCTGGTCTATTGTCACCATGCTACAAGCTCCCAATCAGCTGATCAGCATACTAGGCATCACACCTGATTCTCTGCCTTCAACCAGCTTGCTAAATTGTTATGTAGATGTTGTTTGTTTCTCTCTGGCTGTTAACAGTTGATTTGTCAGAGTGCCAGGCTTCCAGGAATTCTCTAGCTTTTTGGGACTTAGCTTGATCTAGGATGCTCGCAGTTTGTCAGTTGAAACTATGATTATGTCTGTTCATCTGTTGTGTGATTAAGGAATTTTCATCATGTTTTCTGACTGCTAGTTGGTGTTTATTTTTTGTATTGGCTGGATTGTAGTATTTTTATTTCTTGTTTCTAAATTTTAAACTCAAGAGTATGGAATATACAATGTACAAACACTTATAATAAATAAGCAATTTTAATTTAAAGTTTGGAGAAACTTAAAATAGGTCAAAACCACCTCAGAAATTTCCAAGAAACTACATTTACTGAATGTGCAGGGAGAAACGGCTCTGTAACCACCATAATTTTTCCTGGGAATGGAAAAGAAAAAAGACCAATACCTTGCTTTTCGTCTCAGGAAGTGATATGACTTGAAGTGGCTCTAACTTTACAGTCAAAGAAAGGATCAAATTTTACTAAACACAATATTTTCCCAAACATTTCTCATTCTGCAAACTCTCAAAAATGTAAAATGTATTGATATACAGAGGCAAGAGAGAAGAAGTGGTGGAAGACTGTCAGTGAATTTGGGAATATTTATTTTGCCTATCCCAATTATATCAGCAGTTCAAAAAACACATTTAAAAGTAATTCAATCCTAATTTTTAGACCCTCAACTCAGCACTATTTTGTTAATAGGAGTAATGTTTTGGCAGAAACCAGATTCTTTCCCTATGCCAGCCAATTGTTCAAACCAATCCTCACTTGGGAGACCAGGATCAGGCTGAATAAAAGCCAATCAGCAATTACAAGGGGGTTGTTGTAGGGTGAAGCCTGCTGAAAGCCTGCTTATAATCACTGGCTGAGGAATTCTGGGAGTTGAAGTCCACAAGTTTTAAAGTTGCCAAGGTTGAGAACCCCTGTTCTAGAAGATAACATTTTAATTGGCCCTAGAGTGAGCCACATATGATAGAGCTAAGAAAATGACAGCTACTAGAATATGCATAAACAGAAAATGTGTTCCTTTTCCCCAAAAAATTGAAACAATTTAAAGTGCAGCACTCCCTCAGCCTTCACTTCTTCAAAAATAAGGGAATGTAGTGTACTTCAGCCTCCTCTACATGGCTTATGTACCAGCTCCTTATTCGTTCTACCATCACCTATTCACCACCCTCACTGCCAAAGTAGCAGAGGGGCATTTCCTACTGGCTCACCCACTTTGATCTTCCCAGTGAATTGACTTCTCTTCCTTTCCCCCCCTCCTTTCTGCCACCACTGCCCATCTTCTGGTGGCAAAAGAAGGAAGAAGTCTAGTCTTCAGTGGTGTTTATAACCAGTGGCATGGAGCACCTTCCTGATCTCACAACATCTCTCCTTTCTTTCTCATTTTTGATTGTTCACCTCTAATATCATTACTTCATAAATTAGTACAATCAGCAACAAAACCAGTTGGCCTTGTATTTTTTCTGTTCCTACCTTCCTGAAGCATTTCTGTCCAAAACAATTGTGTTTCAGTTTTTATCGACAACAAAATAGCCCTATTTCATTCTATATACAGAATGAATAGGTAGGGCGCACACTACCTAAACCAGCTACTCCACAAATTGTGCACAAATTGTTTTATATATCCCTAGTGACTAGGGAAGAAGATATATTCTAATATAGCAAGAGGTCCTTTAGTACGCATGAATGAAAGGCACTAGGAAGCCCTCCCAATCCTGCACACTTCCTATAAGATTCAACCTGTAATGTTTCTCCATTGATAACTTCTGAACTCTTTTATATATTTTCAATTTTGCTTCACTTATAATAAACAAGTCTATGGTCAAACTATGCTTCAATGCATTTCAATTAATGTATGTAATTGAATATTAATGCTGAACTCATTTTTAATCTCTTCAGAATGGCAGAGGTGGGCATTATTGATCTCTTTCCTCTCACTGGAAAAGGAAACCAGATGAAACAGACTCCTACAGCTTCTTGTACAGTCATAAAGGTTGCCTGACAGAATAGGGTTTTCAGCAGAACGGTCTTTTCTTGCCCTGGTTCTGAAATCTCTCACGAAAAGCTGGGTGACCTTTGAAAATCAATCTGGGAGATCCATAGAAGGAATAGAGGAGAGCAAGCAAATAGAAATAAGTAGAACATAGCAATCTACCTGTATAACATTATGCATGTACTTTTACTATTTACAATGCTTTTTAATTGATATGTTATTGTTAAAAATATAAAATGAGAATTCGACTAAACAACTAGCCTAACAGCTGCTTTTAGCAGTTGCATTAATGTATAATTTACTTTAACCTCAAAAGTTAAGATATACTTCCCATATTATATTACGTTGGAGTTTTACACTCCTTGCTGCACAGTAGTTTTCATTTTATAAATTACCAAAATTTATGTTTTCCTAGCTTCTGATGTAAAAAGTTATGTTATTGTTAAGCAGCTTTACAGTTTATAAAATATACTATTTTGACTATTTGGAGTGTTTCCAATCAGTTATTATTAATGCATTTATTTAATAATACAGATACTTAAGAAGAAAAGCACTGTTTTCTCTTTGAGATGGTAAAATTGTCAGTAAACAACAGAATCTAATGATAAAAGTTAAATGTATTAATATACACCTCTTTATGTCTTTGTAGAACGGGACAATTAAGATTTTTGAAGCCAGCCAGTCCAAAGTAGTAAGCAACATTACTGAAAAGTTGATGTTTTGTAATTACAGTATTGGTTTTGAGAAATGAATACAAGTGGAAAGTGAATATATTACGCAAGCTGAAGCATTAATATTCACATTTTGACACTATGTTTGACATCCATGGTGGATATTTATGTCAGAGTTTGGAACCAGGATGAGATGTTTGCCCTAATCCTATTTTTCTCATTTTAAATCTCCCAGAAAACAACAGATAAGCAGCCTTAAAGTCTATAAAAGGAAAGAAATGTAACTACTAAAGCAAACTGCCTGAGTTATAACAATGAGGGATTCTGAGAGAATATTCAAGCTATTAAAATTCGAGCCCTCAAACAACTTAAATCATGGTGTCTTTAGTGCTTTCTGAGCTTGGTTGTTTTCTTGCAGTCATTTCATTATCTGACTAGGTAACATTTTCAGTGCTAAAAGGGAGTGGGATTGGCTCTCTCTGTATATTCAGTACCTTCTCTGTCATTTTTGGTGAAGATTATATTTTTCTGTTCCTTGATTAGGCTGTTGTTCACTGCTTTATTGTTAGCCTGAATTGACAGATCCTTGGTTAGGATACTGTTTAAAGTTTGATTATTTGTCTGGTGTTGCTCCTGGTGTTAATTCCTGCTTATCTGGTGAGGAGTTCTGGTTGGGATGCTCACCATTTCTCAGTTGAAACCATGGTTAAATTTATCCATATCTTCATTGTATCTTCTGACTACTAGTTGGTGTTCATGAATGCACTTTGCTAGTGTCCTATCTGTTTATCCTACATAACGGCTGTTACAGGCCTTACACCATATGATGTAGATGAGCTACTACTTTGAAGGACTTTAATTGGTTTGTGGGCTATGGTGATGCCATGTGGTGGTAATAATCTGTTGGCTGTTTCTGAGATTTGTTTTATGTATGGCAGTGCTATTCTTTTCATAGCTTGCATTGGTTGAGTGGTCAGGCACTTTTTGATAAAGTTGTGTGGATATCTATCCATTGGAAGATGTTGTATTGGTAATCTGTTTCCTTTTTCTGATGTTCTGGGTTACTAAAGTGTGTTTGTGTTTGTCTGAATGTTATTGAATGCTTCTCTTATTGAATGCTTCTCTTGTTAGAAGTTGGGTTGTTACTTTGGTATGGAAGCACTTGGTTAGTGTAGGTTGTATATCCATATATATCCACAAAAGTAAAATTACATCCACAACTCCAATGATCTGAGATATCCTACTATAGGGATTTAGACTTCTCTGTTTCCAAGTTAAATGACCAATCTTTCTATGATTATCTATATATAAATCATAACTTACAGCTACTAAATTCTAAAACTGTTTATCACAAAAGAATTTATGCATAACAGATTTTCCTTATGACAAAATTATTAGAAGATAGTTAAGTAACCTTTTTCATTAGAAGTCCCAATATTTTACAAGAACTAGGAGATCTAGGTCCAAATATCTTTGTAACCCTTCTTATATGTCAACACTAAAAGCCCTGGAAACACATTGAATTCCTTGAGTAATCTCAATTACATGAATAATTAAACTACAACTGCTTTCTCTATTTTCACAATCTCTCTCTCTCTCTCTCTCTCTCTCACACACACACACACACACACACACACACAAACTCACTCACTCACACACAAATTGTTTGATCACTTTCTGGTGAAAACATTTTTCAGAAATATAAACTTGCCTTATAGTCTCTAAGAGTTATTAATTATATTAGTACTTTAATGTTTTTACCTTTCCCTGGAAAACTTGTTTCCACAAGGAAAATACTTCTCTGGATCATCTGTATTATTTCTTAGAAAAGAGTCTGCTAACTTCGTTCAAATGAAAAAAAAAATGTTTGCATTCATTTTTTTCATACACAGGAAAGCTTTCTATTCCTTACTGAAGTGCTTCTCAAAAACTAATGTATTTATTACCATGACTTCCCTAGAAGACTTTTAAATTAGTTAATTTATTTCTTGAGAAATGTAAATTGGTGTAAAAGAGATTCAATGAACTCAATTTAAGGATCAGTGCTGTTGTTGCCATTGTAAATAAGAATTATAGAAGAGTAGATTACTTGCAGTGCACATTGTTGGATTTATGCCTGGAGTTCCATGCTGTCTTTGGGGTTCTCTATTATTTATGAAATGGTGCTAGCATTCAGAATAGAGTTTTGCCTTTGATATGCTCTGAATACTAGGCAAGAAAGGTTTTGTTTTCTGAACCCTTTTGGGTGCATCTTATAGATTTTTGGCTGCTAACCACAAAAAGAACCTCTAATTTAACCTATCATATATCGATTTATAGAGATCTTCTGTTTTTACACGTCAGCAAAGTTGGCTATGCTGCACACAAAAGAAATATACAAAAAATGGAAGTGCTGTTGAAGCACATCCAATGTACCAAGTACATCTGGAATATCCGTGGAGATTTAATAGTGACTCTGCTGTTTGGAATGCAACTTGGATATACCAAGTACTGTTACATATGCAAATGGGATAGCCATGCAAGTGAGTTTTTTTATATTAAAAAGAAATGGCCATTCCAAAAGAATTTGGTTCCAGGATAGAAATAGTGGCACATGAACCACTTGTTGATCTGACAAAGATTTTTTTTTTTTTGCCTCCATTTCACATACAACTCAAGACTGATTAATTTTTTTCTGAAAATGATGAACAAGGAAGCTGAAAGTTTAAGGTTTAAGATTAAGGAAGATATAGCCTCTAAGGGTTATTAATTATATTAAAACTTTAATGTTTTTTGGCTTTCCCTGGAAAACTTGTTTCCACAAGGCTGTTGGTCCACAAATCAGATACTTATCATCAATGACAAGTAGTTTGAAGATTTCTTAGTGGGGCCAAAAAAAATTGCCAAGAAAGCATTCAAGGTTGTCATTGAGAATTTTTTTGGTAACTACAGAACACAAAATCAGCTGGCTAAAAACGTCTTACCACATACATGAAGCCATGAAGTGCAACATGTCATTGAATATTCATTTTCCGCATTCACACTTGGACTTCTTGCCTGAAAACCTAGTTACAGTCAGGGACAAACATGGTGAAAGATTTCACCTGGGCATAGCCACAATAGAAAAACAGTATCAGAGCAACTGTAATCCATCAATGCTGGTTGACTGTTGTTGGACATCTCAGAAAGATGCCTCAGACATGGAGTACAAATTAAAATCAACAGCAAAGCACTTTTGGTCCTATTGAATTTATGCAACATATTGTAGACATTATGCAATTAAATACATTATAGCTATTAAAAGTTAACTGCAGTTTGAAAGGATCTATCATAACTACCAAAAGCTTTTCAGGAAGCAAATATTTTGAAAAAATGTGTTGCCCAGTGGTATTATAGTCCCTAACTTTGAATAATATTGCCTTACTTGCATATAAGTAAGCATATAATACTGAGCTTATGAACATTAAAATGTCAGTTGCATGATGGTATAGAATATAGAATATTGTCTTGGCCAATTCAGTTGTGACAAAACAACCATTATTGGAAATATTATTGGAAATAGATCTTCTGATGAGGTCGAAGAGTATGAATAATTTCATTTCTTCATTTGAGAGTTCTTTTCTCTAGGTGGATTGTCAGGCACAAGGAACCAGAATGATATTGTGAGCTAATCAAGATTACTTCTTTATTGCTGCATGCCTATCCACAAGTATCTTGCCAGATTGACTGCATTCTCTTGTGAATGGTCAGGGATTCTGGGGGAGATAGGATCTGTATTGCTTCCTGCTGTGCAAGGATTCTAAGCTTGGCCCCCTTTTAACACCTCCCTCCACTCTAGGACGCCCTTCATTCTCTAATGCAGTGTTTCTCAACCTTGGACAATTTTAAGGCATGTGGACTTCAACTCCCAGAATTCCACAGCCAGCAATGCTGGCTGTGGAATTCTGGGAGTTGAAGTCCACATGCCTTAAAATTGTCAAGGTTGAGAAACACTGCTCTAATGGAACAAGAGAAGGATATATAAGCCTTCCTTAAATATCTTTTCCCTTTTTTCACCACTGCTTTCTCTTTGCCATCTCCAGAAATTCTCCTCTCAATCTGTCTTCCAAAGAAAGTCAGGTTCAAACATTACAGACTCTCAGCTTAAGCAGAAAGTCCTGACTGGCTTATAAAATGGCTTAAGATAGTAGATTTTGTCAGGACTAGGTTATACCAACAAAGGCAGTTCAGTTATTGACTGAATCCTGCATGTAATTCATCCTCCTACAGATGACTGTTTTTAAAAGTTGATGTCAAGGTTACCCAGCAACTTTATCTCAACAGGGATAAGTAGTCCTTAGTCCAATCTCTCTTGAATTTCTCTAACAACCTTTAATGTAAAGATAAGAATTTTAGAGGAAGAAAAAAATTTAAATGTATATGGTAAACCAAATTAGATGTTTTTATCTGTGGCTTAAAGAATTTATCAGGAGAAAATCTGCTGTGTCATTTTGGAAAATGAGCAGCCATATAACCATAGCCATTTTAGTTCATTAACAAAAATACACAGTATGTTAAAATATAAATTGCTGAATATCACAGAAGCAGACAAGCAAATACTTTATTCAAAATTTCACAAGAAAAGATGAACAAAAATGAACTGTCATAGTTTAAGGCTTACCACAGAGAAACTCTTGTTCATAATGTGTAGTTGCATTTCTTCAGAAGAGATTGGAATAGGACTACACTAGGAGAAATATCATGAGGAAAAACACATTTCAAGTCAACCTATAGTCCCCTGAACCAACTATAAACAAAGAAATGGGAACTCTGGATTTTGGTGGAGAAAAGGCAACAACTCAATGGGTCAATGAGAAACAACTATATCCTAAAAAATTCCAGGTCAGTGAACATTAGTGGACACAAAGAAGTCATGAATTAGAAAAGCTTTTGAAAGAGTAGGTGATAATCTACTATTTCCTTTATTACAGGTAGTCCTCATCTTGCAACATTTCATTTAGTGACAGTTCAAAGTTACAATGACATTGAAAAATTTATTGATTTTTATATTCTAACATTAACAGTTCAATGATTCATGACCATTTTTTACATGTATCACTGTTGCAGCATCCCCGTGATCATGTGATTAAAAAATCAGCCGCTTGGCAACTGACTTATATTTATGACAGTTGCGGTGTCCCGGGATCATGTGATCACCTTTTGCGACCTTCTAAGAAGCAAGATCAATGGGGAAGCCAGATTCAATTAACAACCGTGTTACTAACTTAACAACTGTAATAATTCATTTGACAACTGTGGCAAGAAAGGTTATAAAATGGGGCAAAACTTACTTAACAACTATCTCGCTTAGCAATAGCAATGTTGGGCTCAACCGTGGTTGTAAATCAAGGACTACCTTTATTACAAAAGAGTACTGTACTAAAGAAATTGTGAAGACCACTTTATTGACTATCTTTTGAGATAGATTGTAATGCTTTCAGCTCAAAAATTAACATTTCTAAGCATTTATCAGAAAACATCATCTGAGAATTTCAGCTTGGTTTTTTAGAGCACTTAAAAAATCAAAATGAGCACACCGAATTAAGCTTGAAACTAGTATGTACATAGGTGTGTATTTGTCCAGCTGGCAAGCATCGTTCTGTGATACTTGAATTTTTCAAACCATTGTCAAGATTCACTTACAGAAGTCCAACAGTTTACCCTTTCACTCTGCTGATACCTATTTGCTTAATTCTACGTAGAATTAAATAATATTCATTGTGCATCTAATTCTGGAATCTGTAGGGATTCCTTCCCTTGACACTGATTGTGTAAAGATATTTTTTTACATTCTGAAATTATGGATTAATTTACATATTTAAGCAATATTCCAAATACCAGTATATAAGTTTTATTAAAATTGATCAACTTGTTACAAAAAAATCAAGAATGCTATATAAGAGATTTCAAATCAATTATACACTGTTAGCATAGTTGTTCATAATAAAGATATCATTCAATTATGATTTTTGATCTTTTTTCTCTTTCGCACTGACCAGCAGAGCTATAGTTGTAACCTCTGTATGTGTGTGTGTGTGAGTGTATCTATCTATCTATCTATCTATCTATCTATCTATCTATCTATCTATCTATCTATCTATCTATCTATCTATATAAACGGAATGAATAAAGCGCGTTCACCAGGAGAGTTTAAAGTTAAAATACTTTAATTAAAGTATTTTACTATATTAAAAGGTTGCCAAGCTTTCGTTGGGAAAACTCCCCAACATCTTCAGGGCTGAGAGACCGTTTCTAACAAGGTGGTTCAAACGGGTTCCATAGACGTCTGCGCTTGGTTCCTAGACTGTGCCAGCATTCCCTGCTGAACAGCTGATAGGTGGGAGGGGGAATCGGAGTAAAGATTTCTTCTGTCGTTCTCTCGAGCACTTGTGTTCACATCTCCGTCGATCTCAGGGGGTATTGTTAAAGCTATGTTCCGCCCTCTCCCGGTAGCACTGGCTCTCGTTGCAGCGGGGGGATTTAGTTTCATAAACCAACCCACACGGATAGAATCCTCCATTATCAGAGTAATCATCCTGTTTCCCATAAAATCAGCTGCATTAAAACGTTATTTAAACGCGTTGACTCCCACTGCAGCACGGATGAATATAAGAAAGAAGAGAGGAGACACCTCTTCCGTACGTGCATATATAACGGTTATCCATTAAAATTTATCAAACGACATTGTACAACTTTCCAGCACCAGATCACCCAACGAAGAAGGGATTCCCCCCTACAAAAAACACGCATCTCCCTCCCATACATAAGTAACATCTCAGAGGCCACAGCCAGACTACTAGCACCCCATGTAAAAACTGCGAAGGCAACTATGTGGGAGAAACAGCCAAACGCTTGAAAACTTGCCTCCACGAACACAAACTGGCCATAAAACGAGGCGAACCACACTCACAACTTTGGATGCATATGGCACAACAAGGCCATCAGTTTGACTTCAATAACACCCTTATCGTAGCCAGTGATGCCACGAAGGGAGGTTGGCTGCTAAAAGAAGCCTGGTTCTCGAATAACAACTCAATCAATCGTCACATTGACTTGCACCTAGCACAACAAGCGCTATGAAAATGGAACTCAAACCATTATCCTTTATATCACAAACCTTACAATCAACATCCACAACGTTCTAAACCAGGAGCTACACCTCCTCCCTACCAGAAACAATCTGATATAGACTACCCAGAAACCTCCCAACAACATCAAGGGGAAACCACACCCCCTTTAATTGGAGAAAACAACAATAATGACATTGGAGCGCTTAAGAAATTTGAGGATAGAACCACTAAATTTAGCACTACCCATAATAATAATAAAAGCGAATATCCCATACAGAGAGGGGAGAAAAAACATGTGATGACGACCCGTTCGCTTGATAAAAGGGAAAGTAACATGAGCGGGGAATCTGCCCAAATACCAACAGACTTTTGCTCACAGAAATGGGAGGGATTTAACTTGAATATTGACCTACGAGGGAAGATGAGCATGGAGGACACCATGATGGAGGAAGATGATTCAAACATTGAAAAATACCACATCCAGTTGATGCTTGTACATGCGAGCGAAGATAAATACGGGAGCACGCAGCAGAGGAAAGATGTTAAATTGCAGCCGATGAAGCCCCGCCTCCATGGTAGGATACACAATGACATCGAACTAAATCCCCCCGCTGCAACAAGAACCAGTGCTGCCGGGAGAGGGCGGAACATAGCTTTAACAATACCCCCTGAGATCGACGGAGATGTGAACACAAGTGCTCGAGAGAACGACAGAAGAAATCTTTACTCCGATTCTCCCTCCCACCTATCAGCTGTTCAGCGGGGAATGCTGGCATGGTCTAGGAACCAAGTGCAGACGTCTATGGAACCCGTTTAAACCACCTTGTTAGAAACGGTCTCTCAGCCCTGAAGATGTTGGGGAGTTTTCCCAACGAAAGCTTGGCAACCTTTTAATATAGTAAAATACTTTAATTAAAACATTTTAACTTTAAACTCTCCTGGTGAACGCACTTTATTCATTCCATTTATAATTATGCCCGGGAGTCGCATTTTCACCATCATTATTGAATATATATATATATATATATATAAAAAAAAATCTCACCCTGCATGCTGAAAAGAAAGGAAAACTCTGGTCTTTAAAAAGAAGTTCCCGATTCAGTGCTCAGCTTACTATAAACTTTCCTAAACTAATTTGTCAAAATAAAGAATGCATGAGAATCCTGGTGGGATTCCAGCTGGAGATTTCTGAAACACTACAGCAACCAGAAAATTTTCTTTTAAAGAAGAAGTGAAGTATTAATACCACTCTACAATGCCTTGGTAAGGCCACCCTTGGAATACTGCATCCAGTTTTGGTCACCACGATGTAAAAAAGATGTTGAGACTCTAGAAAGAGTACAGAGAAGAGCAACAAAGATGATTAGGGGACCGGAGGCTAAAACATATAAGGAACGGTTGCTAGAATTGGGTATGTCTAGTTTAACGGAGAGAAGGACAAGGGGGGACATGATAGCAGTATTCCAATATCTCAGGGGCTGCCATAAAGAAGAGGGAATTAAGCTATTTTCCAAAGCACCTGAAGGCAGGACAAGAAGCAACGGTGGAAACTAATCAAGGAGAGAAGCAACCTAGAACTAAGGAGAAACTTCCTGACAGTGAGAACAATTAATCAGTGGAACAGCTTGCCTCCAGAAGCAGTAAATGCTCCAACACTGGAAGTTTTTAAGAAGAGACTGGACAGCCATTTGTCCGAAATGGTGTAGGGTTTCCTGCCTGAGCAGGGGGTTGGACTAGATGACCTCCAAGGTCCCTTCCAACTTTACTACTACTACTACACTGAGCATTTTCCCAAGGTGGCGTCTAGTTGCTCCTCAACATATTGAAGCAGCTACAAAATTTGGTCCCCTAAGACAAGTCCAATTTTTCTACAGTCCCTATCTGTGTGCTTGTTGATTTTTTCTTATTTAAATAAATCCTCTAAATCCCTTGAAATAAAAACATCTACCAGTGAAAAAGAGGAAATAAATGTGCTTCTCTCCACAATGAGATAAATCACTACATATATAACTGGAATCTGGTAGAAGACAAGGTGTTCAAATAGCTTTTATGACTGCCAAATCTAGTCTCCACAGAGACTTTAAAAACATGTTAACATGCAAATGAATTCTAATCTTGTACGTTATATATGCTGTCACAATCTGATCCAGCAATACTCCATAGTATTTAGTTGGTGACAATTGTTTCCCCATTGTATCATAGCTCTCAACAAAAAAAACAACAAAAAAACCCCCACAGGATATTATTCCACTGCATTCACAGGAAGAGAATATTCTTTTAGAAATATTGTAAAGTAAGTTCAGCTTTTTAAATCTGGATTTATATTCCCAAATAATGAAATTTTACAACAACAACAACAAAAAAGATGACATCTTATCTTAACAGAATTTAATGATTTTGTGTGAATACTGTAGTTTGTATAGAGCCCTTGCAAAATGGCATATAAATCATTGATATAAATGATTAAAAAAATAAAAAGCTGAGGTGTTTCAAACACAGATACTGCTCTACACAAGGGCTTGGTGTTCATACAGATTTAAAACAATTTGTTTGTAGATGAGCCAATGAGCTATATGGGCTGTAGTGTTTTCAGGAGTCCCCCTACCACCCAGATTCCTGGTTTTCCAATTTAAAAAAAAAAGAGTAGATTTCTTGTCTCTACAGAATCTGTGTTGTGGAACAAAATATTCAAGCACAATTTTGTCCTATCTTCTCCATGTGTTTAGCTAATGAAATCCTGATCCTGTCAATTGACCATAGTGCTAATATACTGTAAGAGGTAAGGGACTATTTATCAACAAAACGGTTAGGATCAGAGTTTTCAGAAAACTGGAACCCATCTTTTATCTACATTCAGAAAGCAACTGAGGAAGCCACAATATCAGTGATGCTCTGATAGGATAGTGGACTCAGTCCATGAAAGAAATCCTAAGTCAGTCCTTGTTCCATGCCAATAAATAAATATATGAATCAATTTGTAAATAATTCAGTTTAAAAACCATTATATTAGTATTAGTATTTTAGATAAAGATGCAGAGTGCAGGGTAACTAAGCACATGTTACATAACACTTAAATGCTGTGTGTTGTTTAGTGGCGAAGGAAAAAATCCTGTAAGGTAATAGACTATTATTATTATTACTATTATTATTATTCTCAATCATCGCACAGTCAGCCAGATGTTCAGACTGGATTTGGCATTTTGTCTACCTATCGAGTCCTTACCCAGGACCTGGGATAGGCAGATGTAGATGTTTGATGGTATTACAGGTATCGTCGCAGGATGGAAGCAGTTCCTAATAAGGCCGCCTTTTGCAATTGACTAATCTTTCCAGAATTGGTGCATTCGTTTTAGATATCCTCGTCTTGTTGGACTTGATCTATAGTAACAGATCATTATTTCTTTGTTTTCCATCACTGTGTATCTGCGACGGGTAAATACCTTTTCTTCCAGTAGTTCTGCAGCTGCTGGCCCTGGTTGCTCAGCCAACAGTCCTGAGTCCTGTAACCCATTTTTTCACCAGATATCCAGGAACTCCAATATCTAGTGCGGACCTTGTTAACCCGGGCGACGTCCGAGCCGGTATGGCATTCTGAAATTTACGTCTCACCATATTTTTTATGGGATATTATTATTATTATTATTATTATTATTATTATTATTATTATTATTATTATTATTATCATCATCATTATCACATTTTATGTTATCTTTTTTGTTTGCTTGTTTAGGGAAATGGATTGGGAGAATCTGTCATGAGATACTGCAACAAGAAGATAGGTATATTTGAAGCAGGGATCATCCTACTGAATGAAGAGTTGGTCAATTTTAAGCTAAGAAAATGTATTATGAACTGTTAATGTTATGGTACAAAACAGTTGTATTTTTTCCTCTTTGTATATTTGATTTTCAATTTATTTCACTATGTCTAGCTTTTCATGTAACATTAGAACAGCGGTTCTCAACCTGTGGGTCGCGACCCCATTTGGGGTCGAACGACCATTTCACGGGGGTCGCCAAACAACACAGTCCGCCATATTTTCCCCTTTTCCTTAGCTGTGCTACTCCCTTTTATTCTATTGGCTTTTGAAAGCCAATAGAATAGACTCTCTTGAATAGGTGAGCTGTCTGGAAGCTTTCACCCCTCCCTGCTGAGCAACTACTAAAAATGTAAGTAAAAGAGGGCCAGGGGTGGGAGGTGGGAAGCCAGCGAGCGCAGGGAGGGTTGCTGCCGTGTGTGGGGCTTGGCGGGTGCCTTACCTCCCTTGGGCTGGGTCAGCTGATGGCCCAGCCGGTGGTCACCCTGCGCCGTTGCTGCCCCTTGCCAGCTATGCCTCGGCTGGCGCAGGAGGCGGCACCACGCATGCGCGGCGCTACCGGGCAGGGAAAGTCCTTGACTTACGACCGGTTGGGTAGTCCTTGACTTACGACCGGTTGGGTAGTCCTCGACTTACGACCGGTTGGGGTCGCAGCATTAAAAAGGTCGAGAACCACTGCATTAGAAAATTAAGAGCAACTTGATTGCTTTTTGTATCCTCACAAATCATTGATGTAATTAGGCTGTGTTTTGGAAAATAACATTAAAAGTACAAAGAGCTGGGATGGTTACCAACATCTTGTAGGGAAAGACATTAAAAAAAATTGTTAAATTATAAAACAAGCCTGCACAAGATATGGCCTGTGGGTGACATGAAGCCCACCAAGCAGCCTTGTGTGACCTGCCTTTTAAAATAATTTATATATTTTTAATAATTCACCGCCATTAAATGTTACCACTGCCAGGAAGAATACAGTCAAGCTTCTCCAATTCCTCTGGCCTCGCCAATGCTGCCTGCTCCATCACAGCCAATACAAAACACGAAGCAACTGACTGACATGCCAGCTATTCCTTTGTGGCCAGCAGGGAATTTTAATTGATCCTTTCCCCTTTACTGGTTGTAATAGGCCTGCTGTAGGATAAGAATTGGTCCAAAACTGTGCAGAGAGGAATGGGGAGCATTTGCTACATGCTCCAGGAAGCAAAACAGCCTTAGACCAACTCTTTGCATGTAAGCAAGTGTTTATACTGGTGTGTGACTTTCCTGGTCTTGCCTTGATTGATGATTAACTCAGAAGCAAGGGGCTGATCTCCTCCCTCTCCACCTCCCTCCCTCTCTTTTTGGGCAAAACTGACATAAAATGCTGTCATGTGACCATGGGATTTTGCAAATGTCCATAAATACATCCTAGCTGCCAAGTGTCCAAAGTCACATGACTGGGAGGGCAACTGTCAGAACTTCAAATGTGGGTCGTAAGTAACCCCAGATAGGTCCTTCAGAACTTTTAATGGTTACCATTATAAGCCAAGGACCAGGGCTTTTTTTCTCATAGAGTTCCGGCACCTTTTTTGGATGGAACCTTGTAGGGTAGGCAAGGCGGGTTGTATGATGTGTGTGAGTTCCGGCATCTTTTTTTTTTTTTTTAGAATAAAAGCACTGCCAAGGACTACCTGTACTATATGTGTCTGTCTAATTGCAAGAGTTTCCATATATTTCGTGTGCTATATGTTGTAAAAAGTGTAAAAAGTAAAATGATAAATGAGAGCAAGTGTTTATATCTGAATTTTTTATCATGGTCAAATGTAATGTTTTATTTCTAGGAAAACACAGGCAATGTTGTCTTTAGAGTTGCAGGCAGAGAAAAGAGATAAGAAAAAGGCTTACTGCCTGTCTACTAGATCCAGGACCCACAAGCATGTTAAGAGTTAAATGAATTGAAGCAGCGTAACTTTCACATAAATAAATACATAAATATGTAGAGTGCACTTCGATCTAGCTTCCAAAAGATGTTTATTGCACACTTTGTCTTTCTTGCATCTGCCTCCTCACAGATTCTCTATGGAAGTTCTTAAGTTTAGGTTAGTTTTAGAACTAAAGAGAGCCATATTCATCAGAAAACATCTACTCTCTAATCCTTACAATTTTCCAACTGAAAGCATAAAAGACTGAAATCAAAGAGCCAGCTCGATACCTTTGAACTTTTCTGAATAATTTAAAAGGAAGGGCTGAGTTTTGCACTATATCTACTATACACCATAACCAAGGAAAGGAAAATTATCTCTGAAATGTGGATAATACATTTCCAGTAAACCTTTTTTCTCCAAGGTACAGTAGCTTATTTCCAATGGCCTTATATGCAATACTGGAGTGAATTTTGCATTTTAGCTCCTGTCTGATCTTAACCAGATAATAATTTAATTACAATTTTGGACACTCCACTTGCTTTCTAATAAAACAAGTTACAAGGATAATTTAAAATAGTTTTGTAAATGTCAGTCCAGTTATGTCATTTATTTTACCAAACATCATGTATTTGCTGATTTTTCCCAATTAGGTAATTAAAATGCTTACCTATCTTGTGTGCTGCAGTAAAAATAACAAGGTACAGCCAACCAGGAGGAAAACAATTCCTTGAGCAACATTTTAAAATACAGGAGCTAATGGTTAAATTGCTAGAGAAGTGCAATAACCTTAATGGTGAAAGAGTGAAATATTAATAAGGAAGATAAGCATAAGTTAAATTAATAGAGTTAAGTTTTATTCTAATAAATGAAACTGTATCTAGACCTGCCTCCTTCACACAGTTTTACTGTGTGACAATATTGTCACTGTCTAACTGCATATCCTCATGTCTTCTTATTACTTTGCTAAACTTTTTTTATTAGAGAAAATGACAAGTTGTATAGTAAAAATGTGTACAATTCATGATTGAGATATAATGAGTAGATTTGTCCTCAGAGAATATAACTGCTGTATCAAGATGACCCTCGTTTCTCTAATATTTGACTTCCATCCTTTGTTGTAGAGCTCTTTTGCACCCTTAATGGCAATTTTTTTTACATAGCTTTTGTTTCTTTTCCTTCTCTCCTTTTGTTATATGCATATGTGTATATGCGCATGCAGGTAATTAAGAATAGCACAATCTCCGTTAATAAAATCACGTATTTTATTTGTAAGAGTCAGGTGATATGGATGTGTGTGTATAAATTTGATAAATAAATAATTATTATTTTAAAAATTATCATTTTAAACTATCATTTAAAAAAATTAAAAATAGAGTTTCTTGTCCTTAAACTTTGGAGGATGTTTAAACCTTTCCATTAAAACACAGCCCAAATTCTTACAGCATGCTTAACTAGGTCAGTGGGGGAGAGTTGTGGGAACACCAACACAATAAAAATAGCATCCTCAATTTTGGAGAATTTTATTCTTAATTTGGAGCTTGGGATTTTTCAGAACTGAGATTTCCCTAGGATACAATTTGACCCTAATTAGGGAGTCTGCATTCAAGGCAAGGCTTTAACATAAACTTTTGTTTGTTTATTTGTTAATTCTGTAATATCCACCCAATTTCAATTGACTCTGGGTGGCATTCAGAACCAGAAGAATCCATAAAAATAGAAAAACACATAAAAACATACAAATAGCCTAGTCTGAAATAATCTTATATCATGTGAACTTGCAATACAGATTCATACAAAACCCAGTCTAGACAACAGGCAGAAAACAACACTAAAAGGAAAAGTGTTTATGTGGCACAGTGTAGCAGCTGTAGGTTTTTCAGTGCAAAGTCTTATAAGCAGAAGGTAAGATTGGCATCAGAATGCCTAACAGATGGCTGCAGGAGGATTCCATATGCCACAATGTACTAATAATTTATTTACATGTAACTCTGACCGTTTCTTGCTTTCCTGTGTAACTTAAGGTAAACTCAGCTTGATGGCATGTCAACACAAGCAGGCAAACCAACCCATCTGATGCTAACAAATTTGCATATCTAAACTCCACAGAAAAACTAATAGCTAGCCAAAAGCTAAGAGTAAGATACAACTTAACTCAAAACTAGTTCACCTACCATATTAGCTGAGAATACAGGGACATTGATTCTAATTTGACAGAGAAAAAAAATTAAAAAAAAACAATGAGTAGAGATTACTTTAAACCTCAGAACAGATCAACTGGCGTTCAATATTACTTTCCAGTAGTTATTATATATTTTTCAGTCAATATATATATATATATATATAACATTTTTATAACAAAATCATTAAAGGAAGATCATTTAGCCGTAAGACAACCATAAACCCTTCCATCACTACTAAAAATAGATATCTATTGACAAAATTTTAGCCCAGTGCAATCTTTACCTTACAAATGTCTTGCAAACAGATATGTCTGACCTATAAAGTCATGGGGACTTTTGAGATTTTTAGACTCTGCAAATCCTTTAAGTCTGTGGGGTTAAGTTAATGTTATTAAAATGAGCATTGTCCCTTGTTTGATTTGTTCTTGGAGGAATTCCTATGTTAATATAAAATAAATATTTCCTTCGGATTCATAATGATAATTTAGGAAATATTTCGTGGAGGGTGCATCACCAAGGTTTTCCTTAGCTAAATTGAGTTCACCATTTGAGGAAAAATACAAATGGGCCAATTTTTTGTCAGCCACCTGCTGGTGGAATGAAAACATAGTGCAGGGGTGTCAAACTCAATTTCACTGAGGGCCACATCAGCACTGCGGTTGCCCTCGGGGGGCTGGTGGGTGCAGCCTACTGGGTGGCCATGGATTGAGTGGGTGTGGCCTACTGGGTAGGCGTGGCCAGCTCTACATCATTCGCATCAAGGGTGCCTGTGGGGGCCTGGGCAGGAGTGGGACAGATCTGAGGGTCTCTGGCAGAAAGGGGTGGGACCAGGGAGAGCCCATCAAGCCAGATATGTGAAGTAGGCGAAGGCCATTTGTTGGCCACTTCCAGGCGATGGGTGCATTTCTTCATTCCTCATAGAGGGTGACACCTCCCCAGCATGCACCCAGGGGGTGGGGCTGATGCGGCAGGGGCTAGTTCCTCGCTGTTTCCAGACGGCTTGTGGAGCTAAGACTGAATGCATTTCAGCATAGATGGCCACCACAAAAATGTACATTGACTCCCGGCTGGCCTGGGCCAGGGCCAAGGGAGCGGGGGCCGTTCCCTCACTGTTTCCAGGATGGCTTTGCGAGCCACATGAAACCACTTCGCGGGCCGCATCCAGCCCCCGGGCCTTGTGTTTGACATGTCTGACATAGTGGAATAGTATTCCTTACAAGTTGATATCTATTTTCTTTATGATTATGGCAAGTGGTTGGAACAATATATAGCAAAAATGTATCATATATCTAGGAATACAAGCAGTGAGAAATCTTTGAGTTGGATTGGAATTTAAATTGAGTTTTGATAATGAGATTCATGAATGTCTAACTTTTTAGAAAAAAAATCTACTTTGAAAATTAGTGATGAATTATTTTATTGGAAACCCTGGGTAGGAGCTGGGATTATGATTTTAAATCAACTGCTATGCAGTGTTGAGATTCAGCCAGTTCACACCAGTTCGGCATAACCGGCAGCTAATTTTTTGTTGCCCAGGCCCAGAACAGACTTCCTGAAGCAACATCCACACAGAGAACTGGTTGTTCACATATTTGAATCCCACCACTGCTGCTACTGTATGTAGTACTATTTTAAGGATTTTTCTCAACTTCAGATTGAATTTGATCTTCTCAGTTCACAACAGTGGAGGTATCATCATGATGTTCTGAAAAATCAATATGAACCATATGCTTTGGCTGCTTCAAAGGCATCTAAATTGCTTTCTTGCGATGGAATCTATTACAGAAATCTATAACATATCTCTATAAAAAGAGTATTTTGGGATATTTCAAATATGGACTAAAGAACTTACAATAATATCGTATATTTTTTATATTATAGTAGTGATTCATTGTTAAACCAATGACTTGATAAATATAAAATGTAATTTTTTTCTTTTCCTTATTACTTTGTATTTTTATTTTATTTCTTTTAGATTAAAGTTTGTTCAAATAATAAACGTATTTTAAAAAAAGAATCCATAAATATTTCTTCTTCCCCACAAACAACATTAAACTGTGGAAATATAACTAAAGTGAGGTTTGGCCTTACTTGAGACGATAGGGTCACACAAGAAACAGTGATACATAGCACCCAGTCTGAGCATCTGAAGAGAACACGATACATGATCAAAGGAACAGCATGCCACCAATATAAAATATCTTATACTTAAGCTTTTGGCTTGAATAATTAAACTGCATTTGGAAGAGATCATCCTTGGTAATGCCTTAAAAAAACCACCCTAGCATTGGCTACTTTAAGTGGGGATTATATATACAGGAACTGCATTATCCTTCAAATATACTAAGATTTTGTGCTTGGATATATTGTACTTGAAACATACAGTAGTATTCTTACATTCTGTAATTTAAATGGATGTTTGCAAAGCCAAATCTTTCTCTGTTCATTCTCTCATCCCATGCTTCTTTCTCTGACTCTGACTTTCCTTTTAGAGGCAGAATACATTTTCCCCTTCTTTCTGTGTAGCAAGTACCCAATCAGATGTTACATTTAGGTATATCAAGGAAGACTGTCCTGAAAAGCTGAACAGAGATTCCACATGTGATTTTTGGATGATCCAGTTAAGGGAAATCAGGTCAGGTAAAAGACCACTGGTGCAGACTTCAGGAGCTTCTCTTTGCTCACTAGAGAAGACAAAACTGAGCCAAAAGCTGGACAAATGATTTGAGAAGTTAAAAGTCAGTTTATCTTTATCACAGGCAGATGTAATCACAAAATTAAAATATAAAGGATTTTTAAGAACAGAACAGTACCATCATATTTTTAATCCAAAAATAAAAACATCTCCAGCAGAATTTAACTCGCAAATGGCTGCCACTTGCCACATGCCATATGGATTATAGGGGAGAAGAGGTTAAGGTTGAGAAACACTAATCCAAAGTACTGTTTTCAGATTAGAATTGCCAATCTGAAAATGAATGAAAATGTCTTTACCTGTGGTAAGGATCAGAGGTAGCCACCTTTATCAAAGCAAAATAGTTTAAAATGTATTTTTTAAATTATTAGTTATACTTTTTGAACTACAATTATATTTTATTGGCCATTTGAGTTATTCTACCCTTTTAAGGCAAAAGAGTAGGGTATCAGTAAAATTTAATTAAGCTGCAATTCAGCAGTAATAGCTGAGACAGTCTAAACAAAAAATGTCAGAATAACGTTTCTCCATCTTCAACTGCATTATGTAGATGCCCCTTTACAATAAATCATTTCTTGAAATGCCACACATTTCTTTGAACTTCTTCATTTTCCCCTCATTGAATTGAATGTTATAAATTCCCCACTGATTGTAAAATTCTCCACTGTTAAACCCCCTTTTTCTTCAATCTTGGTTTCTACTTGTCTTTTCCAATTTTTCTTCAGTCTAATGCATTGACTGCTTTATTTGTTATACAGCTGGGGTGTCAAACTTAGTTTCATTGAGGACCGCATCAGCATTGTGGTTGCCCTCGGGGGGCCGGGTGGGTGCAGCCTACTGGGTGGGCGTGGGTGGAGTGGGTATGGCCTACTGGATAGGCATGGTCAGTTCTACATCATTCATGTCAAGGGTGCCTGTGGGGGTCTGGGCAGGAGTGGGACAAATCTGAACGTCTCTGGCAGAAGGGGGTGGGACCAGGGCAGAGCCCATCAAGCCAGATATGTGAAGTAGGCGAGGGCCATTTGCTGGCCACTTCCAGGCAATGGTGCATTTCTTCATTTCTCACAAAGGGTGACACTTTCCCAGCATGCACCCAGGGGGTGGGGCCAACACGGCAGGGGCTGTTTCCTCGCTGTTTCCAGATGACCTTGTGGAGCTAAGACTGAATGCATTTCAGCATAGATGGCCACCACATAATTGTACATTGGCTCCCGGCCGGCCTGGGCCAGGGCCAAGGCAGCGGGGCCATTCCCTCACTGTTTCCAGGATGGCTTCACGGGCCATATAAAACCACTTTACGGGCCGCATCTGGCCCCCGGGCCTTGTGTTTGACATGTCCATTATACAGTATTAGTGTTTCTTAGAATTTTTAAGAAGTGTCAACATAAAATAATTATATAAGAGCCATGGTGGTGCAGTGGTTAGAATGCAGTATTATAGGCTAATTCTGTCGACTGCCAGCAGTTTGATCCTGACAGGCTCAGCTTTCCATCCTTCCGAGGTCTGTAAAATGAGGACCCAGATTGTTGGGGACAATATGCTGACTCTGTAAACCACTTACAGAAGGCTGTAAAATACTGTGAAGCAGTATGTAAGTCTAAGTGCTAGTGCTATATTAGCTTTCAGATTTTTAATTACTGAGATCTCTGTATCAGCTCGCAGACTCTTTATTCTAAAGGCTGAATATTGCAATTATCTGCCTCCTTCCTTTTGGTATTCCATTTATGCACTCTGGAAGTCCAAAAGTGAGACTATAATTAATAACTAGTCAATAAATATTTAGTAACTTTTAATGCCCAGTCCTCACAGAATTGATGCTGACACACACACACACACACACCCTTCCCATTTTCCTAGATAAGATGTTTTTTTAAAAAAGGTTTGAGATCGGGTAAAGTTACTGCTCTAGAAAAGAAGGAAAAACAATGGGAATAACAAGACTGGGTTGAGATTAGGCGAGGGGCAACCACAAAAAGAAAGAGAATCCCTGTCTGTGCAAGCAAGCAGCCTCTCCCAGCCACAGCTAATTTTCAAAGGTGTCCATTTGCACTTCCTACCATTCCTTTGCAGTGGGTTCCCCCCCCCTTTTCAGGAAATGTAAGACAACACACATTTTTGCAGATAATTATTTGGGAGCAAGAACTTTTCTATCAGATGTTAGATGCACTTTGGAGGAAAATAAGATGGTAGGATAAATAAAACACTGCAACCTTAAATCCTCAACTGGATTCAATGCATGTGAATGACTGATGGCAATTCCAACCTGAAAACAGTAGTTTGGACCAGCGTTTCTCATCCTTAACAACTTTTAGATAACTGAGCTTCAACTCCCAGAATTCTGAGAGTTGACGTTCAGACATCTTGAAGTTATTAAGCTTGAGAAACAGAAACCATTTTTTACTGCCTATTATATAATGATTTTGATTCTCCTCCCCTGATTATGGCCTATTTTGGGAGATGTTTACTGGGTACTGTGGGCTACTGTGGTAATGCATTATCACGATTGGCAGTGACATTCGTATTCTGTCTTTCCAATGATTCCAAATCATGGATTGATGCCAAGCTGCCCTTTGGGGGGGGGAAAGGAGGGGGAGAAACAGTTGGTATAGTCACATAAATTGCAAAAGGTTCCCTTCCTGAGTGTGAACCAAAGTTGGCTGAAGAACATGTACTGCACTTAAACAAAATATATTCTTTATTATCCATTTTCCATAGTTGCAGCCAAGAATTTTGGGTAGTCCTCTTTATTTTCTCCCCTTTCCCTTCCCTCTTGCATCTCATTACTTTAATCCTTTCCTTCCTTCTCTGTTGTACTTTTGTTGATTCTTATCTCATTTTACTCCTGTGATGGCTGTTACCCAAATGCTCTTTTTGTTTATACCTCTTATCAGTTTACTTGCAATGCTTCAGGCCCATAATCCTTTAATTTATATCTTTTTTTGTTTAATTTAGTTAAACGCTTTCAGAAGCATTGCCTGTCTTGCTCTTTGCAATCATTAGAATTGTTGAATGTCATAATTTGCTTTAATTTTAATTTGCATCAAAAATAACTATAAAGAACTTGTATTCCTTTACCAAGGGCATATAAGACGACCCCCGATTTTGGAGACGATTTGCATGGTTTAGAAAGTCGTCTTATACGCCGGAAAATACGGTATGTATAATAAAATGTTAGAATTTCTGTCTTATCATATCTTAATATTCCTTCCCCATCTATCTACAACCAATGTTGCATCCTAAAGTAAACTTCCTGGGCTGCAACTCAAGTTTTATTTTTTTAGGACTAATGAAAAAAATATTATAAATCTCGGTAAAGTATGTAAAAACACATGGCTCACTGTGCTTAAATATATGTCAAACTGAGTTAATCTGGACTTGGAACCTATCAGATCCTTTTGATGAACATGGGTCATAATCCATGTGATAGTCAGTTCTGAATACCACTGTAAGGTTTATTATTTTGTTTTTAGCAACTATACATTCCCATGTCCTTCTTTTAGAAGGCAAGATTTATTGCAGCTTTAGCAAGAAGTTGGCTCTGACTTCCTAACTGGCTAATTTTATTTTCTAATATAGAAAAAGGTTCACATCAGTATCCAAAATGATGATATTCTGAAAATGGTAAGGCAATGCTGCAAGTGCAGTTATGGCATAAAATAGCTGAGTCAGTGCCAGCATTCCACTGGCTTCAGAATTGCTACAAAAATGACTTTTTAAAGCCAAGAACTGTAATGATATGTTGCTTTAAATAGATCAGATTTAAAGCTACCAATGATATCAACCCAAAAATAATATTGTAGTAGACCTCGTGAAGATCTTGATGTTACGGGTCACCATAAAAACAGCAACACTTTTTCCATGCCACATATACTACTGACTGTAAACTGCATGTCTTTCTACCCATGTCACTGTATCAATACTGTCTGCAAATTCCTTTCAATGAAAAAATACTAATATACAATTTAACAAACATGTAAATTGGAGCCAGCTGTAATAAAGATGGAGAAAACATAGGAAGGAACCAGAAATTTTAGAAAAAGTAGAAATTGAATTATTATTAAATTACATTATTAGATTATCAGTCTTACTGCCCCACCACTATTTTAATATTTATTTGATCCTTAATTAATCAGCACAATACATTATCAATGCATGATTTTATTGAATATTCCTTGTATATTATTTCTGACCACACTACTGTAATAGGCCAACAATAGCACAAGGCTAGTAAAATAGTGTCACATGATTAAATTTATTTATAAAAAATATTAAGCTATAAAAATGATTTTGTCCAAGATTTTTAGCACAAAAATCAAGTTTCTTATATAGCTGAACATTTTTGAAAACACAATTGGCCATAAATATAGCTATTAGTTTATTCGAATTTTAGGACAGAGGACCTGAATGAAAAGTTCTATAAAAATGATAGTGGTGATAATAAAAAATGTTGAAGTTAAGATGTTATATGGATGAAGAGAGATTGTGGCAAGATGGGTGAAGTATGGGATGAATAATTTTCTAATGAGATTTAGAAAATTAGATATAGGACTGGCATTCAGATGGCCTGCTGTTGTTTTGAAAAGTAAAAGAAAAAAATGTGTACTTCTGACATCATTCTTCATTATGAAAAATATTATTATTTATAGAACAGATTCATACAATTCATAAATTACACATAAGGCTGCTTTAGTTCTAGTTTGTAATGAAATAATTGTTTAAATCTGGGGTGCATGTAGTAATGATTAAGTCCTTCCTTTGCAGCACAAAGAGAAGGATAACCTGGATTTTTCAGATTCATTTAAAACATAATATTAACAATACTAGTCCCATTAAGATGGTTGGAAATGTAATTAAATACTTGGAGTCTGCTAACTTTATAAAACAGAAGTGCAGTTAAACTATTACTAAGCCCATAAAAACAACTGCAGGGAGAGTTGTGTGCAGTAATAATTCACGTCTGATTTTTGGAGGCAGAAGCATTCGGAAAGCAGTTTGCCTGTCAAGAGCAGAACAAACTGGAAAGCATATATTTCATATACAGACATACTGATTACTTTAGTAATGATTGTTGAAGGAGCCAGATGGACATAACCCTCTCAGGGATCCTCAGATCTTATGGTATAATATATGGCCTCATTATTAATATTTATTTAAAACTTGTTTTTCTATAGGAAGTCCTCAAGTTAACGACTGTAATCAGGACTAGAAACTCAAGTCACTAAGCCAGTGGTTCTCAACCTGTGGGTCGGGACCCCATTTGGGGTCGAACGACCATTTCACGGGGGTCGCCAAACAAGGCTGTCCACCATTTTTTTCCCCTTTTCTTTGGCCACGCCCCTGGTACCTGGTGATGTATAAGTGGTTGGGGGTCACCACAACATGGGGAACTGTATTATGGGGTCGCAGCATTAGAAAGGTTGAGAACCACTGCACTAAGCAATGCGATTGGCAAGCAAAAGAAATCATGATTGCACCAACTTATGATGGCAATTCTGGCAGCTCCAGTTGCCCGAACTGTTAAGCGGAGTGTGCATAGTCATTAAGTGCAACATCACATGATCATGGCTTACAACTGTCTGCCAGTTTTGCCACTGACTTTGCTTGTTGGAAGCTGACACTGAAGGTTGCAAATGGCAATTATGAGACCATGGGGATGCCGCCGAAGTTGATGTCTCTTCGTTTAGTTCAGTTGTAACTCTGAATGGCTGCTAAATGAGAGGTCCCTGAGTGATGGCTACTGTCCATTCAAGGCAGCTTACTTGACAATTACAATTAATAAAATTCAGAGTTACACAAACCAAGCACATTTAAAAACAGCAATTAAACATCAGAAGGGCAAAATGAATAAATGCTCACTAAAATAACCCCAAAGCTTTTTCGAATTCCAAAACAAAGGCCTTTTTCTGTGGTATCACCCACTGTTTCTCAAAGAATAAGGGACTACAAAAAACTGTCTCTAGGCAGATTTCTATAAAAGGGGCTACCATAGCTGCTTTGGATCTAGATTATTTAAAACATTGTTCGTAAAAGGACTGGAATAATGTTTTCCAGTTTCTTCATTTGAAGAAGAATTTAAGCTAATTAAAATTTGCATACTGTCTTGAAGGGCAATGCCACGTATTATCTAATAGCTAGTGATAATGGGAACTTTAAGATAATCGTAAAAAAACCTTACTGCATTCATTTCTGGTTTGCATGGGGAGAAAATGGAAATTATTTTAACAAGTAGGTTTGTTATATGAAGCATACAAAAAGTGCTGTCTCAAAATATATTTTAATTAAAAACACACAAGGGCAATTAGCAATGAAAAGGAAATAACAAGTTTTTCTTGTCAAATTCAGAAACTGCTACCACTTTCATAATTATCCAGTTTTAAAACTGTTTCTCCAACTCCAATTACCTTCTCTTTATTTTTTGGGGGGGCTGCATTTGAATCAGTTTTTGATTCCTGGTGACTACTGGACCAGTCCTCCAGTTTTCTTGACAAGATTTTCAGAAGTGGTTTGAAGTCACTGACTGATTCCTAGGGCTGTGACAGAGTGACAGGCCTAAGTGACTCAGATGTCTAAGGCTGGACTAAAATTCACAATCTTCTGATTAGTCTAGTATCTTAACTACTATAACTAATAGCTTCTCATTCATTCATTCATTCATTCATTCATTCATTCATTCATTTATTTATGAGACTTATATACTGCTATATTTTCTAGTTAAAACTAAACTCTGCATTATTGGTATTTTTCTGTAAAATTGTTAATTAAGTTTTATTTCTTTCAGGAACATCTGAATCAAAATCTTGTATCAGTACTTAACCTATATTTTAAGTACCTAAATTACACTTTTAGAAATTCAAAACAATCTTTATGGCTTTTTTCTTGTGTAAATGTATGAGATTGTAATGTTCCTAACAGGAGAACTGTACCCGTTGGTTACTGAGCAATTTGGGTAAGTTGTTAAAGAACATGATAAAACTGTTAATTTTCAGGTTTTGAATTTCTTTAATTGCACAGAGGACCACAAACCAATAAAGTTTATTTAGAATATCATAATATGTTTACTCAGAATCTTCTATTATAGCTCCTGTTTAAATGCTGTTTCAAAGTCCTCTTTTTGAATACGTATGAGTTAGATCTGACTCATAAGTAGAGCTCCCAACAGCACAACCTTGGCCTTCTTTGTGTCATCATCTAATGACACCCTAGTTACAATAATGCACAATGGTGCCTATAAAACATCTGACAAATCGATTCTATGCTAAGAAGCCTTTAATAGATGGAATTCATTTTTTGTTTCAAAAAAGTGCTCTTCATGTGCAGGCACAAAGGGAGAACCACTGTAAATCCTTAAAGTCTCTTTTAGAAGGCAGATTTAGCCCTGAGATATTTTTTGATTTGCTGACTAGACATTGTTGTTGGAATATTGTTCTCGATTGGGCAAAAAGATATTCAGACTTCCCAAAGAGGCTGGTTTTTCTCTTATGGTTGAGTTTCTATAAAACAGGAGGAAAGAGGAAAGCAGGAAAAACAAGGAGCCTCCCATGCTGGGAATGAGTGCTTTATTTTTAAATACAGTTTATTTAAGAAGATAACAAGTAACTAGTAAAATTAAGATAACTATAATTATTTTATTTAAAATTCTTTGTGCATTACAATTGCCTTCCCCTGTTATTTCTGTTTTCCTTTTTTCCAATGTAAGGGAGCAAGGTACCAATGTAAAACAATTGGTGTTCTACAGTTGTTCTGGGTGTCCATCTGGACAGATGGCAAGAAGCTATTATATAGGAACTGGAAATCTGGAAAGCAACACAGTATATATTTCCATACATGGCTGTATGGAGAGTGGAATGAAAAAAACATCATCTGGGAAATCATTACATTTATATTCAGCAGCCTCCATATAATGGATTGCATGTTACTGATTTGTGTAAAGAACAAGTATGTGATAGGCTTTCTTTGATTTAAACTGTTTTCTTTTTATATACGTTGCAACCAAAAAGAACAGCACAATTTTAGGGAACACAATTCCCTGTTAGTTTTAAATTGCAGGTGTTTTTTTAAAAAATATTTCTAATCTATAGTGTGTGTGCGTGTGTGTTCCACATTTGATAGATATTTGAAAGATCATTTGATACTAATTCAATAACAAGAATCTTTTTTCTAAAAAAACAATAAATTGTATTTATATAAAGGAATAAAGTTGACTATTCAGTGTGGAATGTGACAGTATGTATAATACTATACGGTATTAAAATATATAAAGTTTATGTGTCTCTTGATCACATTCAGTCATGTCCACAGAAAGGATATAATTGATTATATGATTATGTATTAAACATTGTCAGAGAAAAAATAGATTATAAATACAATGATCTCATAAATACCAGTTTTACCAAATCAATTTCACAGACAATGCCATTTAGAAAGCTATATTTGAATGTACCACAGAAACAAGATTAATATTGTATATCCCAGTTATAGGAATGCAAAGTTAATGAAATCTTTTTAAAATGGGACATAATATTCAGTGTTTTTTAAAAAATTAACTTGTATTTCTAAAATAGCTTGGTCTTTGTAGTGTACTATACATAATTTTATTACTGAGAATGGTGATGTTTATTGTTTTATTTTATCTATCTAATTTATTTATTTATCAGTGTTGCTAGTGTTACCTAATTGGGTAATGAAACACTTTCCACAGACTGAAATATTACAGCATGTTCAGAACGGAAAATTAATTCTTCTATTTCCATCCTTGATCTTCAACTTTTTTGAGGCATTTAGACTTACTGTTCAATAACTTTCATTACTTCTGACTTCCGCACAAGCAAATTCTTTGTGAAAGAACAACTTATCTGTAAGAGATTAAATCTCCCCTCCTTAATCCTCAAAATGTTGGCTGTGAATTGATGAGATCGGCTTCAGAATCTAGACCAGGGGTAGGCAACCTTGGCTCTTTTTGACTCGTGGACTTCAACTCCCAGAATTCTTGAGCCAGCCATGCTGAGGAGAAAGGGAGAGTTTTCCATGCTGAGCCATGCCGGCTCAGGAATTCTGGGAGTTGAAGTCCATGAGTCATAAAAGAGTCAAGGTTGCCTACCCCTGATCTAGACTGTTACCAAATTCTATATCACAATGGCCCCAACTCTATTTCAACTCTCCTTTCCTCCTAGAATTAGCCTTCGGAACAGCTGGAAAACTTTTTTTTCCTGCTGCATATACCACAGGCTCAATGAGAAAGGTGCAGATTATTATTGTACAAAATATTTGATGGAATCCAATTGCCTGTTCTTGCAGAAATTATACACTGTCTTTCCCAGAAATTATACACTGTCTTTCCCAAAGTACTGCACAAATCAAAACCTAAAACCTAAAATATAATAATAATAATAATAGTAATAATAGTAATAATAATAATAATAATAATAATAATAATAATAATAATAATAATAATAATAAGAAGAAGAAGAAGAAGAAGAAGAAGAAGAAGAAGAAGAAGAAGAAGAAGAAGAAGAAGAAGTTGGAAGGGACCTTGGAGGTCATCTAGTCCAACCCCCTGCTCAGGCAGAAAACCCTACACCATTTCAGAGAAATGGCTGTCCAGTCTCTTTTTAAAAACTTCCAGTTTTTCTGGAGGCAGGTTGTTCCACTGGTTAATTGTTCTAAATGTCAGGAAGTTTCTCCTTAGTTCTAGGTTGCTTCTCTCCTTGATTAGTTTCCATCCATTGCTTCTTGTCCTGCCTTCAGGCGCTTTGGAGAATAGCTTGACTTCTCTTCTTTGTGGCAGCCCCTGAGATATTGGAACACTGCTATCATGTCCTCACTGGTCCTTCTCTTCGTTAAACTAGACATACCCAATTCCAGCAACCGTTCCAGTCCCCTAATCATCTTTGTTGCTCTTCTCTGTATTTCTAGAGTCTCAACATCTTTTTTACATCGTGGTGACCAAAACTGGATGCAGTATTCCAAGTGTGGCCTTACCAAGGCATTGTAAAGTGGTATTAATACTTCACGTGATCTTGATTCTATCCCTCCGTTAATGCAGCCTAGCACTATGTTGGCTTTTTTGGCAGCTGCAGCACACTGCTGGCTCATATTTAAGTGATTGTCCACAAGGACTCCAAGATCCCTCTCATAGTTACTACTATTGAGCAAAGTACCACTTATACTATATCTGTACATTTGGTTTTTCTTGCCTAAATGTAGTACCTTACTTTTTTCACCACTGAATTTCATTTTGTTAGATAGCGTCCAGTGTTCAAGACTGTCCAGATTGTCCTGTATCTTAAGCCTATCTTCTGGAATGTTGGCTATTCCTTCCAGCTTGGTGTTGTCTGCAAATTTGATGAGTTCCCCATCTATCCCGTTGAAATCGTTGATGAAGATGTTGAAGAACACTGGGCCCAGAACAGAGCCCTTGGGCACCCCACTACTCACTTCCCTCCGTGTAGATGCGGTTCCATTGAGGACCACACACTGAGTACGGCCGGTCAGCTAGCTATGAATCCATCTGATAGTGATGCTGTCTAACCCACATTTTTCTATCTTATCAAGTAGTAGGTTGTGATCTACTTTATCAAATGTCTTACTGAAGTCCAAGTAAATTATATCCACACATTCCTCTGGTCCACTAATTTTGTCACTTGGTCAAAGAATGCAATAAGATTTCTCTGGCATAATCTGTTTTTGACAAACCCATGTTGGCTTTTAGTAATGACTGTTGCATGACCCAATTGATATAGTATATGGTCCTTTTTTCCACTGAAAAGATCTACATGGAAATAGAATGGAACAAATGTATTGATGAATAAATATATGATAGAAAGAATGGGAACAAAACCAGATCAAGACTTTTCTATCCCTTTATATAATACTGCAAAATACATACTATGTTGCTTAACAGACAATTGTTCATTATTTGATATTCATACAAAGTCTGTCCATCTGTTCTTCTCTCCCTACTGTTTCTAAGAACTGTGGAGAAAATTGCAATGAAACCCTCTGTTAAGAGGCTGAAATTCCTATCAAGATTTCAAAGGATAATCCTGTGAGCGTGTTCCCCTGAAAAATACCAGACTGCAAAAATGGTTAACAAGATTTTTCATGATAAAAGGCAGAGAGAAATATATTATGGATACTTTAGGAATCAGCAGAAAAAGACTAGGCCATACATCTGTAAGAAAAATTCCACAGAGAACAAAGTGTGTATTTTAGTTTTCATATCTAGATTAAATGACATATGTGCAACTCACTTCATTCACACAAGTGGTAATATTGCTCATGCTTTAAATCACATTTGTTAGGTACTAACTTAACTATAGTACATTTGATTTGATTTAAGTCCCCAAATTTATTGGACTTATTTATTCATGATATTACAGAGTAAACTTGAGTGAGGTTCAGATTCCTGTGTAGAAGTAAAGGTTGCTGAATGATTTTTGTAACACTTAACTTGTCTTATAAAATTTTCTTAAACATCATACATAGGTTGTCCTTAGGGAGAGAAAAACATCCTGTTTATATGTATAATACAACATGAACAGGGCATTTAAATAGGTATAATGTATATAAACTCATACATTTTATGTGCATTCTTCTTTTATCAGGTTATGTTTGCTTGAATCTAAGGAGAACAATAAAGTCAAGAACTACTTTATCATATTTCCTTGATGCAACTCAATAAGATAAGATCTATAATACACTTAAATAGCTCCCTGAACAGGGCTACATATATTAGCTACAACAGGTTGTGGTTAGTATATTAAAAGGGCTCAAATAAAATTTATTTTTCTCTGCATAACATGTCTACAGAGTTTGGACATTTGAATTTGGAGGAATTTGAAGAACAGTGCAAAGCTGTATCTTACTGCCTTGATTTAAAATTTTCAGGCAAGGAAAGGATGATACAGAATTTTGATTCTTTCAGAGTGGCCAATACTAACTTTTATGCACTACACCGTCTGTCAAAAACAGATGATGCAAGACAAATCTTATTGCATTTTTGACAAAGTGACAAAATTATTGGAGAAATGTTGTGGATATAATTTATTTGGACTTCAGAAAGCTATTTGATTAAGTAAACCACAATCTACTATTTGATAAGATAGAAAAATGTCAGTTAGACAGCACTATACCAGATGGATTCGTAACTGGCTGACCAACCGCACTCAACATGTAGTCCTCAATGGAACTGCATCTACATGGAGAGAAGTATGCAGTGGCACACCCCAAAGTTCTGTTTTAGGCTCAGTACTGTTCAATATCTTCATCAATGATTTGGATGAGCGGATAGATGGGGAACTCCTAAAATTTGCAGATGACACCAAGCTGGCAGGAATAGCCATACTCTAGAAGGTAGGCTTAAAACACAGAAGAATCTTGACAGACTTGATGAAATGATGAAAATGATGAAAAAAAGCAAGGTTCTACATTTAGGCAAGAAAAACCAAATGCACAGATAGAGTATAGGTGGTACCTCGCTCAATAGTAGTACCTGTGAGAGGGATCTTGGAGTCCTAGTGGACAATCAAATATGAGCCAGCAGTGTGCTGCAGCTGCCCAAAAAACCAACACAGTTCTAGGCTCATTAACAGAGGGATAGAATCAAGATCATGTGAAGTGTTAATACTACTTTATAATGCCTTGGTAAGGCCACACTTGGAATACTGCATCTAGTTTTGGTCATCACGATGTAAAAAAGATGTTGAGACTCTAGAAAGAGTGCAGAGAAGAGCAACAAAGATGATCAGGGGACTAGAGGCTAAAACATATAAAGAACTGTTGCTGTAATTGGGTATGTCTAGAAAAGAAGGACTAAAGTGACATGATAGTAGTGTTCCAATATCTCAGGGGCTGCCGTTAAGAAGAGGGAGTCCAGCTATTCTCCAAAGCATCTGAAGGCAGGAGAAGAAGCCATGGATGGAAACTAATCAAAGGAGAGAAGCAACTTAGAACTAAGGAAAAACTCCTGACAGAACAATTAATTGGTGGAACATCTTGCCTCCAGAAGTTGTGAATGCTCCAACAATGGAAGTTTTTAAGAAGAGATTGGACAACTATTTGTCTGAAATGGTTTCATGCCTGAGTAGGTTGGACTAGAAGATCTCCAAGTTCCTTTCCAAGTTTATTATTTTGTATTCTATTCCATTCAGGCAAAACTGATTTGTTTACTACTAGCATGGAATCTGTAATACAAAATAGTAGCTTAATTTTTTCCTTATTTTCAGCACATATATTGGCACATACTGGCAGGCTCGGGAAACAAATCCTACATTTAAAACAAATTATGGAAGGAAAATAATTACTACGGTATTTGTTATAGACTGTTATTAGTGCTAGATCTCCTCATAACTTAAAGCAGAATTATTGTTCTCTTTTCCTGAAAGGATTATTTCTGCTATTCAGTTCTATATTTAAAATATTGTTTTAAAAAATAAATTAGCTTCAAATCTCTTTCCAAGCACAATTCAAACTGTGGGTGTTCTTTTTTTGTAGATGCACTGCCTGGGAAGATTGATCTGATCAACTCTTTTTTGATAACATCTTAATCTTGCCACGGTTTGTTTAATTGTTTCAATTTTAGAATAACTTTAAGATAAGTATGTTTGTGGGCTAGTGTGTTGATTAATTAAAGCATTTTATTACAATTTCCTTAAGAGATCCAAGGTCAAGCTCAAACAATAATGTGCATGTGTGCATATTCTCCAATTTTAAAATATTGCAATCTAAAGGAGTGAAGTTGAAACCTTCAGTCACATCACACACACACAGACACACAACACAAAACAAAAATTAAAAGCCAATTAAAATGAGAATATTTTCACTGTCTATTAACCACCAAATAATATTTATATTGTTGGGAATGTTGTAAAAATAATAGAAAATATTTTAACAAATATATTCCAATTGCCAGACCTCTTTAATGGCGCTAAGACAATAAGTCTTTGCATAAATGTCACTTTTTTTTCACATGTAAAATTCAGTGCAACCCCATGAAAATAAATCAACAAGTAAGCTAATTAGGCTTGCCCAGAAGGATGTTTCATTGAACCAATTACATGTCATGTAGGCTTTGCTTCCCAATATTTCCTCATCTGTGTTGGATCCTCAATTAGATAAAACATTTTTTGATAGCAGCCACACATCTGAAGTAATATTTGCATTGAACTTGGCAATTTACATCCTGTTTAATTAGCAAGTATAATTAAACTGAAGCATTTGATGTAAGTACCATTTACCTTCTGCAGAACACAGTTATTCTATTTGTATTTTTAATTGCTAATTAATTGGATAATTGTTTTTAATTTTGAGTTTGATTTTAATTCCTTGTTTTGATTTTTATTAGTTTTACACTCATTATGATTCTATTTTAAAGTTTTTATAATAAGAGTGAAACTAAAAATGGGGAAAAAGCATGAGAAAGAAAAAAAAGAAAAAACGCATTAAGGATGTAGAAAATATAACATTATGTAAAAATTTACAAGCTACTGAAATTATCAAGAGCCGAGGTGGCGCAGCAGTTAGAGTGCAGTACTGCAGGCTACTTTAGCTGACTGTGTTCAGCAGGTCAGCGGTTCAAATCTCACCAGCTCAAGGTTGACTCAACCTTCCATCCTTCTGGGGTAGGTAAAATGAGGACCCAGATTGTTGGGGGAAATGTAAATATATATATACATTGGTTACTGGTGTACACCGCTTAGAGAGTGCTTGCACTTAAAGCGGTATATAAGTCTCATAAATAAAATAAATAAATAAATAAATAAATTAAAATAAAGAACACTCCACCTTCATTCTTATAGTAATATTGAATGGAACAGATATATGGAAAACTATATCAGTTTGCAGTTTAAAAACAAATATTAAAATACCCCAGAAATTGACAAAACAGACATCATAATGAGTCAAATTAATAAGAATATTAATTCATATTAATAGAATTAGCAGGCATTCTAACTCATCTAAAGCAGAACTGGACAGAATATAGTGCTTTAAAATCTCATGTCAAAAATGTACTTAACTTCATCTGTGACCGAAGTCTATGTGTAAAATTATAGTCCATAAACTAATTCCAGATTAAATGTAGCATTATACCTACTTTTTAAGATAAGAAGTTACCGGTAATTTTTACACGGATGCATAGTCAAGAAACTTAATATATTAGTCTTCTAGTGAAGGAATTGACTGCAATTCCCAATGAGAGGCATAGACTATCCTTGTGAAAATGTAAATCTGCCCTAGGGTAACATGTCAACAAAAAAATTCTTATGTTAGTTTTATGAGTGTAATATTCACATTGAATTTGACATTTATGTTCCAATAATATGTCCACTGTTGCATATCAACTGTTCTGTTTAATTCTGCATTCAGTCAGCCATGCAACCTTTGATTTATTTGATTTCTGAATCGTATTTCAGTAACAATTTATGGATAAGCTCTAACAGATATTCTGACTTTTGTGTGCTACAAACATTTCAAATTTGGCCAAATCTTCATATATGTTGTCTTGTTTTTAAAGCTTTTTTTGAAATGATACCAATTTGAAGATATTGGCACCAATGAGAAATTCCCTTTTTCTGAGATGTACTCATCAGGGTTTCAAGTTTGGCATCCAATGCAATTCAGTGTGTGTGTGACACTTGCCATCTGGAAAACCTTAACATTCTCAAGTTTGATGTCAGCCCTTCAAGTAGGCCAGATCAAGAAAAAGACACTATAAAATTTTTAGAAATGATACATTAATACTCTAGGCCAGGGGTGTCAAACTGCCGGCCCATGGAGCTGGATGCGTCAGGCCGAAACCGCACCTACCCCATTGCCAGCAATGGGGGAAAAGTTCCTTAACGTTGCGAGTTTGATACTCCTGCTCTAGGCTATATTCATAGAAACCTGTAAGTTTTTCCAAGTTTCTGTTGGTCTATCTAAACAAAATCAAGGTGCCATTAATTTTTGGTTTCTTTTTCGTATCCATTCTATTTCTGGATTGGATCTATCTCTTTTCCAACTTCTTAATGGCAGTTTCATATCTTCCCTAACGTCACCTCTAAACACCCACCGTTAGCACTGAGTCGGGCAGTATTATTATTATTATATATTCTAACAAAACTCCCCAAACTCTCCAATAAAATAAACAAACTTAAAATTTAGAACAGCCAATCCATCTTGCTATTTGCATCTTGTAGACTCCTCAGTTTGACTCTTGGTCTTCTATTTGATCAAATAAAATTCCTTATTTGTCTTTGTCATTCCTTAAATTCTTTTAAAATCAATCATTGGCAACATATTAACTTTTACTGTCAATATTCTTCTAGCCAAGACAATTTTAACGTTTTAATATACCTCATTATAATATATATGTATTCCAAATCTAGAAATCATTAATTTTAAATTAGGATTCCCAATTTAGTTAATGTGAGGGTATAAATTAGGATAAATATAATTACTTTAGTCTGAGTTAACTATATGATATGAACTAAACAGAAATGTATTTCTGTTAGAAATATGTATTAATACATTTCAATATCTGAGGTCTATATTAGTAAAGAATGAAAAGTATTTTAATATTCTTAATCATTTCAGATTCCATCATTTTCATTGGGATAATGATGATGGCTCTTAAAGAAGGTAGTATTTGCATTATTTGAATACCAATCTGGAAAATTATTTCTCAGATTAAATTTGGCAGCCATAATTCTCTTCTTGCTAATTATCTGAATGCTGGGATGAGCATTCCAAAAGATGGGAATACCGAAAAGGGAAAGCTGAAACACAGTCACAATCATGTGATTTTTTTTACTTAATGACCATGTCAATTAGTGTTGTCATCCCAATTGTGGTTTTCAAATGAGGATTATCTGTATTTATCTTAATTAAGAAAAATAAACTAAGGGAGCGCTTGATTTTTGTTATTATTTTACTTTTTAATATAGACATTTAATGTTAGAAGTCAATGCCATGTAATCTTTTCTAGAATATCTGCTGCAATGAATAAGAATTGTATTTAACATATAGTATGTTATGTACTTATATACTCTACACACACACACATTAGATGATACAAGTAATGGATTCCTCTTATACAAAAACTACATAATTTTGAACGCTGTACACTAAAACCTCAGTTTTATGGATCTCAGTTTAATGTTGTTGTTTTTTTGATATACTGGACACATTTTTAATTTGGGTTTCACATCCCATTTAATGTCTATTGGAAGTAAAGATTGGTCCATTAAACTGAACTTTTACAGCAAACGAAGGCATTTATGAAACTCTGGATAATTACACATATGATACAATTGACATAAAAATGTAAACTTAAGATTTAATAGATTGCCCACCAGCAAATAGTTCAGTATATCAAAATTTTATTGTATTATATCAGAGGTCTCTAACGTTTTGGGCACCTGGGACTGGTTATGTGGAGAGAGTTTTTCCACGGACCAAAGGGGGCATGGTTTTGTGTGCTGCCTGCATCCTGCGGATGGGGTTTTGCTTGTTTGTGCGGCCCAGTTGCTGGCAGTTTAGTGGACCACTCGTTGGGAAGGTTGTCTGCTACTTCCAAATGTCTATTAGATCACAAATTACATCATTTATTTTACCAGCTTAATAATACCTGAATGCAAGTGACATAAATCCCCATGGACAATGTAACATTAATGTAAATTTCACTCATTCAGACTATTTTGGATGCAACAGATTTGCCAGTCATTGTGAACAAAATGTGATCTGTTGGCTCTGGCGTCTGCTAAATTGGGATGTGTTAAATTCAGGCATTGTTGTATTTCAGTTTGACCTGTTTACAGCTTAGCTATATGTTGTTTACTAGGACTTTTGGATGCTTTATCAAAATACTCCAGACTAAGCCATAAAAGTCCCAAGCACTCAACTAAGTTTAGCCATGTTTCTGTTGCACAGGAAATTGTTTCGATTGCTTTCTAAATGAAGGTGTGAACTTAGGTTACTCAATCACAAAGTGTTGGCTAGGTATAATGTCAGTGGGTTAAATACAATGAATTGAACAGTTTGACAGTTCTTCCCAAGGTGTAATTAGAATGAGCATTATAATATGGATGCCTGCAGATGAGCAACAGGACTCTTGCACACAAATCTGAGGGAAGTTTCTGAAGGCGGATTAGACCCAAATGCCTGCTTTGTTATGCATTGGACCATTTATAGCAAATTTCTCCCTTCATTAACTTCCCACTTCTTAAGAACACTGCAGAGGTTCTCAATTTTTCTTTTATTTTCTTGGGATTCATCTCTCTCTCTCTCATTCCTTATCTGCAGAGATTGTACACTGACAAAGGAAAATGGGTTTTTTTTTTTTTTTTGATACCATAAACTTTTAGGCTTTGTAAACTGTCCTGGGAAAACTGGCTTTGAGGGGTGACATACATATTTTTCAGACAAAAATTCAACGTCTGTAAAGCAAGTTCAAAAACAACTCTTTAATGCAAAGACTCATAAATTTTCTAAGCTGTTATTGGCCAATAGCTGCTGATCCTGAGGGGGAAAAAAACCCTTGCATGAAACAGATGCATCATGAAAGGGGTTTATATTAAGCAGTAGTTTGAAGAAATTCTAAAAGTTACTGGTATGAACCCACTGAAATGAAGCTTCAGTTTTTGAGATAGTGAAGGATTTTACATGCTGATGTAAGTAGCATTAAGCTGTCAACCTTTCCTTACATGAGAAAACACACTATTCTGAAAGGATCAGAACAGCAATTTCGGCCAGGAGTATTATTTTCTACCATTTCCACCAAATTCCCTCCAAATTATCTTTTTGCACCTGATTTCTCCCCTCACAGAGACCCAAATAATTATCTAAATTCATACATAGTGCACATAAACTGTTAAAAATTAATAACTATTTATGCCTCAACAGAAAGACATATATTTTGGATTTAAAAAATACAGTTCTTTCTTTCTTATTTGCTATCTGTTTTATCTTTCCTTGTGCTAACTTTTTGATGCCTTGCCAAGCCTCTGCACACTCCTTCTCTTTTCTTAAAATTCTAGAATCTTAGATTTGAAAGGGGATTTTTCTATACACAGTGCAATAATCCAAATTGTTCACAGACCCCTTCCCTGTTCTGCTTCAACATCTTCAAAAACACTACATCCCTCAGCAATTAATACTATTGTTGGACCACTCTAAGAAAGTATTTTGTAGTATTAGTCCAGAATCTGTCTTGCTGTAATTTTAAGGCTATTCTTCTCTTTCTATATTACTTTTTGGTGACACTCTTCAAAGATTTAGAAAAAGTTATCATGTCCCTGAAAAAGTGATGGAGGATGCATTGAAGAAACTAATTGCATTGCATTGAATAAATTCATGATCTTTCCTTCCTTCCTTCCTTCCTTCCTTCCTTCCTTCCTTCCTTCCTTCCTTCCTTCCTTCCTTCCTTCCTTCCTTCCTTCCTTCCTTCCCCTTCCCTTCCCTTCCCTTCCCTTCCTCCCTCCCTCTTTCCTTTAAATGGCTCCCATGCCTACATCCATTTTATGTGTGCCCACAGATGATGCTGTTTAAACATCATAAGAAGGATCACTTGGACCATTTTTGGCAAACTAGAGAAACAGCAATTAGTGGCAACCAATGTATTGCCTGATGGCATCAGCGTGCCATGAGATTCTTCCACTGGTATCCACCAGGCTTCCTGACTCATCTGATTAATAGTTATTATGTTATTATAATAGAAACCAGCATCCTGTAATGCAAAGCAATGCCTCTTAAAACCCTGAAATGTCTGACTAGTACTGCAGACCCATCTTGAGAGGCTAGTTATTATTTTTTTCTGATAAATGTTTTGTTACTGTCTATATAAGCACTATAGTATGGTAATCATTCTGGTAAAAGCAAATCTGTTATGATAGACATTTTGTGAATGTACCTCTCAAAATTTTGGAATGGAGAGGTACCTCCATTCTAAAATGGTTGTATGTTCTTGGAGCAGACAGTATCACATTCCCTAATGAAAAAAACATAGTTTACTGGGCAAAGCAGTTGAAGAAATCATTTTTTTTCTACACAGGTTTCATTAAGAACAATGTGCATATTGCTAAGAAGAGGTGTTTTTTTTCTTCTTAAATGTATTTGTTTTACATAAGCATATCATGGCACTGAAGAAAACATAACAAAATGGTTTCAGAATATTGACACATTTGTTCAGAGTTCGAGTATTTTGGAAGTTCCAGTTTTGCTCCTATCTTTTTTCAATATCAATATCTAAGGCAGCATATCTTCACACAAGAACATCCAAAACAGGTACCAATGGTCTGAAATTCTTAGCCTTTCTGTTTACTTGTATCTCAAATAAAATAAAATATTCAGGGACAAAATACGCAATTAAGTAGAAAGTTAAGGCTAACACCCCCCCCCCCTAAAATGGAAGAAACTGCACAACAGAGAAATCAGCATCAGCAGTTAGCATGGCATCCACAACTCCTAACTACAATGTAAGAAAGGAATTGGACTGCAATACAAAAAAAAGTAAAATATTAAACAAGTTAAATCAGTGGTGGAGTTGAACAGAAAGAAGGAAGACTGATGATGATGTCATAACTAGAATGCCAGAGAAAATGAACATGCAGCACTGGATATTTTCCCTTTTCATTAATGGGGTTCCCTCCTTTATTTAAATGATAATACCTTGAAAGCTTTTAATAAAACTTCTGGAATAGCATCGAAGTCTTTTTTAACAGATGTACAAAAAGTTTGTAGGGGAAGCAAGGTTTAGCAGATACCACTTTCCTTCTCTCTGGAGGGAAAACATTCACTGAGGTGGATTTTCTATTCATTGGACTTCAGGATGCAACCCACACTTTGAAAATATCACCACAAACCCATAAATATCTTTTATTTATACCACTGTATAGTATACCATTCACAATTAGCAGATTAAGATAGGAAGAGATTTTAATCTTTGTACAACCTCTTTTACTGCATGTTATGTTATGTGGAAGTGTTTTATGACCTTAAACGGTAGAAACCAGATCTACTTTTGGTTTTCTCTTATTAAACTAGAGTAATATCTTTCAATAAAATCCTGACTAGGGTATGTGTGGATGTTTGGCTGCTTCTGGGGGACATTTTCTGTTAACTTTAATGAGAAAATTGCTGAAATATTCAACAATTAACAGGCGGCTTATTTCTCCTTTTATTACAAGCATTTTAAAACGTATTTGCTAAATAGTGCACCTCCTTCCCCACCAAAAATAATAAATAAATCATATGTCAAGAACTCTCACTAATTTCAATGGCAATTAAAATAGCATTTCTCATGACAAAATGTGATCTCTTATCTATCTAGATTTGGATGACTATAGTATACTCTGCCAAGGCTATCATTTAAATTTATATCAAGCCATTCTTCAAAACACATAGATAAAATGTAGCGATGAAATGTTTATGGCTTAGTAGGTGTAATGCAACTTACAACTTTAGTTTAAGATAAAAACTGCCACTGGTAATCATGGTTCAGCTCTCTTTCCAAACGTTTAATGCCATGTAAAAAAAGAACATTCCCCCCCCCCCCAACAATTTACCAGTCAGCAAAATGAGAATTTGGGCAAAAATTGAAAAGGGCCGCATCTTCATCCGTTCTAATTAGCGTAAATGTCAACAATGATTATCCATCCACAATGATGCAAAATCCATGACAACGTTATAAGTTGTGGAAATAACTGCAGCAGCCCGAGCAGGGAATTGTACACCTGCAGCCAGAACTAGAAATACTTCATTGCATGAAAACTGGAAGTGCCAGGTGTTTTGCTAATTGGCCTGAGATGGTGCAGCAAATTGGGAAGATTGCATCAAAGCAGGGAAGCATGTCCTGAAAACAGAATTTGGCCAATGAAATAATACATGCATATATTTCCTCATATACAACACACCTATACACTACTCTAAATCACAAAAAACATATACACAATACATAGTTACACACATACACCCACACACTACTTGATTAGTCCTTGGGGATAAACTGTGCACACACACACACACACACACACACACACACACACAGAGAGAGAGAGAGAGAGAGAGAGAGATGCAACATTAACTTATTACATAGAAGATAATGCAGAACCTCCAATAAAGAATTCCAGAATCCATGTTCTATACATTCTCTAATTTGTTAAATTGCATATAAATAAACGTGTAAAAAGCTAGCTGTGTTGAACACGAGAAACAAACACTCCAAAATACACATAGGCAATACTTTTATTAGATCACTTGAAGTTTTATGAAAGCATCCTAGGGGCTGGGGAAGGAGTTGGATTAGTTGCCAGTATGCTTCTGAGTGCAATTTAAGGCACTAGAGATGACCTATAAAGCCTTTCGTAATATGTGACTGGGTTATTAAAGGAATCACATCTATTCATCCCATCAGATCACGCATGACAGTCAGGCTCTAGGTCCCATCTGCCAGGGAATGTTGTTTTGTGGGGCCCAGGAGGAAAGCCTTTTCTGTTGTGGTTTCTGCTCTGTAGAACATCTTCCCTTCAGAGATTAGATTGGCTTTATCCCTGCTAACTTTTCACAAGGTTTTAAAAATACAGTTCAGCCAATGGGAGTGGGAATCAATGCACTGACAACATTGAATATTAGGTGTAGAGGTGATGACCTTGGCGCTAGTTTTGTTTTAGGGTTTTAAATGTTTTTATTTATTGTATTAGCTTTTTTATATTGTTTTGTAATTGTTCCAGAATTACAGAATCTTGTATGGGTGGCCATATAAATTTGGCAGATAAAAAAAAAAAGAGCAAAATCCATGAATATTCAATATTAGATTAAAATAAAGCTGAGGCATCTCTTATAGTTATTTACATCACTCATATGCTCAAGATAGACAAGGATGACTTATTCCCCTCTCCCATTTTCTCAGAAGCTATTTTCCAACATACATAGAGACTTCACCCAGCTAAAATATCCTACATGGAGAAATAGGAAAAAGTTCCTCCAAGCTGATGTCAGAGACTGATATAACAGCTACAAGAAAGGCCTATTTGATATTGTTTCTGCCAAAGGGTAGCAGATATTAGAGCAAAGGCTATAGTTACTTTTCCCAAAGAAAAATACAGCATATATGTTAATCTTTTGTTGAATAAATTATTGCAAAGTCATTTTTAATATCTCTTTTTCAGTTACATTACCTTTATATACTGTTTGAATCAAAATAAATATTTATATTTACATAGGGTGCACTTACTTTTCCGTGTGTGTGTGTGAGAGAGTGTGTGTATGTGTATACGCTTTATGAATGACCATATTGTCCAATTTGTCAGAATGTCTATAACATGGTCTCAAAATTCCAAATATAGCCTCTACCTCACAAAGTTGTCCCCTCTGCTAAATTATCAACTTCTGTTTACGACTCACAATGATAAATCAAACCAGTTTAGCTCAAAAATGTGAGCCAACTTTTTTCACTGCTAATTGAAACATTAATTTTAATCAATTTAACCTCAGGTCTGTGGGCAACATTCATTTGTTCCCAAGTATTTTTGTTTTATAATAGATAATTTGTGTGCCTCTTACTGTGTAACCTATATTACATTTACTTATTTATACTGCCTTGGGAATTCGATGCAGATGAAGATTACTTTAATTTAATTCATTGAATTTGCAAATTAAATTAATTCAATGAACTAATCAGCAGGTTTGTACAGGTTCAATAATTTATTAGCTTTTGAAATCAATTATTCTAATCTATTAATACAAACTTCCCATTCCAACCTCCAAGAAGGTCTCTCCTGGTTCTTTATAAACCCCTACAAACTTGCCCACAAGTTGAAATAATCTTTGAATGATTTGTGTTGTTGAGAACAGAATTTAGTTTTGCTAGGTTGGATGATACCAGCCCTTTCAATTACCTGTTTCTGGTTGCAAAGGAAACTGTGTGTTGAAGCTACTAAAAAGGCATAATTTATTTTGAGGGGAATTAACAGGAATACAGAATTTAGATTGCATGAAGTAATTATCCTACTCCACTATGTCTCAGTCAGCCCCCAACCTCCATTCTTGGATCAAGGTTTCCAGTCCTGAATACCATCATCTGAAAAGGACTGTGACACAGTGGCCAAAATGGTGAAGTGACTGAAAATCAAGTCCTATCACGAATGTTTAAACCAGTGGTTCTCAACCTTTTTAATGCTGCGACCCCCAACTGGTTGTAAGTCGAGGACTACCCAACCAGTCATAAGTCGAGGACTACCCAACCAGTCGTAAGTCGAGGACTTTCCCTGCCCGGGAGCACCACGCATGTGTGGTGCCGCCCCGAGCTGGCCGAGGCGTAGCTGGCAAGCAGCAGAGACAGCGCAGGCCGACTACCGGCCCAGCCCAAGGGAGGTAAGGCACCCACTGGGCCCCACGCGCGCCAGCAACTCTCCCTGCGCCCACTGGCCTCCCACCTCCCACCCCTGGCCCTCTTTTACTTACATTTTTAGTAGTTGCTCAGCAGGGAGGGTGGAAACTTCCAGACAGCTCGCCTTCGCTGCAGACAACTTGCAGCACCGTTTGCAGAATGGGACTTTTGGCGGGCTCAGCAGGGCAGAGACAGCCTGGACAATTCCTATTGGCTTTTGAAAGCCAATAGAATTAGACTCTATTCAAGAGGGTCTATTCTATTGGCTTTCAAAAGCCAATAGAATAAAAGGGAGTAGCACAGCTAAGGAAAAGGGGAAAAAATGGCGGACTGCGTTGTTTGGTGACCCCCGTGAAATGGTCATTTGACCCCAAATGGGGTCCCGACCCACAGGTTGAGAACCATTGGTTTAAACTTTAAAGGAACAGGATATGGTTAACAGGCTTTGTTTATCCTGTTTATGAGGGGCAATAAGATAACAGTTTTCATATGTGTAAAGAACTGTCATTTAGAAGTGGGAAGGAACTTATTCTCTCTTGCCCCAGAGAGCAGGAAAAGAAGTAATGGGTTGAAAGTAAAAGAAAATTGAGTCAAGTTAGATGTTAAGAGTTTTCTCACTAAAAACTGTCAACTGTTGGAACAGGCTGCCTCAAGAAGCAGTATGTTACTCTTCACTGGAAATCTCTAAAGTCAGAGTAGTAAGAAATGCTTTACTACATTTTTTTTTTTTTTGCAACAAGCAGATGTTGGTCTAGCACTAAGCACCAACCAACTTTATGATTTTATTGTATGATCCTTTGAAAGTCTACAAGGGACCTTAAAATCTGCAGTATATTAAAGCCAACATCATGTATATTTAATTCTAAATTGTAATTGTAAATATTTCTACAAATCAATAATGAGTCCAAACCTATGGAGGGTTCAGAGTATAGGTTTCTCAATGTGTTTCTCCCTGGACTCTTTGGCTTTGTATTATGTCACTGAATTTTCTTATGTGGTTTTAGTGGTGTTTATGACAGCATATTTTTTTTACAATATAACAAAACATGCAAAGAGCTTGTATATTAGATTATCAACATGGGATTAAAGGACATATGGAATAAAAATCTTTTTGTTTTGGCAAATTACTGATGCAAATTGCACCTTGAGGAAAACAATTTAATCTAGGAAAATTGAGTGGGAAAAGGAGTAAAATCTCCTCTAAAAGTGTTACGTTGGTCGTATTGTGTGCGTTTTGGAACCCTGTGCTCTTCTAACCACAGGAAAAGACTAATGAGAAACCAACACAAAATAATAAGCAAAGCGCTTTTCTATAGGTCTGCTATAGAAATGTACAGTTACTCAGTGTTGTAATTGCTTGAGTTCACCTCGTATGAGATATTCTTGCATTGTTTTAATTACAGCCAGGGCTTTTTTTCTCATAGAACGCCCAGAATGGAGTTCCGGCACCTTTTTGGGATGGAACCTTGTAGGGTAGGCAAGGCGGGTGGTATGACGTGTGTGAGTTCCGGCACCTTTTTTTCTAAAAATAGCTAATTTGATCAAACTGGGTTAAATAACTTGGCATTTAATGTTCTATATAAACACCCAACAACATATTCTCTATCAGTTTGCAGATGAAAAATCTACTCAAATTATTACTATTCACATTATGGCCTGGAAGTCTGAGGCAACCTTTAACAGAGCTGCAAGATGAGACAGTTTATTAGATTTAAAATGGTAAGCAACAGTCAACCGATGTCGTGCAGGGATTATATACTCCTCTCTAGCATCATTTGAAAGCCTTGTTGCTACACCAATTGCAAATTTTGGACAGAGAAGAAGATAGTAGCCCTATGGGGAGTAGGTGGCAATAGTGAAGAATGTTTGTAGTAAAATGATGGATAACTGTGAACAAATGCAACCAACTCAGGAACGATCATAGCTCCTGCTCTACATATAGTTATATAAATATATTTCTTATCACAGTAACTACTTGTAAAGAGCTGTGGGTCTCTCCTTACAAGTAAGTGCAACCCCATCAGAAACAGAAAAGTCCAGTCTCTTATTGATTAATAGCAATAATGAAGGCTTGGTGATAATGAAGAGATATAAATATCTCTTGATAAGTATTATTCCCATTTTTATATGAAATAATTTGTTTCAAATTATTTCAAACATCCCATTTTTATCAGCCTTTCAGCAAAGAAAGAGAACTAAAAATCATTTCATTCATACTAAGAATTAAAAATGCCTCTTGAGGGACTTCCAGTTTGCACTCGTAGCGCATGGCCGTGTGAGAGTGGACCTTCGCTCCCCATGGCTAATTTCGTCCTGCCAGGGGGACCGTAGATGGGTCCAAAATTGCCCTGTAGAGGTGACCTTGAAGGAGGGGCGTCCTGTTGATCACAAAATGACAGCAATCGCTTCGTTTGATCCGGGGAAAGCCCTCCGAACCCGACAGGAGAAATGCTAGCCATATGCCAGCATCTAGCCCAAGCTACTGCAGCCAAAGTCCAAGAGCACTACCAAGAACAACGGTGAACAGCGTGCTTGGAACTGGTGAGAGTATTTGATCTTCTCTCCCTTATTTTACAACTAGTCCCTGGGAAATATCCCTAAAGCAAACAACCTCCGAAAGTGAGGGGAGGGGACTACATTCCATTCCCCCATAGACGGAAGTGGCGAATTAACCTTTAAGGAGGAAAGAACCTTATTGAAATTAAATTAAAAATACTACAATCTGATCAAATTTAGAAATTAAAACAAACTGCTAAGATTATATTCTAAAGGATTTTGATTGAATTACGTAAAAAAAGAAAAATAAGAACTTTTTGTCTGAAAGAGCTGGAAAATAAATATTTGCTGACATCTAGTGGACAATGAGATTATAGCACATTAAAAACAATGTCCAGAAACAAAGAAAAAAATCTGTTCCCATGATCTCTAATAACCTTTAAGAAGATAGTTGCTAAGGAACAGAGATGAGATTGCATACTGGGCCAGCTATAAGTTTGGAAAGTGTTTGAAGGAAAAGAAATACTTTGATTGTGGTTTAAATTGAAAAACTTTGATCTATGACAAATTATTGGGAAGGGAAGTTACAGGAAGGATTTAAGCTGGCTAAATATATTGAATTGATAATTGACTCCTGAAAGAAAGGATTGTTATAAAACGTTGATTTTACTGAAACCCTGACAACTGAAAATTACAGTGGATTACAAAAATTATATATAAAAACAAGAACTCTATAAAAAACTATACAAAATTGGACTGTATGGATTCTGAGTTTTGGCTAGCTTGACAAGGCTAATTACAGAGACTGTGGCATTTATGATGGACTACTCGAAAGGAGGAGACAACATGGATATGATATACTCATCAAAAAATGATAGAAAACCACACTTAATATCTACTCCTGAAAGATTTAGCCTGAAAGATCAAAGACCTTTATATACACTGCAAGATAAGACAAATACTTTCCAAGATGAAATTTATGCATTGCTACGACAGATACAAACTACAATAGACCTAAACCACAAGGAAATTAAACATAACTTTGATACTATAAGTGAATATACTTCTAACTTAAATCTACAATCAAAAAACATCCAAAGAATGATGGTAAAGAATGAACAAACAATCCAGACAACAGAATATGAACTAGAAAAAAATGACTTAACTGGTGAAGTTACAAATGAAGGGACTTATAACTTAATACAAACAAGAAAAAACGTACAAGACTTGGATACAACAATAAATATGGAAAAGATACCTTATGCATTAGAACATCAAAATAAACCTGAGAAGAAAGAAGACTTAACAAAATGGACACTGCTAGGAGAATCATTGTTTGGGAGACAAAAAGCATACATCGTATCCTCTACTCCTAACAATAACTACAAAAATACAAGAACTGGACAAGTTGAAAATATTAATTTGGAAAACAATTTGGCAAAGGAAGAAGATTAGAGGCAGGCTGAAGAGACTGGATTCGACCTACCAGATGGAATATTATATGAATAAATACTTGTTTGAATATGGCTAAATAAACAAATAACTTTGGCTATAAAGAGACTTTAGAATAAGTGGAATAAGAGATATAAGTAATATAGTGTTTTAAAGCCAAATTAAGTTTGAAAAGATTTAGGATTAAGGAATGATTGAAATATTGAGGGGAAATTAGGCTTAATAAGAACTCTGAAAAAAGGATATATAGTGATTTAACTAATTTTTACAAATAGAAGTGAAATATAAATTGTCTAGAAAGATGTTATGGATAGATGTTATGATAGGTAAGTAGTATAGTATCTCTATAATATATGAAATATGAAAATACTGGGATGATATATTTAAATGGAAAATTTGGATATTTAGGTGTTAAATACTGGGAAAAATATGATTGACAAGAATTGTTTGAATATTATGGAGAAATTGAGCTTAAACAAGATTTATGAAAATAAGATATATGGTGAATCAATAAGATGACTCTAAGGAAAATAACATAAGCTGATAAGAAAAAAATGCTACTGCATATATGGACGCTATTATTGTTGGTATAAATATAGAAGAAAATGTTTTTATTTAATCATTTAAATATGAAAAATATCAAATATTAGAAATTATATTGTTTAATGTTGTAGAAGGAGAATACTACTGGGTGAAGAGAAGATCAAGGAAATATATTATTAATTGATATACTAATTATGAAAATATAAAAATTAATTATTATTGTTTATTAACTATTATTAATTGTATATTTTTCTAAAAAATTATGAACTAAGGGACAACACGCTGTACACCAGGCACTAGGGTTGTTATTGTAAAAAACCAATAAAACTTTTACAAAAAAAAAATGCCTCTTGAGATATGTCCTTACAGGGTGATTTTAAATAATCTCAACAAATACCTGTTGTCTAAAGCCATTTGAGGTTATTAAGTTAATTGTTAGAAACAGAAATGAATGTTGCAAAGGAAAAGTTTTCTTGCTTCTTTCTCTAATTATCTTCTTCTCTACTCTTAAGTTACCGTGACAATTATCGAAAGATTTTATGTTTATATTCAACTGTAACTAAACTATTACCACAGTATTAGTAGCTTTTATATAATTCATAGCAACGTAACTTTCTTTTTATTTTTCAGAATGTACTATCCCATCACTACATATAGTTTATTCTTAACTACAATGCAAAAGAAATATTTTTTGTGTCAACCATCACATAGATCTGGCCATAGCCATTTTCACTTTGCTCCTGGTTGCCACAGTGTTAGGAGGGGGGAGAGGTATTCTCTTATCTTGGACACAACAAGAATTATTCAGTGAGAACCAAGGTCATTCTATCTAACTTTTGGCAGATACTCTAATGGAAGCTTCAGCCCGCCAAAGCAGTTAATTGGGGATTGTAATTTATGACACATTGCAGGGATGGGAAGTTCAACTTGAAACTTTGTAACCAGGGGGTGGGAACTTCAGACTTGGTTTCACCTTTGTTCGTGTTGATACTATGTAGCCATTAAAAGTGTACTTTGAGGAAAGCAATTGCCTCGGAGATCTTATTTCTACTGGTCTCATCTATCGGAACCATGACAACTCAGTTCAGAGAACTTTAAATTGTGCCACATTGTTGCAAAAGTGGTTTTTTGAAAGACAAGTGGACTTTATTTTTCTTTGAAGATGTTTTGCTTCAACATAAATCATAATATACAAACAACAAAGTTATAATCATAAGAGGTTATGGAAATAGATAATAGGAAAGATGAGAAGGATAATAGTGATACAGCCCTACTATGTGGTTTGACATCCCAGGGCATAGACAGTGTTGTGGAAATTAGTTGTTTAGCAGAATGATGATATGGGGGAAAAACTGTTTTTGTGTCTGGTTGTTTTGGCGTGCAATGTCCTGTAGCATCGTCTTGAGGAAAAAAGTTGAAACAGTTTATGTCCAAGATATGAGAGGTCTATAGATATCTTAACAGCCCTCTTTCTGGCTCGTGTAGTACATGTGTCCTCAATGGAAGACAGGCTAGTTGTAATTATTTTTACTGCAGTCATAACTATCCTTTGAAGTCTGTATCTGACAGTTATAGAGGTTCAAATGACAAACTCAATAATTCCTTTGTAGAACTGTATCAGCAGTCTGAGCTTTTTGGCGTAGAAAGGACATTCTTGGTTGTGCTTTTTTGATGAAATTTTTGATGTTAGGTGTTCATTTAAGTCCTGAGATATTATAGAATGTGGACACTTGAAGATCTCTACTGTTGATATTGTGTTTCCTAGTATTGTAAGATGTAGTAGAATAGGAGGTCCTCTCCTAAAAAATACTATTATCTCTACAGTCTTGAGTGTGTTCAGTTCAAGACTGAATTAATATCTTGTCAAAAACAATTACATTCTACCCGAGCAAAGAAACAAGTGTTTTTTTTTAAATATATTCCCAGATTACAGAAATATTTCACTGAAAATACTAAAAGAAAACAAGTTTTTATAATGGTATTTCTTCCTCTTATACTTAATGCACAATTTAGATATCTTTGTGAGTTTACAAAGCATGGCCTATTTCAGAGTCTGAAGTGTGATATGTTAAGGGATTTTATGTCTTACAACTCCACACACAACCAAATTTTGTCCGAAGTACAAAATTTGAAGTGCTTGAAGCCAGTAAAGATGGCCCCTACTGTCCTGGCCCTCTCCTGCCTTGTTAAACATCTCCCCCTTATTTTATTGCTAAACAGAGTAATCTTTTGTGAGCTGACCTGTGCCTGTTGGGAGTCTTAGTATTTTATAATCATAGCTGTTTTCCTGTAGCTTCATTTTGTTACCAGGCTATGTAACATTATCAGTGCATTGGACAGAAAAGTTTGGTGGTTCCTCATATATGGTAGCTCACCTTGCCAGTCCTGGTCATCCTTGGTGCTTTTTCCTGCTTATCTAGGTGTGGAGTACAGGAAAGGATGTGCTCAATGCTGTTTATTTCCTTCCTTAACATTTGGTTAGATCCTTTAAATGGTATGTATATAATTAGTCCTCGACCTACAATCATTCATTTAGTGACTGTTGAAGTTTCAATGGCACTGAGAAAAGGACTTAGGACTTTTTTTACATTTATAGCTGTTGCAACATCCGCATGGTCACATGATCAAAATTGGACACTTGGCAACTGGCAGATATTTATGGTTGCAGTATCCTAGGGTCATGTGATCACCTTCTGCAATCTTCTGACAATAAAGTTAATGGGAAATTGACTTTGATTTAGTTAATAGCCATTTTGACAACTGTGGCAAGAAAGCTCATAAAATGGCAACTTAATAACTTCCATTCTTTAGCAATGGAAAATTTACTATCGATTGTGGTTGTAAGTCCAGGACTACCTGTATAAGGTTTCACTCTATGTGAACTATTCTATGGCTGATTTGTCAGGAATTCCCTGGCATTTTGGGATTTGGCTTGGTCTAAAACATCAACAGTTTCCCAGTTAAAAATATGGTTGAATTTGATCATGAATTATGAGATTAAGGAATTTTCATCATGACTTCAGACTGCCAGTTTATGTTCATGGTTGCATCATGCCAAGCTTCTACGTATCTCTCCTATATAATGGCTGTTACTGGGAGCCATGTTTGTATGTTACCTCTAATAATAGAAAGCAGAATTCTGTAAACCAGCAATTTTTCATTCAGCTAACTTACTTAGCACCACAGGATTTCTACATTTTTGCATATATAGTCTTATTTAATTTGAATAGATAATAAATTATCAGTTAGTTTTATTTTATTAATTTCATTATTATGTTATTTCAATTTTTGATTGACCACATACTATAGTTAGTTGTCTTCTGAAGTAAATATTTTTAACATTAAATTAACATATTTTCCCAACAACAAAAAATATATAAGACTTAGCAGTTCAATGCTATCAAATATAAAAGTATAAATAAATGTTATAAACAAGCTGATTTGTTAATTTTTATATTAGTTTTTCACAATTAATCAGTGAGCAGCTTTAACTTCCCATGCATTTTTATTTACATATTATATCCAAAAATTGAGGTTAAATTAACACTCACCACTATATTGTATAAAATTAAGAAGGCATGCAATTTCTCTTTATCCTAGTTTATCCCACTAATACTAAATTAGTTAGTGAAATTTTGTTACTATAGTTGTGTTTCTAACTAGAAGCCAATTTAGGTTAACCATATACTAACTTCTGCTGATTTCAATATTTCTGACAGGGAAGATATTTTCACAGCTCTCATTCAATTTAATATATTTCCTTCGACTTTCTTCAAAGACAGTTAGTGAAAAATGTTGTTACAGTAAATTAGATGTTATGAAAGAACATATAATACTGTTTAAAATGTAGGGCTTACTATATTTAAGAGTGCTGTAAACCATTTATGTGTTAATTTATCCAAACATATGCAGATAAAAGCATCTAATTTAATAACTAAAATTAAAGCAGAGCATAATAATAGCTGTACAGTACCTTGGTTGTATAGAATTTAGTTTAGCTTCATGCAAGATTAGTCATTCTATGCTAAGAAGGAATTATAAATGCAAATCTAAATAATTAAAGCATAATACTTTACATGTGATTTTATGTTTCCCAGGCTATTGAATCATGGCAAGCTTTACTCATTCACATTAATTTATTTCTTCTTCAAAAATGTGCTTTAAATGTGACTTAAACTCAGAAATTCAGATTTAAACTCAGAAAGCTCAGATTGCCCAAGGAGCTGCTAATACAGTTCTACACAGGAATTATTGACTCTGTTATTTGCACTCTTATAACTGTCTGGTTTGGCACAACAACCAAACTAGACAGACACAAACTTTAGCGGATAGTTAGGATTGCAGTAAAAATAATTGCAATCAGCCTGCCTTCCACTGAAGACCTGTATAGAGGCTGTGAAAGCCAGAAAGAGGCTGTGAAAATATCTACAGTACAGACCCCTCACATCCTGGACATAAACTGTTTCAACTTCTTTCCTCAAGACGACGCTATAGGGCAGGGGTGTCAAACTTCCAGCCCATGGGCTGGTTGCATCATATGGAGGCCATGCCCCCCAGCTCTGGCATTGCAAAAAATGTTGCGATATGTAGGGACACTTCACATAACGTGGTGAGTTTGACACCTATGCTATAGGGCATTGCACACCAAAACAACCAGACCTAAAGACAGTTTTTTTTCCCATGCCATCACTCTGCTAAACTAATTCCCACAAGACTGTCTTATTCCCTGGGATATCAAATCACCTAGTAGGGCTGTATTACCTATTACTATTATCCTTCTCATCTTTCCTATTACCAATTTCCTTAGCTTCTTATGACTATAACTTTGTTATTTGTAGCTCATGCTTTTATTTAATATCCTATTATGATTTATGTTGATTATTTAGTAACCTAAAACTATCATTGAGTGCTGTATCTTATGATCGTGATCATGATTTATCACTTGTTGGGTGCGTCTAGCGGTGTGCAGGTCAGCGTTATTGTGAACCAACACCACACTGGAAAGCAGTATGCCCCGACGCTTGTTATGGATGGCTCGTCTGAATTTTTGTAACGTTTCACAGTAGACATCTGAATTGATGGTCAAACTATGCTCCATGAACTTCTCTAGCAGTATTACTTCGGCATCTTTACATTTGACAGGATTTTCTATAGCACCACTTCCAGTGTGGTGTTGGTTCACGATAATGCTCGCCTGCACACCGCTAGACGCACCCAAGAACTTCTGAAGCAGTTCCATTGGGATGTTTTTGATCACACACACACACGTATAGCCCAGATTTGCTGCCGAGCGACTACTAAGGAACTTCAAACCTTGTAAGACGTTATGATAAGTGCCTCAATTTGAATGACGATTATATCAAAAACTAATGTAATGTTGCAGTTTTCTAATGTGTATAATAAAGGTTCTGTATCTGTGTCTGTCATCGATAACCAAATTGCCCTTGTACTATATTCTGATAAAATAAGAACACCTTGAATTGAGCTTGATTCCTGTTGACTGTATTTACGAAGCATTACAGTATTACTTTTCCAAGATAGTGATTTGCCATGTCCCCAGTCTAATTAATAGAATTTCCAGGGTATTCCCTATCTCCCACTCTTTGATGTGATGTGTCTGTGTAGGTTTGTATAAAAAATCTGGCTTGCTTAAAAAAATACAATTATCAGTCCTCAAGCACTACTACGTTCAAAATTTTTAGAAGTTTAAATTAACAGTAAGTATGCCAGCCTTGCCAAAAATCCTCTGATAGGATGGAATATTTCAGAAGAACAGTACTTAATTTATCAAAACTCCAAGAAACATTTGAGAGCTCAAACAGCCCTAAACCTATTACCTTACTGATTCCCCCCCTTTTTTGAATTGTGAATTTTACACTCATCCTGGAATTTTTATCAGAGGTTATAACATTAGTAGATGAGCAGATTGTAGTGCACACATATCATTAAGAAGTAGCTAATAAGCTGTTGTATCCTGACATTTGGTTAATTCATTCAACAGTTTTGAGACTGGTGAAAATTAACAGTTGTATGCTACTTCAAATTGCTAATTGGTGAAATGTATTAGGAGTAAGAGTATTGGATTGAACCTAGTGTTAAACCTTAATTTAGCACTGCAACAACAAGCCCAGCTTCCCGCCATGATAATGTGGGAGAGCTGCTGCAATGAAAATTCTATCTTCATTTCTGAGTAACCACAGCTCATTATGTCATCTGAAGTTATGCAAACTGTGGCTGGATTTAACAGCAGATACTGGAAACATGTCAAATTTATAGTTCATGAACCTGGATTGGTTTCACTAATAATACATAAGCTTCAAATTTGTTTAGCATTCAATTGAAAAACAGCTGTTAATCTAAAAGATATCTTTTCCTCATTGAGATATCCAAGGAGGAATTGGGAGAAAAAAGTGTATAAATCCAGAGAAATTTAGATTAAGTATCACAATGCTGAAATTACATCCATCCATTCATTCAACCAACCATCCAAGAACACAGGCTTTGTATGATCGGTACTGGAAATAAAAATGCAGACATAATAATCTAAGAAAAATTATCTGAATAAAAGGAAGAAAAATGAAGAACTCATTATCCTGTTGTTTTCCTTATATGTAACATAATGCATGTGTTCTCAGTCCTAGCATATTTATATGGAAGAAAATTATAGTGCCAGTTCAATGTCTATGGAAATTCTCAGTCATCCAGGTCATGGTTGTCCCAAAGGTGCTTTTTCAAAACGCAACTGGACTTCGTTTTTCCTTGAAGATATTTTGTTTCTCTTCCAAGAAGCTTCTTCAGTTCTGTTCAGTTTCTGCTAACTCTCTCCATATACCATTATAACAAAATTCTGTTTTATTCATCCAAAGGTAACTTCTAACAAATATCATGTGTATTTATATATTGGGCCGGGGGCTATACCATAAACAAGACAAATAATCTAAATCTACATAAGCTGACAGATTTAATTATCAATCATATGGAAAGGAAATGGCATTCAATGAAATTGTAATGCTTCTATTGCATTTAACATTAAATGAAGCTGTAATGTGTATATAAATATATGTAATTCTATCATAAACACTTGCAAAGAGATGTTAATAAAGTATAATTTACTACTTCCTTCGTCACAGATTTGTAGCCAGTATTGGCAGGGTTCAGTATGTGTGTGATTGTGTACATTGTTGTGTATAATGGAAACATCTGAATGGATCTGAATATAATTTTCAATGAAGCCCAGACAATTTCTTGCATGTTGGGGTATCATAAATGTTTGATCTTTTGCTCTGACTAGTAGTTCAGAAGGTATTTTAATTGCATAGTCTGGAGACATTCAAGTACCTCATGTTTTCAAGTTTTTCGCAAGCAGGAGATTACTAAAATTCCCACTTGAATTCTACTTTAATTGAAGGCAATTACATGGTGAGGCATTCAAATAGAATTAGGAGCCACTCAAAGCTTCTGAAAGTCATGTTGTTCAAAGTAATGTCTCACTGGAATATGCTGCTATGTATTTTTTTGTGGCTGAGGTTGCGAGTCAACTGATTCCAACTGATGCTGTCTAGTATTACTGCTGATATCCTATGGAAAAAAAATGAACTTCTTTGAGGGAGCAATTCAAAAAGCTGGAAGACCGCAACCAAATGTGTTTTCTCCCCCAGCAGCCATTTGCCAAATTTCTGATGGTAGGAAAAGTGTTGATGGATAGCTACTAGAAATCATTTGTTGAAACACAGCATGCCTGTCCTAATTATATGACTGAACCCTAATCTTTTGCTGTCCATCATTCAACTCACTGCAACTTCTAAGAAATGTCAAGATAACAGGTGCTCAAATGTGTAATTAACATAGCCTTCAATAGGGATAGGACTGCCAAACAGATTAATAGAGAGGGGCTGTAGGCATGACTTCTGCAGAGCATTAATTTCACTGTCCTTTTTTCTTCATCTCTTCCTTATATGCTATTGTAATAATTATAGCTAATTACAGCACTTGAGAGACTATCAGATCTATTATCACACATTTTTCAGAGTTACTGAAGTTTGACTTCAGAAGGAGGAAGGATACTAGTCCTGGATCTGGCCTCATCTCAATTCATTCTACCAATGTAAATATCACACTCTTGTCCTTAAAATATTCCTTGTGAGAAATATCCAATATATTAATCTGAAACACTTGAAGATTTCCTAATAGCTTACATTTGCTTTTGCCCCAAAGTCATGGCATACATCAGAAGGAAAGAGGAAGACAAGTCTCACTGTGTTCTATTTTTATTTAATGTATACGAACAGCTTTGAATTTTGAATGTTTAGTACATTAGTCCTCATTTATCACATGAAAACTTCTAGCATTAGCTGTCAGTTTTTCAAACTATTTCAATTTTCTTCAGTAATATTCAATATGAAAATCTTGATAACTGAAAAACAGCACTGAGATTAAATTAACAACAGCCTTAATTATAAATATGCAGTGAATTTAAAAAATAAACAGATGAAATCTATTATCTGATGTTCTATCGCAAATCTGTAATATGTTTCTAGAATTACGTTTAAATGCCCTATTGGAGATAATAATTTGCACTATGTTTTATTTTCCATTATTGTACCCAAGGGACAATTTTACATTCCTCATTGGTTTGCTCATCTATGTTCAGTCTTTAAATATAGATGCTGATAATATTCATATTATTTGTATTAACAAAAGCTCCAAAGAGAAGAAAGAACCAGTTATTCACAATGAACAATTCATGTCCTTCAAATTTAGCAAATAGTTTTTGCTATAAGCTATTTGGTAGGAAAGAAAAATTCTTGCCTATTTAAAGGAAGTAAGTTATTGTAACATAAGAATCTGGTGTTTGTTCTAATTTTCTTTATTTTTTCATGAATAATGACATTTTCATGCATTTATTTGAATTTTATCTTTGCAATTTCTCCCAATTAAAACACAAAGGCTCCATCAAGTTAAATTCAGTTCTGTGAATGTGTGGATATTCTCATTTAATTTTTTTTTTTTTTGCAATGTATGGGAATAATTTGTCTTCTCATAGCTTTTTTTAGGAAAAAAACCATTCCTACATTTAGGGAAGGAGATTTCTTAGTGGTTGTCTGTTTAACTATTAAATGGTTCTGACATTACTTAGCTTTTTTTCAATATATATCAAAGTTAGCTAAGTACTACAACCTGCTAAGACTTCACATACTGTATTAATGGCTAGTAATGTACTTAGAGCTTTTCTTGACCAATTATTTTATCAGGATAATTTAGATATGGTACTAATGAAGCAAACAAGTTATAATCAGAAGCCAATATGGATTTGTCAAAAACAGATCATGCCAAACCAATCTTATTTCATTCTTTGACAAAGTGACTAAATTAGTAGACCAGTGAAATGCTATGGACATAGTATACTTAGACTTCATCAAGGCATTTGACAAAGTAGACCACAACCTACTTCTTGGTAAACTAAAAAAAATGAGGGATAGACAGCATCACCACCAGATGGATTTATAACTAGCTGCCAAACTGTATTCAACATGCAGTCCTCAATGGAACCACATCTACATAGAGGGAAGTAAGCAGTGGGATACCCAAAGGTTCCGTTTTAGACCCAGTACTCTTCAACATCTTCATAAACGATTTAGATGAGGTAATAGAAGGGGAACTTGTCAAAATTACATGACACTAAGCTGGCAGGAAAAGCCAACACCCCAGAAGACAGGCTCAAGATCCAGATGGATCTCAACAGACATGAACACTGGGCTCTAACAAAATGAAATTCAACACAGAGAAAAGTAAGGTTTTACACTTAGGCAAGAAAACCCAAATGCACAGGTACAGATTAGGTGCAACCTGGCTCAAACCTAGCAGTAACTGTGAGAGAGATCTTGGAGTCCTAGTGGACAATCACTTAAATATGAGCCAACAATGTGCAGCAGCAGCCAAAAAAGCCAATGCAATCCTAGGTTAACATGAAGTGATCTTATAAAACCTTAGTAAGACCACACTTACTGCATCCAATTTTGGTTCCCATGTTATAAAAAAGTTGTTGAGATTCTGGAAAGAGTGCAGAAAGGAGCAACAAAAATGATTAGAGGCTGGAGGCTAAAACATACGAAGAACAGTTGCAGGAATTGGGTTTGTCTAGTCTAGTGAAAATAAGACCTGGAGTGACATGATAGCAGTGTTCAAATATTTGAGGAGGTCAACCTATTTTCCAAAGCAGCTGAAGGCAAGACAAGAAGCAATGGAGGGAAACTAATCAAGGAGAGAAGCAACCTAGAACTAAGAGAAAATTTCCTAACAGCTTGCCTTCAGAAGTTGCAGGAGGCTTTTAAGAAAAAACTGGACACCACTTAGTTCTGGAATGGTATAGAATGGTATAGAATGGTATAGGGGGTTGGACTAGAAGATTTCCAAGGTCCTTTCCAACTATCTGTTATACCAGTGGTTCTCAACGTTTGTGTGACGGCGACCCTGTCACACAAACGTCATGCGCATGCGCGGCGCCGCGCGCATGGGGGCACCCCCATGTGCGGCGTGCATGCGCGGCGGCGGCCCATGCACGGCGTGCATGCGCGGCACCGCCCCCTGAGGGGAGAAAATGGCGGATCGCCGCCTTTGGCGACCCCCGAAAAATGGTCGATCGACCCCAAATGGGGTCGCGACCCATAGGTTGAGAACCGCTGTGTTATACGATACACTTCTGTAACTGTATGAAACTGTATGAAATACACACCCTTTCCTGAGTATCCATGAACATTATTAGTAGCACAATTATACCTAGGACAAACTCACATATTCATTGGAAAGCCCAAGGTAAATAGCAGTATGCTGTGGACACTGACATCTGTGTTAAGTTTTTCACTGGATTTTATTGAAGCAGAAGGCAGTTCTTAATCCATTCCACAAGTCAACAATGAGCTGAATAAGAAATAATAAACAAAATAATAATAAACAATGATAAAGTAAAAGGATTGTTCCTAGTTCTTAGACTTGTTGTTGTTGTTGTTACTTGCGAAGTCGTGTCCGACCCGTTGCGACCCCATGACAAGTGATTCATTTATGGCTCACTTAGATTTCATTTTGTATGACTAGACTGCATCCTCAATATAAACAATTTTTCATCATCTCAGGTTCATCTTGCTACAATTATCCAGGCCCTAGAAATATCCATACAGAAAAAGTGCAAAGTAATTTTAATTAAATTGGCACAAATGTGTAACAAGGAGATTACTGACTGCAAATAACATACATAGCATGTGAAAACATTGATTTCAGCCCATTTTTATGGAGAGGAAGGATCTTCAGAGGAGAAGGCATTTTAAGCAAAAAAATACAAATTGTTGTCTATGGAGATTCTCAATCCTTCAGGTCATGGTTGTACCAAAGGTGCTTTTCCAAAAGACAATTGGTTTTCCTGATTTTTTTTTTCTTGGAAACATTTTGCTTCTCATCCAAGAAGCTTCATCTGTTCTAATTGAATTTCCTATCATGCAGTTAGAACTGCTGAAACATCTTTGATCAGAAGTGAAATATTTTCAAGGGAAAAAAAAAAGGAAGTCCAGTAGTCTTTTGAAAAACATTTTGGGATATACAAATTTTTGTGAAATGAAGATGCAAGGAGGGAGATATGCTAATGGCAGAGAAGATTCAGCAGCTTTTACATCAGGATCAACAAAATGACAATTTTAGCAAGCTTGTGCAAGAAGCTGGGGTTTCAGTGTTATGTTAGATTACATGGGATTTGGGGATGAGAACACTGATTTTTGGTGCAATATTGCTATTTTGAGGCAAGACTGGTAATCTCTAAGATTGTTGGAGTAGGTGAGTAATATCTAGGCCATGGCACAATACTGAACTGAAAAGATGGCTGGTGCCTACTTTCCAGAAACATTATGCAGCACTAATAACAGAAACAATAAGGGAAAGCCGGAGAAGTAATTTGGCAAGTGGCTTTTTGTTTCTTACTATGTGTAAGTGAAGTGCTCATACCAATATAAGAGAATATTTTTAGCTCAGAGTTGAATGATGACACTGAATGATGATTATGGGGTGATCATCAGGTTGCCCTAATGTTGTTATCTAATTTGGTCTGCAAGAAAACAACCAAGCTCACAGAGCACCAAGGACTCCTCAAATGCGGTGTCCCTCTCTTGAGAAATTAAGCAAGTACCTGGCGAAGACATTCATCTCTCTAGTATTATCCTAAATTTACAATACTTTCTACAAATATTTTGCTGTAAATGAAGTTATTGAGGAAGTCTGGACAGCCTTTTATGGGGGCAAGAGTGCTGTAATGTTGGTTTTAAATGGCATGTTGGGGATGTAGTGCAAAAATGGGCAGCACCCACTTCTTTTTGAAAAAAATGTGGAAAGGAAGAACTGAACTAAATATAGTTAATAAGATTATCTTTATTTTCTCCTTCTATTGCATCAATTGAATTCAGATGCAAATTTTGCAGCGAAGGGGGTGGGGCGCTGCAGGTCATATACCAGAACTCTTGAACCTCATATACAGGTCAAAATGGTTTTGTTTTTGCTTGCAGCTAAATGATTAACATTTTATATTAATTTAATCTCTCTCCCATCACTTGATGCTTTAAATACATTTTGCTTCCTGTATTCATGGCCTGATTAGGATATCAGTCTATCATTTATTTTATTTCAGATATTATCTGCTTAGTAAAACACTAATTTTCCTTTCAGAAATGTCAGTGGAAATCTTGTCATTTCCTTCAGTGAAAGTTGGACCTGTTTTCTAGCTTCTGAGAATCTGTCAGATTAAATATACCACATCAATTCTTTCATTTGCTGCAACAATGAAATTTTGAAAAGTAAACCCATTTTCTTAGCCAATCTATGAATGTAGAGTAAGTAAAAGGGAAATACGCTGAGAATATATTTGGATACTGTATAAATGTGTTATAGAGCTGAAATAACACCATTTTTAAGGAATGGTTAAAACCATAAACTTTATACACATCTGATTGCTTCTAATTAATATTTTATTTTAATAATGATACTGAATTTTCTGCTATCTATATTTATTCTACTATGTTTGGAATCTAAAACAAGCAGACTATACAATATTTGCAACTGATTTATTCAGTTTTAAGAGAATTGCAAATGTATAACAGGTAAAAAAGAGTCAATAATAGGATAAAGAAACTGAATTAAAGGAACAGAAAAATGATTTTTGAGCTAGCTGCCCTCTATATACATTGTTGCAGATACTTAACACCATTTCTCCTTTGGAGCTTTTATTATTATTAAGGTTTGTCACACAGTTAGCCAGATGTTCAGACATTTTTATTTTTATTATTATTATTATCATTATTATTGTTGTTACAAAATCAGTTGTAAATTACTTTGAATCACTTTTTTAACAAATTAAAAAGACCAAGGTTGGTTTAAGGATTAAAGAAATTTTAACATGATCATTTTTTTCCTGAAATGTCCATTTAATCACACAATGGATAGAGGTTGCACATAAAAATAATTTGAACAATTTATTACATTAATTTGGAGGGGAAAAAACTATTGGGCAGTAGTGGCAAAACAAAGGTACAAATGTACGCAAAAGGATTTAATGACTGGAACTCTTTGAAAGCATTTGGCTTTCCATTACACTTAATTGATTAAGTATTTATTTCTTTTTCATTCCTGTTTTACCTACCGGTATGTTTTTGTCCTTACCACTTTTTGATACAGCTGTAGAAACATCATATATCTCACCTTCTGCAAGAATTTTATGATGTGTAAGTGTATCCAGGTTCCATTCTCTAATTGACCAATATTCCTTGCTCCCATTCTTACCTTGCCATCATTTCTTTTTGTGGGACATTTAAAAAATGCTCTGCCTCCTAGTGTGTATGTAAAAAATAAGGAATACCTAGATGTGGCAGCAAAAATCTCAAGAATTATGATGATGTGGAATTCCTGACAATGGGATGCAGTCTATTATTCCAGATGCTTAAGGCAAAAGGACAAGCCTAATTTCAAATTACTGTCATCCCCATATCTGAAAGACAGCTAAGTCTCTTGCTTAAAAAAAAAAACAGTTCCTATTTTTGCTTTAAAATAAATCTTAGTGATAAAATTGAGTATTCTGCACAAGAATAAAGCTTGACAATTCAGGGGGTTGAAAAGAGTAAGAAAGATAACAGGCACACTGCAAATACAGATGATAGACAATAGTAAAGATAGCCAATATTGAGCAAAGTTTGTGTGAGGAACATTAAGATCTAGATCATAAAGTACCCATTAAGATTGATGGTGACCCTGTCGATCAGATGCACTGCATGAGACATGGTGTGATGACCCTGCTTTCAACCACAGCTTCCACAGGCTTTTCATGTATTCATGCAGATATCCAAACAAACAAGTTGTTTTTGCAGAGATGATAAGGAGTTGGGAGTAAATATTAGTTTGGCTTCTGAGAGGAAATATCTTGAAAAGGAGGAGGGATGTCATATATGGGGTGGCAAAAGGGCTAGACTTGAAAAAATCCAGGAGTCATCATCTGTGAAAAAGAACTGTAAAAGTAGAAATGATGGCTAGAAGCTAAAATAGCCACTGAACATGGGCTATTGGCTTCAGTCTAGAGAAAGGTAACTAGTGATCTAATTTAGAATTTCCTAATATAGTACATATGAGGGCATATTAAGTTATTGGATTACCACAATATTATTAAGGGCAATCAGAGAGAACAGTGCTAAATAGGAAGAGATAGTGCAGGATATTTTCTACATATTTGAGAGATCACTGACAGCCCCGAAGGTGATGCAAGATAAGATTATTGTGTCAAACATTTACCAGCTTGATCAAGGCTAGTCTTTAGTTCATCTGACTGAACCAAAGAAAGAGAGAACTTTGCCATATCCTTCTTTGACTCTAGATGAAAGGACAATGGTTAGGGGTAAAGTTAGAAGAGCACATTAGGGTATTCACCTTGTATTTTAATTTACATATCTACATGTATATGCTTAGAATTGAGTGGGCATGACTGTTGTAGACCAGAAAAAATGTTTCCAGTTCTGTTTTTGAAACACTGCCTTATCTGAAGAAGGGGATGATGAACTGGCTTTACTGGTATGCACGGCAATTAGAAGCTGTCAATTGTGGATGGAAACACAACTGCTTTTGCTATGTTTTATCAATAGCTGGTATTAAAAGGGGGGTGGGCAGGACTGGAATGTTATTTTGCACTCTCTCTTTCAACTAAATCTAAAATTCTCAAAGAACCTCTTAAATGGATTTAGAAGATTTACCACTGTAACCAGGAAGAGGATGGCCACAAAACAGGAGGTAGATCTGGCATTTCTCTCCTCTAATTACTCCTCTGCATTACTCCTCTCCTCAGTACTTACTCCTCTTGCCTCATAACTGGCCTATCAATAAGCGTCACTCTTGGATGACTCCTACAAACCAATGTACAGTATTATAAAACAGCCTGGCAATGAATTGTGTAGAAATGTCATGGTCTTCTCACAATCCAAGCTAGTTTATAGACAGCAATGGGTTTTGGTTCTCTGGATAATGGATTATATACCTCGGTTCATCTCTCATCCCAGTCTGTTGTCTGAAACAGCAGTTGAAGTTGTCTGTCTAATGACAGAGCATAGATTGTGTTAAATCAATAATATCAGTAATTGGAAGGGATACCTATGAGAAATAGGCTTATTTCTCTATTTATCTTATTTAACTATCAAATAGTTGAACCTATAATTTCAACACAGTATTTGTCCTGGCTGAGTTAATGATAATTGTTTACATTAAATGCAGCATGGGACATGTACACTTCCTATGCAGTGTTAAAACAAACATTTACAGACATACTATTTTATAGCATTGACTGTATTATTCAGTACTTATTTACTTGATTGCATTATAAGCTCTATAAAGAACGATCAAAATACATTTTTGAACACTAAATCAGTACTATATTCTGAAATAAATGATATCTTCACATGTGCAAAAACAATTCAGGGTGTATACTCAGAACATACTGAAAAGTTTTATCTTTGTTGAGTTGTTCCAAAAGCAAGTGCAAACTGAGTAATACTGTTTTTCCAAGCTCTTTTTTCAACTTGTTTGAAAGAAACTACACAATCAAGCATGAATAACTACTGTTTATTATTTCCCAGAGAAACAGGAAAGCTACATACTGTAATACTATTGTGTCATAATATTCCTAGGCATTAAGAATAGATTCCTAAAGAACACATATTATGAAAAGGAGAAAAATTACTGACGTTTTTGAATGGAGAAAGGGTTTAGAATTATGCCTAATCCATGCCACTGAAAGATGAAATATCAATGAATCAACCAATAAAAATATTGCCACAGGGAAGGCAAAAGACTATTATTAGAGATTAACTCCATCCCTCTCAACCTTCTGTAAGTCTCTTAGACTAAAGTCTCAGGCCCGGGAGTCCCATGGGATCAGGGAAATTTTGTGACAGCTCCCTTACTGTGTTTAATAACAAGTTTTGTGTGCCTCATGTATAGTGATTTTTTAAATTGTGTCTCTCATGTGACTCTATGCAAATGTAAGGATGAAACTTATTTGTATGCATATCTGCTTAAAAGTCATTCCAATTAGAGTCACTGAGGCTTGTTTCATAATAGATGTACATGGAATTGCACTGACAACGTAACAGTTTACCAGTGCCAAAAAAGCTGTGAAATTAGCAGCAACTGTTTTGTGAAAAAACACCATTAAGAAATGTTATCTCACTTTGACAGTGTGATAAAAATGCTACTTTAATATCAAAGTTCCTTAAATTCTCTTAGAACATCTTGTTTGGAAAGGGGTTGTACCAGTTTGCCAAGGATATAACTATAACTTGCCATATCTATGATCTTTGTTTATTAGTAGAGAAATTGTGTTATGGAGTAGGCAATGATAATGTCATGTTGTATGTCATCTCATATGGAATATAATGTCCCAAATGCAAGCTGCTACTGAAAGAACACCTGTCAAACAATTCATTAGATTTAAATCTCCTACAAAATATCAACTTCATTAGGATGACCTGGCTTAATTGAAACATAATTTGCATTTGACCAAAGATAACCTGAAAGAGCTGGTCATTGTATGTCACTTGTACAGTTAGCACATATTCTCACAACTGAGGCTCAAACAATCTAATACTAAGAGATTAAACTTTCAGAAGTACTGTTACCAACCTACACAGCATTCCTATGCAACCCAATATGTTTCTTTTTTTTTTTTTTAGTTTACTGGTACTTTACACACTGTAGCTTATAACAGAGTCCAGTCTGATAAGTGCCATGCTCAATTTGCATTAAATGGTCCTTCAGATGGCTCAAATTTTTCCAATGCACATTCTCCTCTTTCATTTTAATCATCTGAAAAGAAGCCAGCCACAAGACCATTTCATGATCGCTGGGCATTTGGTGTTTTGCTCATTCCCTCCTTCTCCAAGGAGTGGAAAAAACAACATGCCAAGCTATCACTGATTAGCTTGATGTAAATACACATTTGCACATATTCATTCTTTGTCATCCCTCATGAGAATTACTCATTTTGGATGAGGAGACAAGTTGAAATGCCTAAACCCTGATCGTAATTGTTACGGTCTGTACTTCATTTCTCACTTCAGAATCAAGAATTATAGCTGTAATGTAATAATTGCAAAACACTCTCTTTAGGTTAGTTCATAATGTAATTGCCTCGCTTATGACTTAGTACAATGTGTGAATCCAGCCACTGTAACTATGATTAAAGCAAGCTACAATTCAGTGAAATGTGCAAATCCAGGAAATCTATCATGTAGTTCAATTGGTGAAGATTTATGCTGTACAAGATACTAGATAGGAGTGAGAAGAAGGGCCGTCATATTGACATCATTGATATCTATGTGTCTGCACTAAGCCTACATTAGATAGGCAAACAAACAATATTCCTCTCTTTGAGAAGTCTAGAATTTTAGCAAAAGGTAATTAAGGATTGACAAGGAGAAAGACAGCTAAAATCTTAGGTCAGTGATGGCAAACCTTTTAGAGACTGAGTGCCCCAAAACCGTCCTGCCCCCATCCTGTCCCAGCTCCGCCCCACTCCACCCACCTGTCCCAGCCCGCCCTCCCCCTGCCCCCCCACAGGGCCACCCACTGCAGATCACCCAGGTGACCCAGCAGCACTATGGCAGCCATGTCTTCCTCCTGCGCCCTGCAGCATCAACTGTGCGCGATGGGGTGAGAGGTGGAGTTTTGTCCCCGCTGCCTAGCTGCCATGTCCTTGGCTGTGCTGCTCCATGTGGGCCGCGCTCGGGGGTGACTCTCCTCTGGGATGACTGCTGATGAGGGGGCGGTGGGGGGAGGTGGGGCTCGGGTGACAGCACATGTGCCCATAGAGAGGGCTCTGAGTGCCACCTCTGGCACGCATGCTATAGGTTTGCCACCACTGTCTTGGGTGAACTGAAATATTTGATAGGCCTTCTTTTCTTCAGCCTGCTGGGGAAGACTTATGTGCTTACCTGGCACCAGCATGGGTGACCCATCTCTCCACTAGGACTCAACAAAAAATGGCCAGTAAGTTTACACCTTATATTTGTGTCCTATGAGGAAAAAGGGTTCAAATAGAAGTGATCACATCAGTCACTTCCAATTCAGTAAAAAAGGCTCGAGGACTAATTTTAGAATTCCCTAATTACAAGTCCTCTGAGTATGATGGTTTAAAAGGCTACTAATCTCAGAAGGCTTAATAACTATGCTGCAAAACAGGAGCTTTTAGCAATCGGCAGCATACAGCAACATTAAAAAGCACTAAATTGAATAGTCTTGTTTCCCTTTTTAAGGCTTTCATTTATAACAAATGGAGAGTAAATGTACCTTACCGTAGATCTAAGAAATGGTCCAAAAGCTTTCTAACATTTCAAGTATTCAAATGCTAACCCTTCCCCCTTTTGCCCTTGTAACTTTCTGTTAACAGTGAGAAGGCTGGTTCCTAAGCGACCACTAGTTGTTGAATGGAAAGGTCACATTCTGTTGAACATTTCTCTCTCCCCACCCCACCTGCAGCCAGAAAGCCTGCAATCAACTGTTATGATTCATAATTGGCTCATAGATGTAATTAAAAAGCAACAACAAAAACTAAGGAAAGGCAGTTTGGCGGGAGCACTAACCTTCTGGATACCTTGTGGTTGATAAGAAATCTGGAAGTCAGGAGATACACCAACACTTATGGGCTGAGCTTTTGGGGTAGTCCCTACGTACAGTTCTTTCTAGAGGGAGCTGCAAACTCTTCCCTTCAAACAAGCAAAAGTTTTATTTATAGTGTGTCCCGTTCAAAATTAATAAAAAAATTAAGCAAGTTACAATTACACAAGAGCAATACAATCAATACGTATTGATGTATTATATATTTACAGTCACAGGGGAAAAAGACACAACTATAAAATCTGAAACCTATAAACTCTGTGATCTAACTCAAAAGAAAGCAATTTGACCAATACAGCTTTAAGGGATCCTTTAGTGCTCTCTGAACTCAGTGATTTTCTTGCAGACATTTCATCATCCAAACTAGATAATATCATTAGTGCACAATGCACAATGCACTGATGATGTTATCTATTTTAAGTAATGAAACGTCTGCAAGAAAGCAAACAGGCTCAGAGAGGAATGCAAACAGGAATGCATGCAACTCTGAGCTACAAACATTCTCCTTTGCCAATCCAGCTTTACTAACTGCCCTTCTCAGACTTTACTCACCATCCCTTCCACCAGTCTCTTTATTAAATACATTTTCAAATCTCTCTTAGATAAATCCAAAGATCCATGAAGCTAGATCATTCCTCCACCTCACCCCCCCCCCAAAAAAAAACATTTGTACAGTTAGAGTTTTAGGGAATGCAAGTATCCACCAATATTCATTTGTGAAAACAGGACCATTATTTTTAAACAAGGAAAGCTGTTTCCTTGACTACTTTATCAAGATGAATATCTTACTTGGTGGAAGAAATCTGTAAATAATAGCAGGCCCTTTCCTGGATAGGAAAGATTAGACTGAAATTGAAAGCTTGCAAGTTGGAATTGCTGCTGATCCATCAGGCTCCTGTTGCTGCCACTAGAGTTACTCGGTGAAGTGTGAACACTACCCATCCGATTCATGACTTGGGTGTCATTCTGCACTCACAGTTCCTGCTGGATTAGCAGAGAGAAGTCTTGGCCAGATGGCCTACACCCAATTCCACCTACTGCTCTAGTTGTGGTCTTTCTTGGGGCAGGAGGACTTGGCAAAAGTAACTCATGTCCTTACTACCAGCTGTCTAGACTAGATAATGCACTTTACTTAAGGCTGCCGTTAAAGAGTATTTAGAAACAGAAGTGGGTTCAAAACCCAGCAACCTACATATTTTTCAAGGTCTCAACATCGAGAACCCATTAACACTGGTTTTGCAAATCCTGCACTGATTGCCAATTGGTTTCCAGGTCCAGTTTAAATTGCTAGTTTTGATCTACTGTATAAAGCCCTTTGTTGTTTGGCACATTGTTTGGACAATTACATGACTGTCTTCCCCAGCTAGCTTCAACACAACCAGTTAAATCCAGCAGTGAAAAACTGTTGTAAATTTCATGCTCTGGAAGATTTGGAAGCTGAGGCAAGAAGGGTTTTTTTTTTTTACTGTTGCAGAACCAACCTAGCACAATACCTTCTCCATGAAGAGCAAGATAGATCCCTCTTTGCTGAATTTCTGCAAGTTCTTAAAGAATGAGGTTTTCTTTCAAAGATACTTTCCGATTTCATTTCTTGTTGCCATTTTTTTATTCTTGTAGCATTTGTTTTTCATTTTTTATGGGTTTTATGTCGCACTGTTTCTAGGTGAGGTGCTGAGAGCTGGTTTTGATTGTGACAACATACAACTATGTTTAATAATAGATACTAAAAGTAATAGCTTTATTTTTCATGTGCCTCTCACTAAGTACAGTGCAAAATAATAAAATACTACAATAACAATTTGGCATAACAACATACTACACTCCAATTGGAATCACAGCTTAAAATGTATAGTTTCAATGACATATATGGCCAATAGGATTTAAAATTATATAATTTTATGTTTTATTTATTTATTTGTATCTCTCCTTTATTATTTTTACGAATAACTCAAGGCAGCAAACATATCCAACACACCTTCCTCCTCCTATTTTCCCCACAACAACCCTGTGAGGTGGGTGGGGTGGGTTGGGCTGAGAGAGACTGACTGGCTCAAGATCACCCAGCTGGCTTTCATGGCTAAAGCTGGACTTGAACTCACAGTCTCCTGCTTTCTAGCCTGGTGTCTTAACTACTCGACCAAACTGGGCTAAAATTAGCACCTACGTCTGTGAAACAATAACTATAAACACTGGAGCACTTTTCTTTGCACATGGTTAATTCAGGAAAGCATGATATTGCCGTGCATGATTTAAAAGGTAATCTAATTTTTTTAAATTCAAACTTTTCTAGAAATCTGTTTTATACACTGAGACAATGCTAGCTTAGCCATGTGAAGCAGGAAATACAATTTCTGCTTTCCACTATTCTCCTTTGCGAGGGGGGAAACCTACTTATGAGGACTATTGAAGGTTTGAGTAAGGTGACCAACCGTCCTCCTTTAGGGAGGACAGTCCTCCTTTTGTAAGTTCTGTCCTCCCTCAAAAAGTGTCCTCTTTCATGTCCTCCTTTTCGATATTTGAAGACTAATCTGCAGGGCTTTTTTTCCCCCTCATAGAATGCTCAGAACGGTGTTCCGGCACCTTTTTTGATGTTTTTTTTTTCAACTTTTGCATGAGCTGTGCTACTCCCACTACTGGCTTTCGAAAGCCAATAGGAATTGCTGCTGAGCGCGCCAAAACACCCGGATGGCAAACTTTGCACATGCAAGTTGTCTGTATTATTTTTGCAATGAATAAAATGTTTCTTTTATTTACGATATTTTTTTCTTCAATTTATTTGTGTCCTCCTTTTCATTGTAAAAAAGTTGGTCACCTTAGGTTTGAGAGGTATTAGGACAAAGTGTTTTTATAATAGCAATCACATGACAAATAGAGAATTGATGAGGGAGAGACAGGAATATATCTAGTCCTTGCTTACCGACTGTCTCGTTCAGCAATTGTTCAAAATTACAACGATGCTGAAAAATATATATTTATGGCCAATGTCTGCATATGTAATTTTTATGTCATCCCTCAATCACGTGATCACATTACATTCTGTACATGTTGTACTATGCCAGATCTGTTGCTTTTCCCCACCCTTGCAGAACAGAAGGATTGGAAACAAAGGGATAACAACAGAGTAAACATGTACACAGTGTGGAATACACATTGAAAGCAATGCCCTGGCTCCAGTGGCCACAAGCACCTACTCAAATAGCTTGGGTAGATTCTATTGTGTTCCTTTTTACTCTCTTATAATCCATTCGTCTTCAATCTCTCACTTTGGGTGGGGAAATAAACAATTTCTGTAGACAATCTCTCCTCTCCCTGACCTGTTCCTTCTCCAGAAAGATTAATCTTTTGTAATCCCTTCCTCTCCAATTAATATAAATACAAATATTATTTACTTTCTTGATAATTAACCCAGGACTAGGATGAATATTCCAAAATGAGGGAGTGGCTAGGAGGCAAACCAAAGAAGGCGTGAAACTGATTAAACTTGTCAATTTCAAGCCATCAGGATGAGCACTCCTAAGAGTGGAGGAGTGGGGAAAAGGAAAGCACAGTCAGGCTGGCATGATTTCTTACTTAGCAACTACTTCACTTAGCAATGAAGTTGCCATTCCCAATTTTATTGCTAAAAGAGAACTATCTTTGACCTCAATACCTGGGAAGATTCTGGAAAAGATAATCAAACAACAAATCAGAGAACACCTAGAGCAAACAAAGTAATTATTAAAAGCCAACATGGGTTTGTCAAAAATAGATCATGCCAGACAAATCTTATTGCATTCTTTGACCAAGTGACAAAATTAGTGGATCAGAGGAATGCTGTGGATATAATTTACTTAGACTTCAGTAAGGAATTTGATAAAGTAGATCACAATCTACTACTTGATAAGATAGAAAAATGTGGGTTAGACAGCATCACCACCAGATGGATCCGTAGCTGGCTGACCGGGACTACTCAGCACGTGGTCCTCAATGGAACTGCATCTATATGAAGGGAAGTGTGTAGTGGGGTGCCCCAGGGCCCAGTGCTCTTCAACATCTTCATCAACGATTTGGACGAGGGGATAGATGGGGAAATCATCAAATTTGCAGTTGACAGGAATAGACAACACTCCAGAAGACAGGCTTAGGATATAGGAGGATCTGGACAGACTTGAACACTGGGCGCTATGTAACAAAATGAAATTCTGAGGGCTCCTTCTTCATTATAGGACACATAAACACCACATTATACAAGAAGCCTATAGATTGCCATGTATACCTATAAACTTCCAGCTTCCCTCCCAAATGCACCATCAAATATGTTACATATGCCAGGTTCTATGTTACAATCACATTTTTATGTAACAGCTGTAGTAACAGAATTTTGCAAGTTCTTCGCTCACTTTCACTTCATATGAACTACGGTAGGGTGTGTCTGAGGAACTGTTTCATACTAGTTTCTTGGAATGGACTTAAGCTGCACTCATCTGATTATAATCTTAATAGTGACTCTTCCTCCTGTTCTTCAAGGCCATTCTCTACTCACATGAAATTAGGTAGAACTAGTAAGAGCAACTAAGATGACCAGGGGCCTGGAGACTAAAACATACGAAGAACGGCTATGGGACTTGGGTTTGGCTAGTCTAAAGAAAAGAAGAAATAGGGGAGATATGATAGCAGTGTTCCAGTATCTGCCATAAGGCAGAGGGGGGCAGGTTGTTCACCAAAGCACCAGAGGGAAGGACGAGAAACAATGGTTGGAAACTGATCAAAGAGAGAAACTACCTGGAATTGAGGAGAAACTTCCTGACAGTGAGGACAATCAACCAGTGGAACAGCTTACCCCCAGAAATCGTGGGCGCTCCATCAATGGAGATTTTTAAGAGGAGACTGGACATTCACCTGTCTGAGACAGTATAGGTTCTCTTGCTTGAGCAGGGGGCTGGACTAGAACTCCAAGGTCTCTTCCAGCTCTGTTCTATTCTATTCTATTCTATTCTATTCTATTCTATTCTATTCTATTCTGTTCTGTTCTGTTCTGTTCTGTTCTGTTGTTCTATTCTATTCTATTCTAAAGGGGGACCACAACATAAATACTACTGTTATTGCCTACAACTTAAGCCACTGAGACACATTATTAATGACAGTACACTTTCTCAGGTATTTGGTAATACACCTATACTTGCAAACAGAAAACTATCTGACCTGAAACAGATTCTTAGAAACAACAAGAAACAAAAGGACAATGATACTAATATGAGAAGCAGACCCTGTAACAAGCCTAATTGCCTGCTCTACTTCCACATTTAGAGGTACCTTTTCAGTAAGTCAATTCAGAAAAGAGCTGGAAGGGACCTTGGAGGACTTCTAGTCCAAGCAGGAGACCCTATACCATTTCAGGCAAGTGGCTATCCAGTCGCTTCTTAAAAATCTCAAGTGATGAAGCACCCACAACTTCTGAAGTTTTCTAAACCACAGAGAAAAATAAAATGAGAAAAAAAACTTTCTCAAACTAGATATCCTCAAGATGTTTGGTCTTCAACCCTCCAGAATTCTCAGTAATTACCATGTTGGTCAGAGAATTTTGAATATACGCATCAGGATGTGTGTGTTAAGTATTTATTATGAAATTTTTAGAGTTTTTTTTCATCTGCTCTAAAGTGGAGCATAAGCAGTTAAAGGACAAAGATATAAGCCGAAGTTTCTGAAGAGCAATAGAACCGAAACTGTCCATGATTCTCAGGAATTCAAAATAATGCATCACTTTGTATAAAACTTGGGCTTTATAGGAACATTCGACAATGAAGTATCTGTTTTGAGATATAATCCAAGTCTGGCTTTGATTTATTTATGCCAGTGCTCAGTTTTCACATTCATTTGTAACCTTTTTAATCCTAGAGGGATAACAGTTGCTTCTATCACAGGCTTAAAAAAGTTTTAGCTTCTTGCATTCTGGCAAGTTCTGACACTCTTTTCCTAAGAATTATTTAATTAGATTCTTCTTCTTCTTGCAGAAATAAGAAAGAATATGAAATTTGCATAGAAGCTTTCAATGGTTTCTGTTGTTTTTTTTTAAAAAAGGCCAACATTATTCCTGTTTTCTCTTCTGAAAATTCTATGGCAATAATTCTACTGCCTTTTTAAAAATATTTTTATATATAATGTGTAGAAAATGAAACACAGTATGCATATTAAGACTGTGCTTTGTACAGGTACCACTTAATACAAAGGTCTCTCGGCAAAGAAACAACAAGTAATAAAACAAAAAACAAACCTTTTGTTCACCAGGTGCATCTGTTACATATTTTATAAGTTACTAATGAGAAGGATCAGTCCTTTCCTATTGAATTTGCTTAACTTAACAATAACAAAGAAAATTCTCACTGGGGTTTCCTGCTGATTTCAATTTTATTGCCTTATTTTCCTCTACCCTAGTTCCCATAGCTTTTCACAAAATTGATTTCCAAATCATTTAGAAAATGTCACCCTCCCTCTCTGCATGAAATTACTAGCACTTTTTACTTACAAAGACAGAACTCACTTAGGCCCAATTACAACACAGTATTTATATCCTCTTTTATATTGAGAGTACCAAATGCTGAATTTAAAATTGGGGAAATGTTTCACAAAATCAGTGGGTTATACTAAATCTTAGTCCAAAAAGCTATGAAAGAAGTGATACTGCTTTCTTTCCTCCTTCACAACCCCTTAAAAATATTCAAGAAGTTTCTTTATTTCTATTCTGGCACAAGTACACTATTTGCTATAAAGCTTGTGGAACTGACAGCCCACAAGTAACTCTGCACAGCTAGTAATGTGGGCCCCAGAAGACTGCCCAAATTTAAAAAAAGATCATTTATATGCATTAACTATATTATATATTTCCATATTATATATTTTATATGTAGCCCAAGACAATTCCTCTTCACTCAGTGCAAAGAGGAGTTGTCCAGGCAAGCTAAAAGGTTGGACATGCCTGGCTTAGAATGAGGTGACACTATTAAAAATTCACCTTATCTAAGAAAGTAGTTAGTATTTTCAGCAATTTTTGATTCTATACTAAATAGTGATTCCTCCCTTTTCACAATTCTTCATGCACTCCACTCCACAGTCTTGAGAGAGTTAATTTTTTTAAATGGATGTCAAAGTTCAATTTTTTTCATGGCTGTGTTGCTTAGAAAGGATATTTATTATTCAGTAGATTTTTCAAACTAAAGTCTGTCTTGATATAAAGCACGAATTGTTCAACTATTTGTCAGTTAAGATTAGCTTGAATTTTATTTCAAGGTAGAATATGAAACAGAACATATAGAAAAATAAAAAAGATTTGAAAAGAAAAACATGGAAGAAAGAAAGATAGAAGTAAAGGGGATAACAGTACTGGGAAAGAAAGAAAGAAAGAAAGAAAGAAAGAAAGAAAGAAAGAAAGAAAGAAAGAAAGAAAGAAAGAAAGAAAGAAGCAACTTCCAATCTTTCAGCAGTTACTAATACAGTTAATACTGCTTCTGCCGTTCCAAATTACATAACATAGTTCCATTCTTCTCATATACAACCCTTTTTAGTTAGTAAATCCAGAGATTGTCAGTTAATTTTTATCCTTTTTCAGCAAAAAATCCATAAGCTGTTTCCAGTCTTCCAGTTTCCAGACTAATAGTAGTAACTGCTTCTTCCCTAATCAAATAATTCAGTTTAGCCATTTCTGCACGTTCTGCCACCTTCACCATCCACTCTTCCTTTATGGGTATTCCTGCATTTGTCCATCTTTGTGCATATAATAGTCTGCTGCAGTTACCAATTTGCCATGAATAACAGTAGCTTTATTCAATTACAAAATCCCCATTGCAGAAAAAATACCTGTCAAATATTCCATCACCTTTGGAGAGCTTTATTAATATTACTTCCTCTTCTTTGGTTCAGGATCCTGATATATAAAAGGCTGAAGCTGATTGCTAATTTTCCTTGACCAAGCAGTTCCACAATTCTTTGGTTTCTTTTAGCTTCATGTGTAAATCAACCCATAAAGCTGATTTGTACTACCTGAATCTTCTAACATTTAACATAGACCACTGCAACATTACTACACACACACACACGCACGCACACGTGCGCGCGCGCACACACACACACACACACCAAAAGGTAACCAATGTAACAGCTTTTAAATTTCCTCTTCACTTATTTTATTCATATTTTATTTACTAAATTATGGTGGAAAAACTACAGACCCTAATAAACATATTATCAGTGACGTAAACTTTAAATACTCCATACTTACATTTATTTAGTATTATGGCATTTGCAAAAAAAAAGCAATTAGTAAAAATAATGTTCAAGCAATCAAATACTTTTTACAAAGATTTTTCATCAAATTTTAAAAAAACAAATAGCATACTATCATACCCGGATAATAAACATAAATTCAGTTCAAATATATAATTCAAATATATATTTCTAATCAACATGTATTGTTTCTAGCATATAATTAATTAACCTCAACAGTTTCTCTAGTCATTTGGATTACATTAATAGTAGTGACTGATGCATCTGGAAAACGTATCTGTAAAAATGACTTAAAAGATGTTTGAGAAAAGAATCTCAACTGGAGGCCTGTGAAATTCTTGTTGATGGGACTTACAATACAAACAGATTATGCTTACTTGTATTTTTCTATATGACTGTGTTGCGAAAAAAAAAAATCTTGCCATATTTATGTCCCGAGTTCTCTTTCTCACAATTCTGCTTTGGAGACATGAGAACTCTAAATCTTCCTCAAGCACATTCAATGTTTGTGTGTGTGTGTGTGTGTGTGTGTGTGTGTGTGTGTGTGTGTGTAGTATATATTGTATATACTGTATATATTGAAGTCAATTAGGGATAGGGTAATGTAGGAATTATTCACATATATGTTTTGTGATATACACTTTTGTGAACTGCAATATACATCAAATGCATGACTTCGTATATTTGTTGACAATGTAAATTCATGAAAACTTTTGTCATAATAAATCCACATTCAAGATGCCACAACATTCTTTGCTGTTTTAATGTAAGCATTTAATGCACTTCTCTGAAAAATATCATTACACTTTTTCCGTTTTCCCCAATAATAAAATTATTTTATTTCTAAGGTAAAAAATAAAATGAAGGAAAGTACAATAACTGGAATAGAAAAAGAAATAATATCTATTATTTAATCACAGAATCATACTAAAGAGAAAATTCAGTTAAGCTGCATTACAATTAAAGAGCCAAAGTACCATATCTTTTTATTTTCCAAACAATGTTACCGAATTCCCTTCTACAATGTCCTACTTTCTGGTTAAGGGTTTACTAATAAAGACTACCTCTGTCCAAAAGAAAAATTGTCTACCTAATTTATTGTATTTTCGGTGAGTCTAAAGATGACTCTTCCACTTTGATAGTAATTTTTTTTAGAGGAAAACAACCCCTACTTTTCCTTCAAATATGCACCTTTTTTTTTTTTTTTTTTTTTACAGATTCTGACTTTTCTTTCTTGAGTTCTGAAATATAGAATCTTTCAAGGACAAAGAAGAATATAGCTAGTCCTCAACTTAAGACTTAATGAATCATTTGAAGTTTCAGAGTTACAACGACTGCTCACACCCTAAGGTTATGTTTGAAATAATTTAAAAAGCTATATAAAATAATGTAAACCAGAACTTAGGAAATGACACTGCAGAACTATGTATATGCAGAAGTAAATTTAACTTCTTTAGACAGCTATAGGACTGTACTGAGTATCCAACTTAAGTTGCAACCTCAGAACACTTTCCCTCTAATATTATCTGAAGGACAAGCTCAGAAACATGGCGAAAATACCTCATGGAACTTATTTGCAGGAAAGCTGTTAAGTGAAAGTCCCTATTCCGTTCTCTTAAGAGTTCAATGAAGGGAAAGATATAGTAAGGATAAGCTCTAAAATAGGCTTTTTCATAGTTGGGTAAGAAATAAGTTTATTGAATTTACTTCATTCAAAACTGATGCATTCCCTTAATCTGTGCCTATTGGCTAAACAAGCCTGGATCTGATCAGCAGTTTTTCTTTTTCTTTTCAGAAAGATATCGAAATAAAAAGAAACATGGAAATTAAAAACTGAAAATACTCCCTTCAACTTTTATCCTCACTTCCTTCCATATAATTTGCATCACTATTATCATCACTGTAGGGATGCAACCTTCTTGTGTCACTTTATTATATTACACGACTGCTAGATGAAGGCTCCTTCAGTGAAAATTATGAACATAATCTACCTTGCTGGTTCAGTGTAGATTGGTAGATGGTTTGTTTTACTTTCCAATCTAGGACTAAGAATGAGTGACTGGCACAAAGCTATCCAGGTGGCTTTTGTGCCTAATGGAAGACTAGAATCTCCCTGCTCCTAGTCCGGCAATTTAACATCTATACCATTCTGCTTCTCATTTATAAATCCAAATGCACACAATTGTATACTGCCCCAATCAATTGACTTTGGGTTGCGCACATAACTCTAAATATGTATATTATACAATAATCAACAAATACCCATAACTATATATCATGACATCAAAGACTCATTTTAAAAAAAGGAAAGCCTTAAGTAATTTCTGGAAAAAAGAGAACAAATGTATTGTGCTATGTTTCCAGAGTGAATATAAGTCTACAAGGTTTATCTTGTTCTTCAGAGAAAAGAAAATAGAACTTCAAATGAAGTGTCACTTTCAATATTGCTATTATACATTTGAGACCTGCAGACAACAGTGAATGGTTACAATCTATTGCTTTTGGGAGAACTCTGACCCTGAGATAGAAAATGAGAGAGGGAGGAGAGGGAGAGAGGGGGGGGAGGAGGGATACGTTTTGGAGGAACCTATGGATATATTTCTTATATTGTATTATTTTTCTTTAAATATTTGTTCATATATATATATATATATATATATATATATATATATATATGTATGTATGTATGTATGTATGTATGTATGTATGTATATGTTTTCTGAGGTTTTCGCGGGTATTTGTATGTAGGTCTTTGGTTGTTCGGGTTTTCTCCCATGTAAAATTGGAAGTGTCTTGGCGACGTTTCGACGAAGTCCCATTCGTCATCTTCAGGATGGTGTTTTCAGCTTCGTGCTTTGAGCAGCTCGAAGCATGAAGCTGAAAACACCAGCCTGAAGATGACGAATGGGACTTCGTCGAAACGTCGCCAAGACACTTCCAATTTTACGCGGGAGAAAACCCGAACAACCAAAGACCTACATATATATATATATATATATATATATATATATATATATATATATATATATATATATATATATATATATATATTCCTGAAAATTCATGAAAGTCCCACAGAAAAAAAAAATTAAAACTTTCATAGACTGTCTCTGCCCATGAAACTTCAGAGAGAAACGCTTTCATGTGTCTTTGGTGGAAGATAGTAAATTTTGCTGTGACTGCAAAATAGAAGCTAAAACATATTCTGTTTCACATAAACACAATCTTTAATGCCAATCATGGTTGGGTCTCCTTATAATGTTTTGCTGTTTTTAAAATAAGTGAAACAATATGTGTTAACTATATTAATTCACTTAATCAACCATTTAGTTTAACCCAGTATTCCTATCAAAGCTTAGTCTTTATAATAGAACAGGTTAAAAATAATATTCCTTAAGAGTGATGTAATGCAACAAAATGTGTGCAGAAGATATGTATTATTTATATTAAAATGTTTTACAATTTCAAAAGTCATCCATTCAAGAATGATATAAAAAGGACACAAATACTTATTTTTTTTCTGCAAGCTTAGCTTTTAATTTCTAAAGAAAATATGATTGAGTCCATGACGCAGACAAGTTAAATATTTGTCAAAGCTTATGGATTTTGGTTTGGCAATCTAAAGTACATGCTTAACATTAGCAAAATCCCCAGTGAAATTGATAGGTTGTTTACATATTGATGGATTTAACAATGACTATTCACAAAATAAAAGCTGGGTGGTAAAAAAGAGATTCCTATATGGGTAACATCAATTATTCACTCCCATCATCATTGGTATATGTGTATGTTTGAGGGAGGCAATATTAACAGAATATTATTACAGAACACTCCAATAAGAAGTTAACCTTCACCCATCTAATTCTGTCTTCCTAAAAATTCCACCCCTTGTGGAAATTAAATTTAGAAAACTTAAACTTGTACCATTCAATTATTCCTGCACAGAGATAATTATCATATGGAGAGATAATTTTCTAAAGCAAGTGTTAAGAAGCAAGTAGCCTGCCATCTTTTACTTAATTCCATTGAAAATGATTTCTTAGTGGCAATAATCTGTATGCAAATAGAAGTATTTTATTTGTGTTAATGGCTCCTCACAGGTATATAAAAAGGATTTGGAGCCTTAGGAAATAAATTTTTGGGGAGATACCATATAATAAATGCCCTTGCCTAATAATATCCACAATTGATATACAAAATAGGATTGCTGATGGTTAGTGTTCCACTAAATCAGGTGTTTCCAATCGATGGCCCATGGGCCACATATAGCCCCGAATAGCTACCAGAAGTAATGCAGCCCCACAAGATTGTAATAAAAATATTTTTAAAATAAAGGAAGTTTGCTATCACTATAGATCCATTACATTGTATATTTTATATGCAGCCCAAGACAATTTCTTGAGGCTCAGGCAAGCCAAGAGGTTGGACATGCCTATAGTAAACACTGACCAAATCATGTTACATAATCATTCTAGTATTAGTTTAGCACTTCAAATTTCATATAGGATATCATATTTGATACCAAACATGTATGTGTAAGTATTCACATAATTAGACACAGAAAATTAATCAGGCAAGATTGATACCATTCATTCATTTTTTAATACAAAAGAAGTTTTCTGTATGTAATAAAATTCCCCACCAAATAAAATTTTATATATTATATATATATTTAGTTCTAACTGAATTTCATTAATGCTAGTTAAGTCCCAGATGTCTATGGCTGCCTTTTGGGTGATCTTTACACCTAATACTTGATATTTTCAAGTACAATGTTATCTATTCTTCACAGGGAAAATATTTTTGTTCATCAACTTTATTATCTCAGAAAATATTTTGACTCTTTTTCAGTAAAGATTAAGAACTTGTAATTGGTCCAAATTTTACTGAAGCAAAGAGGGTTTTTCTTTTAAAAACATTAAATCTAAAACGGCAAGGAACATATGTATTTAAAAACACTGTTCTCATTTAGCCAACTATCCAGGACTTTCGAATTTGTCTGCACAGAGACCAGTCATTAGGAATTTGCTGGAATGTGCCAGGAAGTGGATTGTTTGTCATATAGGTGTTAACTCAAACAAGTAGTATGGTGTCATTCCAGTAAATTTTACTTCACTTGGGTAGTTGTGAATGATTTCTTTATGTCAAACATGGACTACTGCATTCATGTGATGACCTTTCGGTGCTGAATGTAATTAAAATATATGCCTCTATTTTCTTTCTTTCTTTAAAAAATGTTGATCATCGATCAGGATGTAGAATGGCATCAGAGAATAATTATTGCAAAGATACAAAGTTCTAATTGAGACTGTACTATAATTTAATATCTAGTTGTAAATTATTCCTCGAAAACTGAGGTCAACTTAATACTGTAATATCAAATAATCTTTAAACAGTAGTTTTTAGCAATCATGAAAAAAACTAAATATGCTTCTCTGTATTTAAAGTAAAGCGTTACACAAACTACTTTAATCAACTTTACAAATATTCACAAATATTCAATGTTATATTACCAATGGAGATAGGTTCCATAATGTATATTTTATGAAGTAACTGAACTGTGAAAAGGGCCACAAGTCACATAAGACAAAGTGTATATCAGAATACTAAGCTATGATGTGAAATTTTATCTTTTACTTTATTGATGGGAAAATTAGGTCTAATCAGACTTTGAAAATAATTCAGGGGGAAAAAACCTATTCCAACTACCTTACAATAGTCCCTTCTTGTTCTTTATTAAAGCAGTCTGAAAAAGTAATAGTTGTGTTGAATTAGGGCTCCTCAAAGTGCGTATTGACTCCCAAAGGTCGATGGGACTCACCAAATAAATGTCTGGGGGTCAATGGGTGGTCAATAAATGATAGAAGGCTGATTAAGGTCAGTTAATTCTGAGGGGTTAATGTAGAGCTCAACTCCAGTCCTGAAGGTGGCTAGTGGTAGCTAGTGGTGAGACAGTATTACCCAGGATTGAATGGTCAGCCATCAGTGAGAGCAGACTTGTGTTGTCATTATTATTGTTGTTGTTGTTATCGTCGTCGTTGTTTGCAGTACTATTAAAGTAGTATTTATTGCATTATTTTCATATAATAAATGTTTTAGGGTCAAGTATTTTCATATAATTTATTTATTAAATGAATTTGTATGTATTAAATAAACTTGTTGCCCCCCCCAACTCATATTTAGGTGACTCAGGCAGCTTACAACATTTAATAAATGTTTGAGTGACAATGAATAATTTGAAACTTCATTAAAGGTTTGAGGAATTGAAGAGTTTGGGGACTCCTGCTTTGAAAAATCCATTCATTAAAGTTAAAAAAGAAAACATTTTTTTTCAGTTTTTCATGAATAGTTACTTTTTTGAGCTATTTAAACAACATTCCTCACATGATACATGGTATATTTTGAAGGAAGGTGCTGCATTTTTCTTGATGAATCAGTGTTTCTCACATTTCTGCCCTCTCCAAAACCAATATTCAGCTCTCCACATGACATCTATTAACTCCAAATAAAATGAGTGATCTAAATGCTAATTTACAGCATTAAAACTGTATAATTAACATAAACATTATATGCCGAGCCCAGCACACAAAAACTTAGAAAAATTGCTTTCTTTTTAGGTAAAGTATAATTAATCCTTCCTTTTAAATAATGTCCGCACTATCATCAGTGTAGGAAATGATAGTCATAATCCACTCACTTGAACCAATGTTGTGTGTGTTCTTTATTCATTTTGATAGGATTCCTATGATTATTCTTTGCATAACTGATTGAAATTGAAGCATTGCATCAACTATACATAATCACTTGAACCAAAGAAAGTATATTAACTACAATTTGGATAATATAAAAATAGATAGCAATTGAATCAGATCATCATTATTCTACTCTTGTATAACAATAAGATAATTAATTTATCACATTTATAATAATGTTTTTATTTTCATAGACACTAACAGAAACAAATGAGAATATGATGTACTTTAAAATTATTTCTGTGTGATTTAAAAAAAATATCAGAAGAATCCACAAATCTAGACATCAATCTGTTTCTTAACAAAGTAATCTGAGAATAAATCTAGAATACAAAACCTCAGCATACTCCTAACCCAAATATACACAATCACAGGTATATAATTATGACTTACATTTATGATTAGATTTTTTTTAAAAAAATTACCTTTAAATTATTGCCATTTATTTCTTAAAATAGACATAACACAAAGAAAATTGCTTTTACCACCTACTTATTTCTTTGATGTGGAAATTTATGAAATCAATTTAGAGTTTTTTTCTGTACCAAATGGATCTTATCTTTATCTCATCTTTAAAGTTTTGCCACATGAAAATAGAACGTTAAATACCAGGGTCATGTGATCACTTTTTGCAACCTTTTGACAAGCAAAGTCAATGGAGAAGCTAGATTCACTTAACAACTGTGTTTCTAATTTAACAACTGCAGTGATTCACTTAATAACTGTGGCAAGGAAAGTCGTAAAATGGGGAAAAACTCACTTAACAAATGTTTAACTTAGCAACGGAAATTTTAGGCTCACTTGTGGTCATAAGTCAAGGACTACCTGTATGTCATTCACATTAAGGTTAGAGATGTTCAAACTGTTTCATTTTTTCAAGCACTTCTTAAGTCACCCCATTTTAAGAATCTTAGAAGTAGTTTGAGCTTGCAACAAAATTACCTATCAAGTTTGGTTAAACTTCCAAAGTAGTTGAAACAGCAGCTTCACATTGTTACATGCTGGTCCCAATGTAGTGGCTTCTGTAATAACATCTTAACACATCTTTTCTTGGATTAAGTGACTTTCCTTTGTATGTACTGCGTGTGTTTATCATACAGCTCACATTTTGACCTTCACATTTGGATGTCTGCACAGTCTTAGCCTCTGGTTATTCTTAAAATTCCCAAAGGTATAGCAATGGGTTGCAACAGGCACTGCCCTGCTAACACTGAATGTTAACACTTGAGTTAACTGCTAACACTTGAGTTGTTCCCACCATATGGGGGGACTCAAGAAAGCTAGCTAAGAGTCCTCCACATCTTAAAGTCAGTTATATGTGGCTGAAATGACAGTTCTTTTCTCTGGTGGCCTCCCATACTCTGCAAATATATATTCCCAGAGGTTCATACAACATATTCTGTCCTGGAGTTTAGAAGAACAGATTTATTTTATTTTTATTGGCTTCCATCTTGGAAGAGGAATTATTTGCCGATATATATATAAATAATGCTAATGTGTTATAATCTGCCTGGAAATTTTTGGTTTGGGCAGGCTGTAAATATGCCAAAATCAATCATACAGTCAATTAGTACAAAGATAGAGAATAAGGGTTCAAACCCTGCCAACACTGATTCTGTCTAAATGATGTGCTTATTTTACAATAGGTGAATCAAAATATTTTGATTCATCATGGATTATGAAACAACTTAGTATAAGAGCAGCAACATAACTCATGCACTTAAGGTAAATCAGAACTATATATAAATTAGAACTATAGGTGAAAAGAGGTGAAAGGAAGAAAATAACTAAAACTTCTTATTTTCTTCCTTTCACCTCTTTTTACCTAAAGCCCTTGGCCTTGTTTTACATTCCTTCCCTGGTGACCAGCCGTGTGCTTCATTCTTTGTCACATCTTGGTAACAGTTACTAACACATAAAGTTTATTGCAAAGTATAGCAAAGCAGGCTTCCAGTCATAATAATGTAAAACAGCAAGTTTCTCAAACTTGCAACTTACAGTTGGTAGAGGACCAACGGGAAGCCTGGATTACGGTAATGACCCCTGGCGAGCAGGACTCCTGGGACAAGATCGAGCGCTCAAGTGCCAGACAGCTAATTGGAGCCATTGGGGATCTGGATGAAGAAGTGTTCCCTGGCTGAGTGAGACCCGATCTGGGGGAATCCTCCATGGTGCCGCTAGAGAGAGGTTCACGAGGTCGGCGAACCATGGTCTCCGTGGCCAATATGGGGTCACTAGAAGAACCTCCGCCTGCTCCCGAAGAAGCTTGCAGACAACCGCTGGAAGAAGAGGAAGAGGAGGGAAGGCGTAAAGCAGTCCCTCCGGCCACAGGCTCCGAAGAGCATCTTCCCATTCCGCCCCTGGAAATGGAAAGCGGGAAAAGAATTGCTGAAGATGGGCGTTTGTCGGGGAGGCAAAAGGTCTAAAACTGGTAATCCGAAGCAGTGGCAGATCTCCCTGAAGATCCTCAGGTGCAGGCGCCATTCCGAATGAGCCACCGTCATCTGGCTTAGGAAGTCGGCCTGAGAGTTTGCCTCCCCTGAAATGTGGTCGGCCTTGATGGAGGCCAGGTTGGCTTCTGCTCAGGAGCCCAGCAGGAGTGCCTCGGTCAAGAGTGCGTGAGATTGGGTGCCCCCTTGCCGGTTCACATGTGCCTTGGGAGCCACGTTGTCCATGAGGACCAACACGTGACACTTCGATACTGCGCTGCGATAGTGGTGGAGGGCCAGATGTACGGCCCTAAGCTCTAGCCAGTTGATATTGTGCCGAAGGTCGGAGCGAGACCAACGGCCCTGGGCCCACTGTGAGCGAAGGTGCGCTTCCCAGCCAAACAGGCTGGCGTCGGTTGTAAGGGTGAGTCGATCGGGCTCCTTGAAGTAAGACCCCTTGAGCATGGCCGACGAGAGCCATCATGTGAGGGATTGCGAGACATGAAGTGGAAGTCTCACCCTTCGATTGGAGGAACTGATGTTCAGCCTCTGGAAGGGGAGCAGGAACCACTGAAGGTTCCTGGAGTGGAGCCTGGCCCAAGGTACAATCGCAATGGCTGAGATCATCTTCCCCAGTAATTGGGAGAGGTTGACCAACGTTACTGTTCAACCCCTGTGCAATTGGAGAATCGACTCCCTGATGCTGCCTCGGTGTTCTTGGGATAAATAGACTCGGCATTCCACCGTGTCTATGATGGCCCCTAGGTGTAATAACCTTGTTGTGGGGACCAAATAGCTCTTGGAAAAGTTTACCAAGAAACCGTGGTTCTGGAGCAGCATTATCACCAGTTCGAGATCTGCCTGAGTGGCCTGGATCGACGATGACTGGATTAGAATGTCGTCCAGGTAGCACTGGACTCTGACTGGCACCATTCTCAGGTAAGCTGCTAGAACTGCCAGGATCTTGATAAAGACTCTTGGAGCCGAGGATAGGCCAAACAGGAGTGCCCTGTACTGATAATGGTGTCCCCTGTGGGCAAATCTTAGAAACCGGCGGTGGGTGAGAGAGATGGGGATGTGGAGGTACGCTTCCATGAGGTTGATAGATGTCAGGAAATCCCCCCTTCTTACGCTTCCCAAGATGGACTGGAGCGTTTGCATCTTGAATTTGTGGTATGCAAGATGATAGTTTAATCCTTTTAGATCCAGGTTGGCTCTCCATCCCCCTGACGCTTTGGGGATGAATAAGAAGATAGAGTAAAATTCCCGACCGCTCTGATACAATGGCACCGGTTCTATCGCTCGTATGTTTAAGAGGTGACCAATAGCCTCTCGCATTAGTTTTTTCTTTGTTGGATTTCTTAGTTGGGGACAAGAAATAAAGCAATTTGGGGGGTTGGAGATGAACTCCAGGGACAGCCCGTGACGCAAGGTGTTTAGGACCCAAGCATCTGTGGTGGTGGCTTCCCACTGGTGGGCAAAGAGAGAGAGTCTGCCCCCGATGGGAGGATCTGCCTGAGAGTCATCTGGATCGGTGGAAGGGCGGCCGCTCCTGCGAAAGGGCCGTTTGCCCTGAAATTGTTGCCTGGGTCTGGAAACCTGTCTGTCAGATTGTCTGTCCTGTCTGATAGGGAAAGAACAGTTGGACTGGAAGTAGTTGGACCTGCCTCCAGAGCGAAAGGACTGCCTCTGTGAGTAGGTGTTGAAACGTATGTCTGATCTTTTAAAGAGGTGATTGAGGACCTTATGTTTATCCTTATTTACACTGAGGTAAGGATTCAGAGCTTCCCCAAACAATTTTCCTCCCTGATAAGGGGCTGCTGATAAGCACCATTTGGACTTGGCGTCAGCATGCCAGTATTTCAACCAGAGCATACGGCGGCCCGTGACGTGGAATGCCATGGCTCTGGTGGAAAATCTGGCGGCCTGGAGGGTGGCATAGGAAGCATATTTTGTAGCTGCCACCATCTTACTTAGATCTTGATGCGTGCAGATACCCTCCGCTGATATCCTGGCCTGAAGCTGTCTAAGCCAGCGAAGAGCAGACCTGTTAAAAAAGGGTGCAGAGGTAGCTGCTCTGATAGCCCATGCTGCGGCTTGATGACTTCTACAGTAAGAGAGCTCACATTTACGGTCCTCAGCCTTGAGAGCCTCAGAAACGTTGCCAGGAATGACAGTTGGAGACACAAGGAATCCTAAAGGTTCATCTACCGCGGGCACCTCCAGAGCCACCTCCAGGTCCTGGGCCACGTTATAAAATCTTTTCTCATTGCTACTTGGAAGGGGAAAAGAGGCCGGGGAAACCCACTGCTTCCGGACTGCGTTGAGGAACATGGGAGGACAAGGAATGCGGTATTGTGTTGTTACCAGTTTGGTGAAATTCGGATCCGCCTTCGAGTCTGGAGTAACTGAAGTTGCCTGCGTGAAAGGATCGGGTCTGAGATGTGCCATGGAAGTGGCCTTGCGAAGCAGGGGGACAAAAAAGGCAGGGTTAAAGAGACCGGTAAGTGATGGTTCTCAGGGGAGGGTTCCTCCTCCTCAGACATCGGAATCTACAAATCAGCCTCATACTCACGGGATGACGAATCCCCAGAGTAAGTGGACTGCGAAGGGGAAGAAGGCGCGTGATAGGACTCAGTGGCCAGCTAGTGAGTGGGTAGAAAGGAGACCACGGCTGACCTAGCCGCTTGCGATCTGACCTCAAGAGCACGCTCTACCGCCTGTGCAATCATCTCAGCTAGGCGGTCCTCTGTGGGAAGGGGGACCGGTTTACTTGGCCTAAGCCTGGCCGCAGTAGGGGTGAAAGTAGCTTTAGGGCCACGTGTTGAGCCCGTGAAGTGGCGGGCTGACTGATGGGATGAACCCTGTCCATGTCCCCCAGTGCAGGAGACGGGAGAGGCTTCCCTGTTGACCATATCCCCAGTGGAGAACTGGAGGGCCCCAGGAGCAGATCAAAAGAAGGCCCTTCGTCTTGTGAAGTCTCCAATCTGGCTAGTTTCTGTGCTTTAGAGAATTCCTTCTCTAGGGCTTGGTGTCTCCTGGTGGCCTGTTTTTCAGCTCCCTTGGAGGTCTTTGAGGAAGACCTGGCCTGGGCCTTGGCCGAGATTTTACTTGCATCCTCTTGATTAGAGGATTTGCGGCATTTTTGCAGTCGAGGAGGATGGTAAGATGTCCTTTGTGGGGGGCCTAGTATCCTCCATCCTCAGGTAACACAGGAGCACAATGGAGGACCCCTGGTATCCGGAGACTGCTATTGGTTGGATAAGAACAGGCGCACTATAGGGGATGCCTGGTATCCAGACCAAGCTGTTTCTGCGGATAAGAACAGAAGCATGATAGGGGGCACCTGGAATCCAGCTAGAGCTGATTGTGTGGATAAGAACAGGCACATGGTAGGGGATGCCTGGTATCCAGACAGAGCTGTTTAAGAACAGATGCACGATAGGGGGCACCTGGAATCCAGATAGAGCTGTTGTGTGGATAAGAACAGGTGCACGATAGGGGATCTATCCAAATAGAGCTGTTAAAATGAGTAGGCCCAGGATCCCAGTGGGGTATCCTGGTTTTCAGGGAGACCTGGAGACACCAAAAACCCAGAAATTGAATCCAAGGAGATTAAATGCACCTGAAAGAAAAGAACAAGCCAGATAGAACCAAGCCTGCTAAGCAGGCTGTGAAATGGGTAAACCACAGACCAGAATGGTTGTGGAGGTGCATACTGAGGCCTGACAGGCCTTGGAATGGTAGTTCAGGGAAGAATCTGAAATGGATTCCTACCCAGGTAGTAGAAGCCCTGTGTATGACACAAAATGGTCACCCCTAGGAAAAAGGAAGACCTGATGACACACAAAATGGCAGCAGTTATCAAAATGGCGACCACACACCCCCTGGAATTTTCACCTAGATTTCAGCCCTCTTCGTACCCTATCCTGTTGTCTCTTGGGATCCAAGAAAAGTGAAGTGGGATGCGTGGGGGGTGGAGGAAGGAGCCCCTTCCTCCGTTGAATCCTTTCGCAAGGTCCTCAAAATGGCGGGCACGTGTGGCGACTGAGGCAAGGCCCGAGTGTTGAAAAAAGTAATATTGAGGCCCTGCAGCCCAGAATGCAGCCGGTAATAAGCTTGGGGCAATCAGAGGCTTGCAATTCCTCCGCGCCGTTCCTTGACAAAGGAGGCTGTAAACCCCCTATTTTTCGGCACAACTCTTCAAACGGCCGCTGCACAACTGATTTGCAGCCGCCCGAGGGAAGCTGCGATCTCGCTTAGGAGACTGCAGCCAGCGACTCCCACAAGCAAGGCAGTAATTTATTGGGCTGTTCTGATCCCCAGAGCTGCAGCCGCAGCTCCGGAAAGCTGAAAAAGAGTTAAATAGCTCAAATAGAGCTCCCAGATGTGTGCCGGCTCCAAAGGGCTTCCCTCACCTGCGCGCATGTGTGAGGGCCGGAGCTGCAGCCGCAGGCTCTGGTAGGATTAAGAAAGGCAGAGGGACAAGCAAAACTCTTTTTTGGGGGACCTAGAGTAGCCTGATCCCAGGGCTGTCCAGGAATGAGCAGGGAATCAGGGGATGGAGGGTAGGGAATAGCTTTCCCCTATCTCCAGATATTACAAGAAGGGAAAGGAGAGAGGTTGTTCCTCAATCAGGATAAATAATAAAAAGGGGGAAAGGGAACAGAAAACTGAACACCAGCACTGAGTCCAGCGCTGCTCAGTAAATTGTGGTCTGTAATGGAAAAATCCACCAATGGAGACTGTACCTGCCTAAAAGCCAAACTTGCACGTCTGTACTAGGCAAGATCAAGTCGAGACTGGGATACTCTAGCCCAGGACAGGCATGGCAACTTTGGCTGACTTGATCTGATTGGGCAGGAACACAGTCTAAACCCCATTGGTGGATTATCCATCTCCAGTGCTGGAGAATTAATACATCTAATGAGATTTCTACATCACAGTCAGCCACTTTGGTGCATTGGTTAAGGCATCAGAGTGGGAGACTGTGAGTTAGAACTCCCATCTTAAGAAGGAAGGAAGGAAGGAGGGAGGGAGGGAGAGAGGGAGGGAGGATAAGATTTACATATAACACTAAACTATGTCATTTGTTTGGGTTTTGATTAGTATGAGCAGAATGCTCAGAGTATGGAAAACAAATAAGGAAGACTTCAAATCTGACTTGGATGGGGCAATTATGATATTGTTGATGTTCTTGAAAGCTGGTTGGGTAAAATCTGACTGGAATATATTACTTATCTTTCAAAAAAACCCCAACACCTTTCTCTCAAAAGGGAGAGGCGAGTTGCACTACATATAAAAAATAACTAACCTGAAATGAAATTTGTGATTCTAAGGGAAAAAATCTTGTTGAAAGTGTTTGGATTAATTTTAAGGGAAAAAAAAAACAATAATGTCATTTTCAAAGACTGGACAGCCATTTTTCTGGGATGATCTGAGGATTGGGCAGGGGATTGCATAAAAACCAGTGAAAACCAATGATTCTGCGTTAAATGAATTCTGCAATTATTTATTTATCAGGATTTCTACACTGTTCATCTCGCTTAAGGGATTCCTGGTAATTTACAAGCAACATCATAAAAAATATAAAATCATGACTAAAAAAGCACAGTTAAAACATTAAAATTTACAAGTTAAAAATAAATGATCAAAGTTAAAAATTAAAAATGCTAACTAGTTACAAGGCAGAGGAAGTGCCCTCAAACCACCAGCCATCCCTGGGGTTGCATAGCATTCTTAGATTCCCATGCTAATTGGCAGAACCAGGTCTTAACATGCTTCTGGAAGGCCACAAGAGCCAGGATCTGGGGATAAGATGTTCCTAAGAGTGGGCAAAAGCAGAGAAGACTCTCAACCAGGTGGGCCAGGTCAATGTAATAGGGACAAGACAGTTCCTCAGGTAACCTTTGCACATGCCCAGGTAACCTTTGCACTTGCTTTAAAAGTGATAACCAACACCTTGATTTGGACCAGGAAGTAACTGGCACCAGTCCACGGAGCAGGGTGTTACATGTGCTACCCTAGCAGCTCCCAAAACATATTGATTGATTTATTATATAGATTTACTCTATATAAATCACTTAAAGATTGATATAAAGCACAACTTTATAAATATAAACCATGGTTCATGGCTTAATATTTTAAATAAACCTAGTCAATAGTAATTTAGTCAATGAATCATACTTAAAGATTTAGCTTGATGTGTGAATTAGTTTATCTGTACAAAGATTATAGCATGACAAAGTACAAGGGCATTTCCATTATCTTAATATGAATCATGAGAGCATATTTGAAATAAGTTCCATGTATCAAGATAATCTTAGTTCCTGCAATTTTTATAGAAGCTGTCCCAAAAATGTGTTGTTTTCACTGTTGATATGTATGTAGAGTTAACATACATAAAAGGGCATTCTAAGAAACATTGAAAATGTACAAAATAGCAGGAGAGAAGAAGACAGGAGATGATTGTGTGGAGGAGAAAAAAGAAAATAGGTTCTTGAATCTGTAATTGTGACTCCCACACTGTTTCTTTAAACTGTCTAATAAAACCAGTGTTTACAATACCTCATTCCTTTGAGGACAACTGATCTTTATAGTATTTAGCAAGCTATGCATCCCAAATAAAAACACAAGAAAAAGAGGGTTTTTCTCTCTATTTACAAATATGATGTATGGACTTATTTGTTTTAGAGGTTTTAGATGCTTGATATATTTTCTGAATGCAAAGCACAACACTGATTTAACCAAAAGAAAACTCTATTATAGCTGCAAAATAACATATTTATGCACTGATAGTACATAAAATGTATTTTTGAGGAGGAAAGGAAGGGTAGTGCATAAATATTATTTCTGTCATATTATTTTATATTTGTGAAACATATGGTAGAAATTAAGTTCTGTGTTTCAGACTGAGGTTCTGAATAATGTTTCCAGAAGGCATTTCCTTACTGCAAATTTCTTCTTAGCAAGTGGGATACTGTGAACTTTATTACCAAGTTAATTATTGATTTACTTATGACTCAAATCAACATCCAAAATAAAATGACCATTTTTGAATTATTTAAAAATAATTATTAATATTAACCAGAGTAAATATTTTCTTGTATCTTAAGATAGCTTTTGCTGAGAAGGAAAACCCTGGTAAGCTTGAGCACTGTGAAAGATCTATGTTGTTGGTAAAGAAGAAAGGAAGTTTGGGATTCTGTACCCAGGAAAAAAACATTTGGGAAAAATGAAGAGTTAAGATTAGATAAATAAATAGCTATCAGGAATAACAAGGATATGAAAAGTTGTGTAGCAGAACAGTGTCCAAAGCTGAACAAAATGTGAAAATTAACAGAGAGGCACCAGACAAGAAAAGATCTCAATGATAAACTATCTACTGCTAGTAGATATGAAATGAACAGGAAAATAAGTTGATGGAAAGCTGTGATCAAAAACATGGAAAATAAAGATTTTTTTATTTTTTATTTTATTTTTTTGCTTTATTACAATATAGCTACATATGATATATAATGACAAAAGTTATTGGTTTTGTAGCATAATTTTTTTCAAATAAATAATCTATATACCACTTGTGTAAGTTAATAACTCGATCCAGTCAAAATGTCAAAATAGTTTATTGCAAATTAATGTGACCAGATATCTGTTCAACAAGCATTTGGGGCTAATTGTTCAATTCAAGGACTGAAATCTATTTTCCCCTTCCATTTTCCAAATGGTTTCTCTGATCTTTGCCTGCTTTTTGGATTGGTTCATTGATCTGGGTTGTATATGCTTTGTCTGTTTTTATCTGAAGTTTACTTTTTATTTAAAAACTTACGTGGCCACCTTAGTGATCCTAGACAATTCACAGCAATCAATAAAGGTAACAAAATAAAAATAGACCATAATCTATTTCTAGGTAGGAAAAACTGGTTTCATCAAACAACACTTGTATGAATAAATACTTCTAATTTGGAAAAGTCATGGAATGTAGTCATTGCTTCAACCTGCATGATTTTTGTCTTATCACCTGTACAATAAAATATACTTTTTAGCCCCTGGAACATCAGCAGGGATAATAAAACTCCAGTTATTTCCATGTATAAGCTGCAACATGCAATTCTCATGCTCTATTTCTCGCTTTCTGAAGCAAAATCAATATGTAAGGAAATATAATCTATATGTTGCTTTTTTTTCAGCTCTGGTTTCATTGTAAATTCATTTACTAGAGAGTAGGTCTCAATGAATTTATTTTTAAATAAAATTTCATAGGTTCTATTCTAAGACTATTAAATAATCTGGGTAATATGTACTTTAGATTAAAAAATATTTAATGAAAAGATATTATTTGAAGGTGATCAAAGGAAGAACCCAGATGGCATTTTGTTCCTACATAATTGCAAAGCATTTATTTTATGAAAATGTTATTAAGGCTTAAATCAATCTGCTATAGAAACTAATTACCACAACATTCATGCATTTATTATGTTAGTTAAAAAACATGCAAAGAAATTCATACCAAAAATAGCCTCTTCCTTTATTTAAAAAAGAAGCAATCACTATTATTGAGAATAGATTTTATAAGAAATTGCATGTTTTCATTCTCAATAGCATTGTGAAAAATATTTCTTTTTATATTACACATTATTCCAGTCATTCAGAAAGTGTCTGCAAAATCTTATTTCAAAAAACAAAATAGTTTTGGATAAGATTTCTTTGTAATAAGTAGGTATTGAAGAATAAAACAAGAATTTAAGTAACCTGTTATAGAATTTAATAACAAAGAGAAATTGTTGGTTAATCAAACTACTTCTGACTATTTTTGACAGATATTTTTGTTACTCTGTAAGAATACTATACAGTTCAAATCTGATGTAGTTAATTCTTCAAGCACTGAAAAAATGAATAGCATAATTTTGTATCTATCTAAAAATGATTTTTGATTAAAATGTGACAGGTAAGTTTCATTCAAGTACATTTTAGTCAGTCATTTTTTTCTTCTGTGCCAAAACAGGAGACACTGAAGTTAATTAGTAGTGGACCAATTATTATTTTAAATTAATTCTACTCTTTTGCAGATGCTTCCTCCTAATTGATAGGAAAATTCAAATCCACTTGACTAGAATATAGCAATCTGTTTAATAAATTGCTACATTGGATATAAACAGTGCTTTTTTTCTTAAAAAAAAAAAAAAGGTCCGGAACTCATACACATCATACAACCCGCCTTGCCTACCCTACAAGATTCCATCCAAAAAAGGTGCCAGAACTCTGTTCTGGGCGTTCTATGAGAAAAAAAGCCCTGGATATAAAACAATCAGAAAATGCCTTCTCTGAGTTAATTGTAAAGAAATTGTTAAACCTAAATACTGCAGAAAGAAATCCATTACTATTATTTAAAGATAAGGTGTTATATGCTTACTAAATGATCATGATGAAATATGAGTCATATTTTATTATTTGCTGTGATTAAGGTTAACTAAACACTTACATGAAGCCAGCATTCTGGTATTACTATTCATTTAAATCTCCTTGTTTTTACTTTACCAGGCCGAAATGTTTCACTCTAGAAATTTACTTGTGTGTTTTGCTTTCCTTGGTACTGATTTGAGACAGGAAATTCTTCAGGCTAAAATCTGGGCAACTAAATGTTCTGCAATAGACAATTCTCAATTTCTCAATTTGGAAAATATAAATTATTTGGTAGGGCAATTCACATAAGCAAAAATGGATTCAGTTATCATCTGCATATACTTACCACACGTGAATATTTAATTTTAATTGTTACAATAATGTATGCTTACCATTTCCATTGTTGAATCCTTCTGTTTTGGTATCGGATAGTATACATACTTTCACTTGTAGTTTGGCGTATTACCTTACTCAAAATGGATACTGACCATGTAATAACATTTACCACACGCATGCATCATTTTTAAAATGATATATATGTAGCACATTAACACAAGTGGTTCTAATTTAGTTCATATCAAATTTTGAAATATTAAATGGAATACATTTTTATGGTATCCTATAACTCTAAGAAAAAAATGCCAGAAATGCATCTAACCGTACATCTGAAGGTATTATCACTCTGTAACTCTAGAGTGGAGTTTCTTTGTGATGACCTTATCCTGATTTATCTTAGGCATTAATAATGATAAAAGGATTTTATTGAGAATGATATTTGCTGCTTCTTGATATGACTTCTATGCTTCTTAAATATATAGTGTTTTTTTTAAAAAAAGCTACTACTTAATTGACTGAAGGATTTTTTATTCTTCATAATATCAAAGTAAAATAGCAACAGAACAAAAGGCTGAGGTGTCATTTTTTAAATTGGAAAAATGAATCAGTTGAATAAATTTGATATAAATTTGTAAATAATTTTAGGAAAGAGACCTAAAGTCTGAAACCCAACTTCAGTGGACAAATATGCAAAAGGATACATACAAGAAACCTGTTGGGGTCACCAGCATATCTCTAAAAATATATGCCAGTATTTGAAGAGTGCTACTGAAGATTTGATATAGCACCGATTAATAGAATATAGCTTGAGATCAACACCTGTGCCCTATTTATACAAACATTTTGCTGGTTGGTACTGCCTCTCCATCAATTCATAGTGAGCAAACATGTCAACAAGAATGTCAAATAGATGATGAATGCTTGCATTATTTTTGTTTTGACATATGCTTGGCTGAGAAAACAGCAAAGCTTCCTCAATACTGGAGATCTGCCAAGGAAGTTAGACAAATCTAAGTAGATTTAACAGTCAACACTAGGTATATTTATTCAGAAACAAGACCCACCAAATTTAACTTTTGATAGTCTAGAAACAAGGGAATATCCTACATTAAATCTTGATGTTGTAAGCTGCCCAGAATCGCCTTGTGGCAAGATGGGCAACAAACAAATTCAATAAATAAATAAATATCACTCTTTAGCCTTTTTTTGTATTCAAATGAAAGAATGATGTAAGGACAAGTATAGAGTGCACAATAAAAAGAGTTACAGACAATCCAGGCAGCTCAGATCTTAATGCATTAATATATATTATTAATAGTATTATGTGAACACTTTTAGATCTAGAAATTTAGGAACACATGAATAATCAGATAGATAGACAAAGTAATGATAGTTTTCTTTCTTCAGACCTCTTTTGAACAACTTATAGTGAATACCGTTTTTAATTTCAGAAAGGTAGTTATCTAAATTCCACGATGTAGCATATAACCATCATTCTCTTGACCAAGTACTTTGGACAAGATATGTATTTCAAAGTTGGGCTCAGCTGATGAACGCTGGCCATTATACATTCCATACTTTATCAGACACATTTCATCAAGCCTTAATCTGATGAGGATTGATGACATATGGATAAAACACTACAGCATACATTTTTATATTATTTGTATTACTTCTTTTATATTATTTGTATTACCTCTATATTTGAATCTTGGTTTAAGTGGTATAATTAAAAAATTCTTAATGTGGTCAAAATGAAATCTCAGATCTGACTTTTGTTAATCTACTATATAAATTCCTATTGTTAAATTTTAAGAGATGAATCTAATGAAAGAAAACTACAATATTCATACTGAAGTGCAATAATATTTATGTTGTGCTAGCTGATATTTTCCCCCTGCAATGAGATCAGAAAAAATAAAAAGTGCAAGAAAAAAGAAAAGGAAAAGGGGAAAAAAAGGAGGAGTGACCACACCAATTTATAAGAGAAGTTTCAGCAGTTCTGGTTGTGACCAATAAGAAATCACATGCGGTCATTAAGCATGATATCACATGACTGTGACTTGTAACTCCTGCATCTTCCCCACTGACTTTGCTAGCTGGCAGTAAAGATTGCAAATGGCTATTGTGTGACTATGAAATGCTGTGATCATTGTAATTGTGCAACAGTTGCCATGTGCCAAATTGCGATTATATGATGGGGGGGGGAGAAACTACAACAGATACAACTTCTAGGACTGTAAGTCTCCTCCATCAATGTCATCATAACTTTGAAGAGTACTGACTGAGTGTTGAACCCAACATTCTTTTGTATTTATATATCTTGTTCTTTTCTTTGTTTGAATTTTTCCCTATATGTCTAAAATATCTGACTTTGCCTGCTTTTGGATCTGATTCTATGTTGCCTTGCCTTAAATATAGAACATATATAAAACATACAGATGCTATAAAGAAATTTAGAAATGATTTTGATATGAAAAGATCATTAAGAACAAACTTGGAGAAGCTATTACACAGTCCAGAAGTTGAAGCAAGCATGGTAGAAACCAAAATAACCCAACCTTGATACTGTTAACTGAAAAGGGGAGGCACTTGTAAAGCTTTCCCCCAAAATTTTTTTCTATTATGTCATACTAATAATAAAGCAGAATTCTTAGAATCCCTGCAGTGTTTCTTGACCTGGCTTAACTCAAGTGGATGACACATGCAGAAGACAAAGTAGTCATTTCTACTTCAAAGCTTAAAATTAAAAAAATGAATAAAAATTTTGGCCCCACACATGGAAGTGCTAGGTTACATGGATCAGAGATCTAATTCAGCATAAGGCAGTTTCTATCATTTTCCAAATATGGGATGAGGTCTGGGGTCTACAATAATGAACCCTGTATCAATATTCCTTTATACACATCACGGCCTGTAAATATAGTCTTCCTTTTCAGGAGTGCTCATCATCCCCACAGAATCTTTAGCTCCTTAGTCTTGCAAAAGCTCAAAGCTTTAGACCGACCTAAGATTAGAGATAGTAGTGAATACGGGTGAAGTTTCATCAGTTCTTGCTAGTCTTCTTAAATCTTAAATTTGTCCAGCATTTTTAGTAGTCATTTAGTATTGTTTTTCTATAGGTTTTTGTTTCACAATGGTACAGAACTTCTTTGAGATTCCATCGCACATATGGGAGTTCAAGCCATATCTGGCTTTTTCAGGCAGATCAAGCCAGTTTCATACTATTCTCCCAAGACTAACCTATAATGATGAAAACAATAACTAAGTCCCATTATATGTCAAAATCCAGATTCAGGCTGCATTAACACAATTTATAATCAAAGGTCAGAAAGGAAAACCTATGCTTTTTTTGCAATTAAGTTGCTTCTCCCATCTTTTTTGAGAAACTGTGTTAGCTTTTAGACTTTGTAGTATATGCAAAAGGAGCCCTGGTGGCGCAGTAGTTAGAATGCAATATTGCAGGCAAATTCTGCCCACAGTCTGGAGTTTGATCTTGATGGGGGTCAAGGCTGACTTAGGTTTCCATCCTTCCAAGTTCAGTAAAATGAGAACCCAGATTGTTGGGGGCAAAATGCTGACATCGTAAACAGAGCTGTAAAGCACTATGGAGCGGTATATAAGTTATGCTATCCCTATGCTACTGTTATAGGAAACAGAAAAACCCATGAGATATGGAATGCATCTGTCCTCCAGTCCCATATCATTACGGACACATAGTTTGACACCTTCCTAAACTGGCTTGAAATGCAAATAAAAAGAATGCCAATAACAACTTTTACCGAAGTATTAAGGCTGGAATACAATTATGCCTCAGCTTAGTGCAGGCATCATGGAACATCATCTATAATTGAGCCATATATAAGCCATGCATCAATCATTCATTCACTCAATTTTCAGATAGATGTTTGGTAACATGGATCGATTCATACTAAGAAATGAGTACTGTTTCCTCTTCAACTGATGTAAGGCAAACAGAAAGATCAATGGCTAATCAATTTTTATTTCTGGGAAAGAAACAAAAAGAAAAAGATCACACACATGGGTGTGCATTTCATTCTTCAGTACAACATTTTAGCCACAGCTCTATGTTCTCCAATAATGGACCAAAATGTTTGAAGACTTTTGCAAAACTGATTTAACATTTACTAAACCACTATGATAGAACATATATCTGAATATGATGCTACTTAACTGTACTTAACTAAATCCATACATTTTTGACTAAATTAATATACAGTATTATTAATTCAACAAAGTAGACAATCTGAAGTAATAAACACTTGTGATTCCTTCATTTCTTTCCTTCCCATTTAGTATTCAAATTTTTATAGCACATGGTTTTATTTTTGATACACACTTTTGCTTGTTACATTCTGTACTTGAGATCATTGTCTTATTAACAACTGTATTAAGATCATTTATCATTTTCTATAGTAGTATACTAATAATTCTTGTGTTTCAGTATTACTGACTACATACATACATACATGGCAAAGAATCTTGCCAGCGTAGTTAATAAAAAGTTTTGTGACACTATTTTCAAAATAAGATAGTAAATCCTATGCTATATTAAAAGACTTAATATAAAAAAAGATAAAAATGAATTACAAATAATATATTACACTATTTTTTTAATGAGACTATTAGCCTTCAGCAGATCTCCAAAGATGGGATTATCTTAGTTATGTTATTTAAATCCTTGAATTGCTCTAATACAGCTTTTCCTTTAGGGTATTGCTTCTTTACAATATATGTTTTTAAAATTTCCTATACTTACTAGGTTTTAAAGAAAATAGTACATTATATAAATAAGACTGTGTGACAAAAGCTAAAATTTTCAAAGGATAATATTCTCTTGAATTATATACCTAGCACATGGAATATGACACTCAGACTATGTAAATGGATTCTTTGTGCCCTTACTAAGGCCAAAACACTTACGTTGCAGGTAAGTACAGTATATGGCCCCATTCCATCAATGGATAGAAGACTTGATTGCATTTACCACATATCAATGCATTGCCTATAGACATAGACTTTGTATGGACAAATATAATGAGATATGGAAGTCATTTATACAAATAAAGGAGAATATTTGTAGCTCAGAGTTGAAATGAGGGGGTCCTTGGTGTTCTCTGAGCTTGCTTGTTTTCTTGCAGACGTTTCATTACCCTGGAGAGCACCAAAGACCCCTCATTTATATGAAATACAGTAGATTAAAAAAGAACAATAGTTATATAATTGCATTAGAAATGTATATACTGTAAGTACCTGAATTTTACATTAGATAAGCATTTATAAAATTGCAACTGTTAATTGCTATAATGATATATTATACTTTATTTTTGTTTTTATGTTTTTTCCATTTGAAGCACGTTTTATGCATATTTTTGTATGTATTCCATTATAATTATCTTGTTTTCTTTTTTGCTTCCTTTTCTGTTATTTTTTAAAAAAGCAATCAAAAACCATCGTACTCTCCTAAATCCCTGGAGATTATTGTTCTGGGTCTTGATGAGCTTTGTCCTTGATTATATTTTCACTGACACAGTCACAAGATCTATTGATCTGACAGCATCCCACTGGGTATTTCTGTTGCTCAGCCTGTGTGTTGCTACCTGAGTATATGAACATATTTATATGTATTTCAAGGATTTTAGTTGACCTTTTTCCATTGCAGTCTTATGTCAGACTGTCTTCAATACCTAGACATTTAAATCACTTTCCCTTGACTATGTGATATCAAATTACTTGGTGATAACTCACCAGGTTAAAATGACCCCTGTATTTCCATTTTAGCAGAATTTGGTCTCAGAGAATATCCTAGGATAGTTGAAGAAAAGGTGTATTGTACCACTAATTTTAAATTGTTTAGCTATATGTTGATAATAGACTTATAGAAATACATTTTTAAACATAAATGTATGTTGCTTAAAAGTTAGTAACACTGATTAATGCCGATCTAATTTTACTTTAGTATGATTTTAATAACTGGACACATCAGAAGACTGATTTAAATCTTATACTTCCCAGTGGAGATGATTGGTCATGATGGCTAAGAAATATGAGAACTGCAATTCCAAACATGTGGAAAACTTGAGGCTTCCAAATCTTATTTTATATAAACCACCAAATTAGGGTGATGAGCAGTAATCATTTGATAAACAGCATAAAAGACTATTACTATTTTCAGAGGCCTCTGTATACGAGGGTAACTTTTTTAATGAATTTAACACATTTAATTGTTGGTCACAATAGCAGCCATAAACAAAAATATGCACGGTAAAAGAATATGAATTTAAGGAAAGGCAGGCTTCTCTATATTAAACATATACCTAAGATGACTCTTAGACAAACAATTTCTTAGTCAACATAAGGCAACTATTCATAGTTGTTTACAACTACATTTTAAATTATGGTTTATTTATAGTCCTTTTTATTTTCTGAACAGAAAATGGTAATAACAAACCTTCCCAACTTAGCTTGTTTAATTAGACCTTGTGCTATTTTTTAATAACGGATTAAACCTGGCCAAAGATTTGCATTCTTATTTCTGTGTCTTCGTGGCTCATTCAATCGAACGGAAAGGAGATGACAAACTTAGTCCAGGAATTTGTCAACATTCATTCAGACAAAGAATCATTCCAGCTTTTTTAGAAGAAGGAGTAATTGTATTGTTTGTTTCCTTGGAAACTGTATTAGTTCAATAGAAAATATCCTGCCTCACTGCAATAAACTATAGATTAATTTAAAAGACTGGACTCTTGCTTGAAATGGATTATAAAGATTCAATTGATTTGGGTTTAAGTCCTGATATAGGAACAGAAATTGTTTTGAGTGTTGCAGGACTTCTGATATTACAATTCCAGAAGATGCTGATGCATAGGCTAGTTCAAGCTGTCCTTAATTACATGTAAATTATCCAGCAAGCTGATTATAGAATTTTAAATATTCAGCTGTAATCACCTCAAAGCCTATCCAAGAACAATTAATGATAGACAAAAAAAGGATTCTGTCATTTTAGCACATTCATCACCTTGGAAGACCAAGTTTGTATTAGAGCAATAAAACTGGATCAAGGTTATTACTGAATGAAAATTTCAGGTGGAGACCAGGAACCTCAAGACCTGGTTATACCAGTAGCCCTGGGGATTCCAGGAAATGGGAAGGCATTCTTACAGGCAGTCCTAGACTTACAACAGTTCATTTAGTGACTCTTCAAATTTACGACACTGAAAAAAGTGATTTACAACCACTGCAGCATCCTGATGGTCACATGATCAAAATTCAGATGCTTGGCAACTGTTTTATATTTATCACAGTTGCAGTATCCCGAAGTCATGTGATCACCTTTTGCGACTTTCTAACAAGCAAGCCAATGAGGAAGCTAGATTAATTTAACAACTGCATACCAGATTACTAACTTACTAACTTAACAACTGTAGTGATTAAGTTTTGGGCTCAATTGTGGTTGTAAGTTGAAGATTACTTGTATTAACTCCATTTATTACTTTCTTTTCCTGTTTTAAGTTGAAGAACAACTGAAAGAGGGGCGCCAAATAAGCTTCCAAATATGGTTCAAGAACAGTAAGAGAAGAAATGGCAATTTAGATAAAAGCAAGAAGAGTCTGACTACATGTGTTTCACAATATTTCATAATAAATTTAATTTCACAAGGAAGAGACTGATGCAAGCTTATTGATTTGATAGAAATCTAGGGTTTTTTGTAGTATGGATTGCTTTTCTGAAAAAAATCTATTTCATATTTACATCATGACTGCTGCTTGTTTTATATTTGGTTGCTTCTAAATAATCAAGCATTATTGTGCTAAAATTTTGTTAAAATACAGCCATGTTAGCCCAACCCCAGAGACCACCAGTTGCTAAGAAACAATTGACAGCCCAACCTAGAAGATCAGAAAAGCTTGGCTACTCTGAACTAGAACAAAAATGGAGGGGGGAGGACCCTTTCTGACAATATTGAGCAAATTATTACTTGAATTCTGAGTTGCATCTTTACTGCACATATTTTAAGATGGTGACCTATGTCACCATCTTAATATACAGAAGTAAAATATGAAATAGTTCTTCTCTCTCTCTCTGTAAAAGCAATGAGACAGAGTGTACAGTACTGAATCCATATTCTTATATGTTCTTCACCTTTTTGCCCAACAAAATTTTAAGTTATGTTCTAGTCGACAGTGATAAACCAAGATGATGGTGATAAAAGGAAGAAAAAACAAATTTTGAGGAAAAAAAACTACTCAGTGCGAAGAGTGCCTGAAAAACAAAACAATATTGAACATGAACAAATGGATGGGAGTGAGATGACAGACTATACAGAAACTTGGTGCAGATCCACTAAGAAAAATATCTATCTCAAGTTTGTCTTTAAACGTAACTACTAGTTCCGTAGTTAGGAAAGGAATGATTACTAGTCTATAATATGACTGATTTGCTTATCAAGATCGTTTAAGATTGTTTAGGACTGAATTAGAATTAGTGAAGGGTGAAAGAGTGAAAGTAGAACAAATGAAGGAAGAGAAAATAAAAGTGATAAAAGATAAATAATCTCAAAACAAAATGAGTGGAAAGTAGATGTCAGGAAATGAAAGACGGAAGATGTTTGGAAGAATTGAAAATAATTAAGTTATAGAATGATCCCTAAAGGTTTGGAGTTGCTTTAATGGGAAATGTGAGGGGAAAAAAGATACCAGGTAAATTGCAAAAGTTTGAGAGAATTACTTATGCAAAAGTTAATATGAGATTAACAAGAAGCAACTAATATATTAAAGTTCTTATGTTGTATATGGTTTGACTGGAAGAACCTGGTTCTGCCTACTTTGCTGTTTGGAAGTAAGAATTGGATTTGCCAGAAGAAACAAAGGATAAATTTAATAATAGCAGACTTAAGAAGTATATGTGGGAAAAAATGAGCACTGAATGTATGTTGGTTGAATCCAAAAGTGAGTGACCTGTACGAAACAATTAGAACAAATGGACTGAGAGAAAGAGGAAGATGGAGAAGACTGTGGCTGGATAGGGAGAGAGGTGAAAAAGGAGAGAGGTGAAATATTTAAACAAAAGGAAGTGTATGAATGGATCCAGTGCATCATCTGGTGGTTGCAGTGATAGAAAGGGACAGATTTAGTAAATACTGATATAATCTAATTTTAACTATAAATCCTTTCTTTTTCTTATCACACGGTATACGTTTCTTGGCTTACATATCTTACAAGAAAACTGTTTGATAAATATGTTTGTATGTTAAGTAATGTTAATTTATACTGGCATTTTACCACTGTTTTGAAAGAAATATTTTAAACAATTGGTTCTTTTCATCCCTTTTTTGTAGTAAACAGATTGTGTTAAAACTCTTTCCTAAAAGCCTGTGTACCAATTACCAATAAGAGGGCAGGAAAAAGAAGCAATAGAGGCTGGATGGATGGGAAAATCGTTACAGAATGTATATTATAATAATGTGGTTCCAGGCGCTTAAAAATAAATAGTCCCTCAATAATGTATGATAATTTATGTCATTCAGCAGTTCCTGATCTAGTGAAACTTGCGAGAATAGTTTTAGACATATCCACCTCAACATGATGGGAAACACTGCTAATTTTCAGCTACTGCACCACTGGAATTCAGCCTTGCAACCAAATAAGGTTCTAGCAGTAAATAAAGGTAGTCCTCAATTTACAACAGTTCATTTAGTGACTTTTCAAAGTTACAACAGCACTGAAAAAAGTGACTTATGGGAGTTTTTCATACTTATGATCGTTAAGTATCCCTATGGTTATATGATTAAAATTTGGATGCTTGGCAACTGACTCATATTTTTGGTGACTGCAGTATCCTAGGGTCATGTGATCACCTTTTGTGACTTCTGACAAGCAAAGGGAATGGGGAAGCCAGATTCATTTAACTGTGTTACTAACTTAATAACTGCAGTGATTCACTTAAATAACTGTGGCAAGAAAATGGAGCAAAATTTACTAACTGTTTCGCTTAGCAACAAAAATTTTGGGCTCAGTTGTGGTTGTACGTTGAGGACTACCTATTATTATAGGTAGGTACATATTTGACTGCAAGTATCCTATCTTTTCCCTGCTATTGTACAGCTTCTTTATTAATCCATATTTAGGCATCATCACAGTGATCCTTAAGGGCCTTTCAGTTCTGGTTTTAAAAATATTCTTTTTGGTGGCACACTCCATGCAGGTATTACCAAAATAAGATGTGAAACAAAATCACAGAAACAAAGGCAGGGCAATGTCAGTGAAGAACCATATGCTATATAACAGTAGGGGAAAGACAGGGCGCTTGCACACACACACACACACACACACACACACACACACATATATATATTTGTTTTCTGAGGTTTTCGCGGGTGTATGTAGGTCTTTGGTTATTCGGGTTTTCTCCCGGGTCAAATTGGAAGTGTCTTCGTACTAGAAGCACGAAGCCGAAACACCAGCCTGAAGATGATGAATGAGACTTCGTCGAAACGTCGGCAAGACACTTCCAATTTGACGCGGGAGAAAACCCGAATAACCAAAGACCTACATACATATACATACATACATACATACATACGATTAGTTATATAAGTAAAAATCCGACTCTTGGGTATATCCATACTATAAAAACAAACAAATAATGATAATGATGATCACCAAGAGAATAAATAGAAAATATTTAATAAATCAAACCTAGCTTTCGTCGGGTACTCCCGACATCGTCAGGGTTTAAAAAGCAGTCATTGGGAAGAGCTTATATACAGTCTCTGATTGCCTGCATCCGGCTTCTAGATCGTGTAACCAGTCCCAGCTGATCGTGCTGAGTTCCGAGTGCATCTCTCACGTCGGCATGTGGTGCCTTCCCATCCCCTCTCCGTACTCTGCCACGCATATCTCCATTATTAATTCTGGGGCTAGAAAGGATCCTTTCCTCTCTCTTTCCTGTGGTAACCATTTCTATTCTCCCACCTCCCCATGCGCAACTCTCCTTGCTAGGTGGGGGCGCAGGTTGTTCAGTTTTCTTCTAGCCCCTTTGTGTGTCCCAACTGAGTTACGATCGGTCCTCCTCACCCCCAGCGATTGCAACCTAGATGTCTCACCCCATTCCACATCATCCACCCTCCTATCTCCTTCCATACACATCATCCCTGCTTGTCCATCATCCAATCCGACATCTCTCCCCCTTTGTTCATGAGGGCTATTCCCTTTCGCCGTGTTAACAACGGGACTCCGCCACTCCATTGTTGGCCAGCAGCTGGCGAAAAGCATTCCTTTCCCTTTCCTTCTTTACAGCAAATCTCAGATTTGCTTTGCCTGATCAGTTGAATGTGGCAATATATATTTGATATGCCACTTGAAGACTGGAAAGTAGAAGATTGCATTAAAGTAAAAGCAGCTCACTTTATCTTCCCTTTCTCTCCTACCAAAGCCTTCCATAATCATCAAACAAGCCCTTCTGGAAAGTCAATTGATTTGATTTCGGGCAATGTATTCTAACATTACAGTTCTGCCTGACAGCATTTTTAAGTGTGTGTGAGGGTAGGAGAAGAAGTAAAAAGAGAAATAAATAACTGTATCAAATTCCTTCTACCTACAGGACCAATGCTACCTATCAAGTTTTATTTTCTACAAAACGCTCTCTAAAATGTTGACAACAAATTAAATTTGTAGCTATGTAATCAAATTTGTAGCTTACTTTCATTCTTTCATTAGAAATTATTTCAAGAAATCTATTTTGTCAATTAGGTTTCTGAGGTGACAGGAGAAAATGTCAGAATATATTATTTGTTGCTGTTTTTCTACCATAGGAACCAGAAGGATAGTGATTAAAAAGGAAATAAATGGACAGTAAAAAAGAATGATCATTTTACAGATAATTCTAATGATGTTTCCTTCTTTCCTTCCTTCCCACTGTAGATAATTGCTGTCAAAAAAATTTAATGGACTTTGTTGTATCAAACCAAAGATACTCTCAGTGGTTCATCAGCAAGGCTTAAAAGCAGCTCCAGTCTTAGATGGAAGGAGGGCAACCAGCATGGCTATCCCACAAGCACCATGAACTGTTTATGTCCCATAGTAATGCCTGAAGCATCTTTGACAATGTTGGCTGCCTTGGCTAAGAAAAGGAGATGAGCACTACCCCGCAGAGTCAAACACAACTGAGCAGGGGAAACCTTTACCTTTTTAAAAGCACTATAAAACGTAGAGCACGAACTGGAATAGGAACTGAAAACAATGCTTTGACTTTAGTTTGTTCTGAAATGAAACATACCACAAAAGGTAAAGTATGAAGGTAGTCTGCAACTGATGATCAATAGGAGAAGGACAGCTGAAGTTGCAATCTGGCATATCTAAAAGGGGTTGATCATAAAAATTAAGATGATGGTCATGATTAAAGTCCACCCCTTTGTATATGTGTATTACATTGATACATTTACACATGAAGTGAGACTTTAATTGCACAGCTGCAGGTACCATCTTCATCTTTTCATTTTTTTATCTGTATCTCCTATAGACACCCCTGCTTGTAATATTTCCCTCCGGAGACCCAGCTTATCAATACACTATTCACTTATGGCACACTAAAAATGATCTAAATAGGGTTTTTTTCCCCTTACAGGCTATAAGCAAGTTAGGCAAACTTAATCAAGTCCTTGACCCTTGGGGAAGGAAGAATGTAATGAAGTCCTTAATGCTTACTTTCAATGAAATAAAGACATTTAAGCCTATATCAACACAAATCAAATAGATGCTGATTTTTCAATTATCAGAGCAATCTTATACAGGTCTACTCAGAAACACGAGCCACTTAATTTAATGGTACATATATATGATGGAGGTATACAACTGCAATCTCAGTTCCTGTTAGTCATAACAACCTGTTCTTTCTTGTACCAATGTGGAGACTCAGAGCCTGCCTATGGCTGTTGCATTAAAATATTTTAAATTCTCTGTAACAGAATGTTTACTTGTGAAATTGTATGTCCAAAGGGCAATAATATCTGAGAGTGTAGCCGACTGCTGGAACATTCTGTGATTGAGGGTAGTTCAACAAGACTGAGAAATCTTTTTTTTTTAATAAACAAGTTTTATTAGTTTTTTAATTTTTACATCAGAGTGCTTAAGAAACACTGTGGTGATGGGGTAATCAATCATCCAAAGACAAAATCATATATATATAACTCAAGTTAATTCATTAAATATTCCCTCTCTATTTCCCTCAAATAGTATAATCATATGGAATTGTATGTCCAAAGGCAAATAATATCTGGGAGTATAGCTGACTGCTGGAACATTCTGTGATTGAGGGTAAGAACTGTAGTTCAACGAGACTTGAGAAGGCAAGGTATTGAGCTAAATTTATCACATCTATAACTGTCTGCACTTTGAACTGAATTCTAATTTTAACATTCTATTGCAGTGGTTCTCAACCTATGGGTCGGGATCCCATTTGGGGTCGAACGACCATTTTACGGGGGTCGCCAAACAACGCAGTCCGCCATTTTTTCCCCTTTTCCTTAGCTGCGCTCCTCCCTTTTATTCTATTGGCTTTTGAAAGCCAATAGAATAGACTCTCTTGAATAGAGTCTAATTCTATTGGCTTTCAAAAGCCAATAGGAATTGTCCAGGCTGTCTCTGCCCTGCTGAGCCCACCAAAAGTCCCATTCTGCAAACGGTGCTGCACCAGTTGAGTAGTCCTCGACTTATGACCGGTTGAGTAATCCTCGACTTACGACCGGTTGGGGGTCGCGCCATTAAAAAGGTTGAGAACCACTGTTCTATTGCAACCTATAGAATGCTCTTTGTATTACTAAAGTTATTAAAATATCAATTAATTTTATATTTCCGTCTGTGCATAAGGCTCTTTATGGATAAACTGACAAACCCAGCAATACTTAAAACTAACAAAGATATAATTAAAATGGATTAGCTGCGGATTCATAGCAAAGACAAATATAACCAAAATAACATGGAATGACCTCTTTACCCAATAGTTGCAATTATATTTGTGCATTTTGAGCTCTGACATCAGTGATGGCATTCGCTTAATGTCATAATTATTCACATTTTATTATTTGCCCTCTCTTGCCCATTCCCCCCCCCCGTTCCTGACTGACAAAAGCCTTAAACGCTGTCTTTCAGAAGAATGCCACATCAAATTGGACCTTGAGCAAATGTTTTATGCTTTTTTTCCCACTCAACATATTTTTTTTTTATAATCTTCATCAAGAATGCCCTCCACATATTGCTGGTAGCTTGCTCCAATGACTCCATCATGGCTACGAAGTCTACCCCAAGCCCAAGCAATCAGCATGAAATACATGTTTAGGTGGAGTGATTCCCTTCATTGCTCTAATTCACAAGGACATTCAAGACTGGACTGACCCAGCTATATACACTGGTATTGAGTTAAAAAGAGTGAGAAATATATTGTAAAGTTAATCTCTATGGGAAAATGAACAGAGGCTTTGGAATCTAATTCATCTCACTCAAATTCCCATTGTTTCAACTTTTATTATCCCTGGTTTTATGCTGGGGTGAAATTGTCACAAATTACAAAGGTTATCTGAACTTTATATACCCGTGGGACTTCCCCTGGAAAATCTATTTCCCTCATGCCCATATTTTTAGGCATTTAAGTAATGCCTCAAGTCATATTTTAATGTGAGGGCAAGTTGATAGGGTCTTCTGGGAAACTTTGTCCCCAAACATTAAGGCAATAAAGATTAAATGCCTAAAATTTTCACCATAAACCACAGACTACAGTTGCTATGAATTTAAATTTATTCAATCAAAATGTGAAGCAATGCGGTTTAGAAAACTAGATCTTGAAAATACAAGATAATTATATAACTGACTCTACTGTATCTTGTATTATTTAGTGAATCCATCTTGGATTAAACAGACTTATTATAGTATGTATATTAATTTGAGAATATTGAGGAATATAACACAAACTTTTTCTTAATTCCAGCTAATATTAGAACATTGTATTTTCATCATGTTTATAAGAATTCAAGTAGTCTTTCCACTGCCTACCATTTTCTCAGTTACTTCATGGTTATGAAAATCAGAAATGTGACAGAGAATGTTCAGTATATTTATTAATTAATATAATACAATTAATGGGTTTGTTCATAGAACATTGAAAAGTGGATGCCAATATTCTTTTTGCTGTGTTCAAAGCTTCTCCTCAGAGTGGATGGAGTTAAGAAGTTCAAGTTTGAAAAAAACAACAACTTTGAGTTCTCAGATAGTTAAGAAGCAAACTGGATATCTTAATCCTTGCCTGGTCTTAATTATATATCCTTTAAATCCCTGCTCCAAAAGTAGTTTCGACTTTGCTTACTTTTGGAATTCAACCTTAACATTGGTACGCAGTCTGGTGGAACACAAGTTGTGCATACTGTTTTCACCCCAGGTAAGTGTAAATGTAATGTTTACAAATGCTTGCAGAAATTTGATTCCAATTTAATAAGCTGGCAGTCAGGATGCATTCAGTATTTTGACTGCGGTGGAAGAATTCTGAGACAAGCTTCAGCTGAAGAATATAAGCAACATCACATGTGAGAAATGAGATTATGGCTATGCCACATTAAGCCAGGAAACTTCTTTTATTAATCTACAATGAACATGTGCTATTTGTGCACATGGCACACATTTTAAAGGAAATGTAAGAAACTTCTGCATAGCCTTGAATCAAATTTGCATTCTAATATTGGGAAGTTTAAAGCAAGCTGGGAGATACCTTTCCACAAAAATGAAGTGCATTAGCAATTTATAAATCTGAAGTAGTATAAGCTGATGAAGTAGCAACATATGCCTCAAATCTCAGAATTCAACAAGTAGACTGGCAGGAAACCATTCCTTCTTCCCCTAATTATCTAGTCCCTTCCTTATCTACTCTCTCTTGGCTTTCATTCTTTTTGTTCCTTCTGTTCTTTAATTTGTCTTCCTTTTCAAATCTATCTTTGGCCTTACTTCCAACAGCTCAATCGCCGTAACCCGGCAAAGTTGATAAAGGGAAGTTGCCCACCTATTCCAAGTGAGGATACAATTACATCTCATGTTCTGGGAAGAAAACTGGGCTGATCCACATCTTCAAACATTCATGCAGTGTGCTGCAGCTGTCAAAAAGGCCAACATAGTGCTAGGCTGCATTAACAGAGGGATAGAATCAAGATCATGTGAAGTGTTAATACCACTTTACAATACCTTGGTAAGGCCACACTTGGAATACTGCATCCAGTTTTGGTCACCGCGATGCAAAAAAGATGCTGAGACTCTAGAAAGAGTACAGAGAAGAGCAACAAAGATGATTAGGGGACTGGAGGCTAAAGCATATAAGGAACAGCTGCTGGAATTGGGTATGTCTAGTTTAGTGAAGAGAAGGACGGGGGGGGGCATGATAGCAGTGTTCCAATATCTCAGGGGCTACCACAAAGAAGAGGGAGTCAAGCTATTTTCCAAGGCACCTGAAGGCAGGACAAGAAGCAACTGGTGGAAACCAAGCAAGGAGAGAAGCAACCTAGAACTAAGGAGAAACTTCCTGACAGTTAGAACAATTAACCAGTGGAACAACCTGCCTCCAGAACAGTGAATGCTCCAACACTGGAAGTTTTTAAGAAGAGACTGGACAGCCATTTGTCTGAAATGGTATAGGGTTTCCTGCCTGAGCAGGGGGTTGGACTAGAAGACCTCCAAGGTCCCTTCCAATTCTATTATTATTATTATGGATCATCGCACAGTCAGCCAGATGTTCAGACTGGATTTGGCATTTTGTCTACCTATCGAGTCCTTACCCAGGACCTGGGATAGGCAGATGTGGATGTTTGATGGTATTACAGGTATCGTCGCAGGATGGAAGCAGTTCCTAATAAGGCCGCCTTTTGCAATTGACTAATAGCAAATTTGTCAATGCCAATGGTGTTCAAGTGGTGCTCCAGTTGTTTTGGGATTGCACCCAAGGAGCCTATGACTATTGGTACTACCCTTGCTTGCTTTTGCCACAGTCTTTCTATTTCTATTTGTAGGTCTTTGTATTTTGTTATCTTCTCCAGTTCTTTCTCTTCTATTCTGCTATCTCCAGGCACTGCCACATCCACTATCCAGACTTTTTTGTCTTTCTTATCGACAATTGTTAAGTCTGGGGTGTTATGTTGCAGGTGCTTGTCTGTTTGAATTCTGAAGTCCCAGAGCAGTTTAATTTTATCATTTTCTATGACTTTTTCTATTTTATGATCCCACCAGTTTTCGCTTATAGGCAAATGATATTTTTTGCAGATTTCCCTAATAATAATAAGCATCTAACACAACTAGCTGAGGAAGTGTAACAAATAGAGGCATGAAAAATCGGTAAGAGAGAAAGTACTAAAAGTAGGAGAAGGTTTAGGAATATTTTCATTGCACAAAGGAAGTCTTTATTGAGCTAAATGAACTTTGAATTAAGCATCAATTCAGCACATTTTGGATTGAGTTGAGTACAAATAAAACATCTTAGTCCCAGACCATTCACATCAAAATATCAGACGAATGCCAAACAACTCATGCAATTATCTGACTCACAAATAACCTTACTGAAATTTTTATAACACTTATTCTTGGAAATGTTTAGGTGGGGAAAAATACATTTCAGAAGCAGCAGCCAGACAGTTTGAGACTTTGAAATTAAACACTTTTATTACTTCAAATGCAATACAAAAAAATTTATTCTTTATTTTCATTATTCTTACCAAAATACTAAAATATATGGTCTATCCAGCCTTGTTATTTCTATACTGTATGCATAGTTGGATTTAAAATGGGCTTTGTGTTTATTGTTTCTTTATCACTGGACCAATTCTGATATTAAATTAAAATGCATAATAAATTGCCAAATATAAAACAAAGAATGATGCACTTTAATCAATAAATTTACCTAGTAGCGTCAGTTTCCTACTAGTGTAAAAAAACAATGTACTTCAGGATGAGAAATATTTCAACTGTACCTCTGCTTGTAAGAAATTGTACAAAGGTTAAACATGACTCATGACAATAATTCTACTGAGATGCCTGAAGCACAACATTAATAAGCGATGTGATGTTGATGACTGTAAAACCTTTCTGAGAAAAGGAATAGCTGGCTATGATTCTCGAAAAATCAAGAACTTTTCCTATTTTAAAATATTTAATATTTGACTATTCAAATATATATTCTGTTGGAAAAAAGGTACTGGAAATATTGAAAAAACTTAGTTTTCTCAAATTAAAAAAGGTAAAAATTAGCAATTTGTAAAACTAAATGCAAAGATAGAGACAGCTAAGCTCTCAGACCAAGCTTCTTATTCTGACTTTCGGAATTTTAAGGAAAATTGAATAGTTTGTAATTCTTCATGTATAGAACTGTTAAAATTTTAATTTTATCTTAAAGGCCTCTCAAAAGCAGTCAGAATTTACACAATATGCTAAGTCATAATTTGATGCATTTTGTGACTTTTAGGGACAATGCCACCTATATCAAAAATTACAGCTTAGTATGATATAAAAATCCAGCCAACTGGGATTAAACAAACAATGGCTAAACAAACTATATACTAGTGCAATGTGTAAACCCAGCAAGACATTATGCTGGAAAAGGCTATAGCAAGAAACCATTGTGAACTTAATAAAACAATTTAGAAAAATAATGCAAAACTCTAAATAATTACTATAGATTTTTGTAATATACTCGGTGTATCTGTGGTATTTGTTTTTCTGTATCTTTGATTACATTCACAGACACAATGCACCTTGAGAATAATTTATAACTAGAGCAGATCAAAAGTAATTAAGTAGCTTTATGAATGCAGACTTTTCAATCAAACTTCATTTTAAAAAAGGAAAGTACAGAATCAAGAGAAATTCTAGGGGAAAAAAAAAACATTTCCATTTAGCTCTCAGAAATAAACGGCTACACTAAAAGGGCCTGAACTTCCTTTAATGAGTTTTATCTGAATTGCTAATACAACTGAATGATGATTCAAGGCCCATATAATTCTTAATTATAGCAACTCTACGGATGAATGGGATCTTCTTAAATATTTGAGCATAATTGGATGAGATGGAAGCAATAGAGTGTACCTCACAATAATTCTTGAATCAATTGTTAACTCATATTTATGTATTAAGCACTTAATACTAGAGGATGGATATTATTGCTGCATTAAAAAAAATATTATTCTTTGGAGAAGCTATTAATCCACCTTTGTTAATCCAGTTCATTGCTGTTAAAGGAAACTGATTTTATTCAGAGTTCAATGAATAATGTTAATCTTATATTTTATTATAGGTTACTTTAGAGCTTGGAGTAACAACTTTAGAGCTTGAATATGATATAAATGTTCATAAAGATGATTCCAAAAGTCTGTAATGAAGTTTTCTGAAACTCTGTGTCATCCATCTATATGTGTTTCTACAATCTACCAAGAAAGATACCTTATGTGAAAACTGAAAAAAGCAGAGAGTGTACAACTTATTAAATTACCCAGCAAGCTGTCATTACTGTACACAGTCTGTTACCAGCATAATTAAAGTAACATGTTGGTAAATGAAGTAAAGTTGATTAACTTTTCTTTTGCCAACACACATTACATATTATTCTTTTGCTAATGTATAGCACGGTAGTTAGCTTTTTTTTCTTCTTCTCAGCCTTACAACCATCACTTTCAAACTACAATCTACAAAGGAAGTTCTCCCTCTAGAGAATAAGCTGTTACATTCATTTTAAAATGTAATATGCAGGACAGACAAAAAAAAATGTAAACAACAAAAAGCTTGTTAGGAACACGAACAGCCAGGAAGCTAATTATACTTGGACAGGAGGATGGTAGCTTATTTCCACTGGTGCTTGTATTGGAGACTGGATTCTGGAAGCTAACAGCCTTTAATAGTCATTTTCCTAAATCTGTCCATTTAAATATGTATGTATGTATGTATGTATGTATGTATGTATGTATGTATATTTTACCTTGAATGTGCACCCTGTCAGCCCAAATATGGGAGAAAGAAATCTTCTTTCTTTTCTTTTCTTTTGCCTGTATCAGCTCAATCCAGAGCCATCCACAAGCAGCAGTCGCCAGCTGCGACATCATTTTGCATTTTAGGTTGCTAACAAAGAATAAAGAGAGAACTGGAATAGCTATTTCGAGTTTCTTAACTCTTTTCAGCCAGACTTACTTTTCTGAGATTAAGTCTGGCTGAAGAGAGTTAAGAAACTCGAAATAGCTATTCCAGTTCTCTCTTTATTCTTTGTTAGAAACCTAATATATATATATATATATATATATATATATATATATATATATATATATATATATATATATATATATATATATATGTATATGCTGGAAAATTTGCATAAAAATACGACTCCTGGGCATGTCTATGATACAAATAAAATACGAACACCAGGAGAGTATAAATATAAAAATATACTTTACTAAAAGCTGCCAAGCTTTCGTTTGGAAACTCCAAACATCATCAGGGCTAAGGAGCCAGTAAACAATGATGACTTAAATGGTTTTTGCCGGCATCTGCACCCGGCTCATGGACCGCGTCACCGGTCCCGGCCGGTTAATTAGTGTTCCAGATGTTTCTTTATTACTCTCCTTACGCTTCCTTCTATGGTTCTTCCGGATCATTTCTTCCACTATCTCATTACTGGTATTCATCTCCTCCACCACCCCTTTATCCTTATTTCCTTCCATGGCACTGACCCTCCTCCCCTTTTTGTTTTCATTCTCCACCCTGGGGGCATCTGTTTCTCCTCTATCAGTGTTACAAGCTTCCCTGGGCTCACAGACGCTCCCCCACACACACGTTTTTCTCAATCCCTGCTCCACACCCTTTCTTCTCACTCTTCCACTGTCATGAGTAACTTTCATACGGGTGTTACATATTTGGGGGTCTATGCCCCCCTCCTCCGTCCTGGCAATCTTCGTGTCAACAGTTCTCCACCGTTCCATTTGTTTGCTGCGTGATCGGGTGCTTACCCCGTCTCTCAATTCATCCCTCCTCCCTATCGCACGCTCTTCCCCATTGCTGATAGGAACGGTATTCAGGCGGACACCAGGTCTCCAGATCTCTGCATTCTGATTCCCCGCGTTCTCACTCCCCTCTTCCCCCCAAAGACGAGCACAGAAGAGGGGAGTGAGATTATACATGCTTGGCCTTGTAACAGAAGTGTACAATTTGAGCTTTTAAGTATCTGCTTAAAATAATTATGATCACCAATCCCAGATTTTTCAAGTGGAGCTGTTCTGTGGAACACCAAATCATGATTTCACGCACTAGTAGGTATGGAGGGAGGAAGATGGTCTTCTCACTGTTTCTCTGTCTGTAGCTACAACATTATTTCTCCCATTTCAGAAAATCCCTCAGTGCTATGAAACAAATGGTCAGGGGTCACGGGGACTGAATAGAAAGAGAAAAATTTGGGACGACAGACTTTTTCTTCATTCAGCCAGGAAAAAATCTCTCTCTCTCTCTCTCTCTCTCTCTCTCTCTCTCTCTCTCTCTCTCTCTCTCTCTCTCTCTCTCTCTCTCTCTCTCTCTCACACACACACACACACACACACACACACACTGAAGAAGCAAATCTTTGGCAGACATTTTGCTGAATCTAACCTACTGATCTTATATAAAATAATGAGAAAATGTATTTCATTTGCTCTATAGTTTCAAGTACAGTTTTTTTTTAAAAAAACAGAATATTATCTACATAGAATGTATCACACTGAATGTAATAATCCAACACTTGGTCAGGTTATGCTATAAAAAGCACATAGTACATTCCTGTTCTTTCAAGCTTCAATCTATTTCTTCTATTAGCAGAACTGGAGGTTGCAATTTTCCTGCTTCTAATACCTCCCCTCACATTTGCTATATAATGATGGAAAATTCTTGAGAACAAAGCAAACTACAGAAGAGAAAGGATGCAAAAATTGCACTGAAAAAGCAGTTAATTTCATATGACATGGCATAATTTCTGAAAACTGCAATCTAATAAACGTTGAGTTGAAAAAATATGTTGTTAGAACAAACACAACAATAAATGGCACAGGGACATTTGGAATATTGTACCCTATGCATTTTTTTTTCAATAAATGTTTATAAATGACACATCTGCTCTAAGTGTCTTTCCCTATTTGTATAGGTGTGCTCAAGCATCTGTGAGCCAATCTTGCAAGAAATCTCTTCAATTTTTAAATTCTATTTTCAAGCATATTCATAATCTCCTTCAGGTGATTCAAACAAGTGTAATATTGGCAAATAAGCCCTGATCAACATTGTGATGTAGGTAAAGGAATATAGGTCTGCAAGCAAATTTAGCTGGAAACAACTGTTACTGAACCTATATGAGGTTTACACTAAGTAGATATAAGCTTGTATTTTAAATGTTGGGTCATTATGTCATGACTCCAGTATACGTTTGTGTGAACAGCAAGCCCTGGAGGACTGTGTATGAGTAACAAGCATCCCTTATTTAATAAAACCTTATGCTTTTGCATTCAGTGTAATTTCTTCACATTTGTTTGTGTGCTAAAACAAAACCCCAACAGATTTTAAAAAAAAAATTAAAAGGATCCATGGGGGAGCAGCACTAAATCTTAGTCTAGGACAGGGATAGGCAACCATGCTGGCTCAGGAATTCTGGGAGTTGAAATCCATGAGTCATAAAAGAGCCAAGGTTGCTTACCCCTGGTCTAGGAAATCACATCTGCTACAAACTGGCTTTATTTTGATACAAGATTTAATTTTTTAATGCAAAACTGCAGCATAGAAACACACATATATTATTTATTAGGAAAAGATATTTGCTCCTTGGGTACATTGGATAAAGAAAACCAATAATAAGTTCTAGAGCAATTCAAAGCTAATCATCACACTATACTTTTGGAAAACTGAACTATGCCAGCAAAACAGATTTCAACCCCAGGTTATGACTCAGAAAAGTAACAGAAGAAGAAGAGTTCTCTCAAGATTATGATTCTACAATTCCATACCTGTCTCATTCACAGATATTAATGGGTGGCAGAGTGTGAAATCTGCAATCTTTAAATGCAGCCCATCTGTCTTTCATGTCTTTCCTTTCATATAAACTCCATTAAAGAAAAAAAGATGGAATAGCTGTGTATGCTTTTTTTGTCATTGTTACATTAGAAACCATCAGACTCCTGAAGCTCTGAAAAAAGACTCAGAAACCTGAGTACTTTGGATTCACCAATGAGGCAAGATTGAAAACCAAAATATATCAGGTGCTGGCTGGGAAAACATCAGCAACAAACCTGATATCAATAGATGTTCCATGAAAGATGAAGATAGATATTTATGCCAGGTCTTTTGATTGAAATGTCTGTTCCTATGTGACTACTGAGCTGAATGTAAGAGGAAGGTATTACATGTGTAGTAAAAATATAATTAAAACAAACATGTGGAACCAGGAACCACGATAATTTTTTTTCAATTTTTATTATTTTATTTTCATTACAATCATAAGAAGAAAAATACAGATACATAAGAAATTAAAATACAACACAAATTCCGACATTGCTCACCCATTTCCCCCGAGACCGCATCCCCCTCTCATCTCTTCACTTCCCCCTTCCTTCGACCTCCTCCTCTCCTCCCCTCCCTCTCTCTCTCTCCTCCATCTTTCTACTTACTTATCCCTCTCCTCTTCTTCTCAATCGGATGCAGTCTGAGGGAAAATGCCCGAGCAATCGTCTATCACCAAAATCTGAACTATTGAAGATACTACCCATACTCTCCCCTCCCCCTCCCCCCACCCCTTCCCCCCCCGACTTCCCAGAGCTCAATACAGGGTTACAAAAAAAAAGAAGAAAAAAAAAGAAAACTAAACGTAGTCAACTTAAATTTACTACTTATACAATAACCGGAGTCCTAATAACCCTTAACTCTCTACAAACCTGAATTCATAATTTAATAAAAATCCATTATTCATAAAATAAATGAAACTTTGTTGTTCCATACCTCTTCTGAATATATTCTATCCATCTTCTCCATACAGAAACATATCTCTTTTGTGAATGGTCCTTTAAGTAAGCAGAAATTTTAGCCATTTCTGCTAAGTTAGAAACCTTGAACACCCATTCTTCCAAAGAAGGCAGAGAATCTTTTTTCCAATACTGACCCACCAATAGTCTTGCTGCTGTTATTAAATTCAGCATTAAAATAGTTTCTTTAACATCAAAATCCACAAAAATACCCCAAAGAAATAATTGGGGAGTAAATTTAATTTTCCTTTTAAAAACTTTTTGAATGTTCCACCAAATCATAATCCAAAAAGCTTTAATATTTTTGCAAGTCCAGCAAACATGAAAATAAATTGCATCCAAGGAACCACATCTCCAACATTTGGGTTGCAAATTCAGATATATACAAGATAACTTTTTAGGATCCAAATGCCATCTATAAAACATTTTATAAAAGTTTTCCCTCAAATTTTGTGCTTGAGTAAATTTAACATTTCTAACCCAGATTATCTCCCAAGAATCCATTAAGATTGGTTCCTGTATATTCTGGGCCCATTTGATCATACAATCTTTTACTAACTCTGTTTCTGAATTCAATTTTATCAACTCATTATAAATTCTTTTAATATGAGCAAATTTCTGATCTTTAATCTGAATGACCAAGCTCTCATCTGTTAAAGTAATTCCCACCTTCTTATCTACCCTCCATCTCTCCATTATTTGTAAATATTGAAACCATGATTGTAAAATATTTTCTTGCCTTAACAAATCAAAAGACTTTAATTGCTAATCTGTACCTGACCAAATGAGCAATTCTTTATAGGAAATATTGTCAAAATTCACCCCTTTAGAAACCCCTTGAATTGCCTGTCCAGGAATCCCCCAAATGGGTATTTTATAGTTCAATTTATAATAATACTTCCTCCAGACACGGAGTATGGCATTTCTTAAAATATGTGACTTAAACACCCAATCTACTTTCTTATCAAAAACTAAATATGCGTGCCAACCAAATAATAAATCCTAGCCTTCAAGAACCAAAATATTTTTATTTGTTAAATTGAGCCAATCACTAAAGTTAAAATGGTCGCATCATAATATAATTTCAGATTAAGTGCTTTAAGTCCACCCCTTTCTCTAGCATCTTGTAAAATCTTAAAACTTAACCCTTGGTTTCTTGCCACCCAATATAAATTTATTAATACCCTTCTGCCACTCTTCCAAATTTGCATCCTTTTTCAAAATGGGTAACATCTGAAATAAAAAAAGAAACTTTGGTAGAACATTCATCTTTACTACTGAAATTCTCCCCAAAAACCACGATAAATTTTGTTCGCCAGAATTATGCAGAAAGGATAGTCTCTGGGCTCGGTATTAAAATATGTGAAGAACAACATTATTTTTATAAGGCAAATGATTAATTATTTCAAAGGTTACATTTACTTTGCATTTTCAGTGTATCAATATGAACATTTGTTATTAATTTTAAATAAGAGTCACTGTGGTAATTATTCTTATCTTTATTTCAGACAAAATTTTACAGGAGTCCCTTGGATCTCAATTATAGATTGGTAACTTGGTAGAGGAAAATTCAATTCAGTTCTGCTGTATGCTACATCCTGCTTAATGCTGTGACAAAGATTCAGAAAGAGAAAAATCGCACTATTAAATTCTGACAAATCCTTTAATTTCTCTAGATCAGACATGTCAAACACAAGGCCCGGGGGCTGGAAAGTGGTTTCATGTGGCCCGCGAAGCCATCCTGGAAACAGTGAGGGAACGGCCCCCGTTGTCTTGGCCCTGGCCCAGGCCAGCCAGGAGCCAATGTACAATTTTGTGGTGGCCATCTGTGCTGAAACACATTCAGTCTTAGCTCCACAAGGCTGTCTGAAAACAGCAAGGAACCAGCCCCTGCCATGTTGGCCCCGCCCCATGGGTGCATGCTGGGGAGGTGTCACCCTTTGTGAGGAATGAAGAAATGGACCATGCCTTGGCGCTTGCCCCCGTCCCACCCCCTTTTGCCAGAGAACCTCAGATCTGTCCCACTCCTGCCCAGGCCCCCACAGGCACCCTTGATGCGAACGATGTAGAGCTGGCCATGCCCACCCAGTAGGCCACACCCACTCAATCCATACCGACCCAGTAGGCTGCACCCACCCTGCCCACACCCACCTGCCCCGAGGGCAACCGCAATGTTGATGCGGCCCTCAATGAAATTGAGTTTGACATCCCTGCTCTAGATTATTAGATAATCAATATTAGGCTTGCAATGAGTGTTATCTTTTTCCCCCTCAAAGTTCCATTGTTTCTAAATGTTACCAACTGGTATTCTGCATTTAAACATTTAAGTGCTGCATAAACATTATACTGAAGCAATTATGTTAAAAACTTGCATAGTTAATGTAGCCTTCTGAATAAATTATTCTGTTCCTTATCAAAGTCCCAGAATTGCACTAAGGCAGATATGTCAAACTCACGACATCACGTGATGCCGCACAACATATTCGGAACTGTTTTACCATTGCCGGCAATGGGGTGGGTGCGGCTTCTGCATGATGCATCCACCGACAGTCTGATACCCCTGCACTAAGGGAATAAAGTAAGGGGAATGGTTTAGGAATAGTATTTTTTAAATGACAAACAATATATTCATTATTCCTTTGTAATTGCCAAATACCAAAAATCATGACCGTCAAGATTAAAATATTAGAGGATGTGGCTTTTGAAATGCAGTAATATTAATAATGTTGCTATAACATTCCTTTAATAAAACTGAATAATCCTAAAAATGCTATCTAGGAAACTTCTCAATCTAGAATTATATTTTCCAATGTACAAGATGCTTAAGTAGAACGTTATCCTTTCTATCGTGACACGCTAACCTAAAATGAGTTGTAGAACCATTTTTCAAATTTAGTTGTACTTTCCTAGAAGAAAAACCATGGTTAACTTATTTAGGAAATTAAATATTTTAGAATTAGGGATATTATTAGCCAATTATCATAATACAGTCCATGATTTACAATCATAATTGACCCCACAATTAATCAAATGTGGGCCAATTGCCAAGTGCCCAAAATGTGGTCACATGACTGGGGAGATGGTCATTGGAACTCCAAATCCAGTTCGTAAGTACCTTTTTTGGTGTCTGTCATAACTTCGGCAAAGCAACCAGCCATACATTAAGAACTGCTTGTATTCTAACATTCAAAGTAATTCCACTAATAAAAAAGGTATTTATGTGAGGCAAAAATTAAGACTAAGGAAAGAGTGAAAATTAACAGATTCTCTATCGTAAGTACTGAAAATATTTACTTGCTTAATTATTGTATTCAATTTTTTTGAATTCAGATTTAGAATAAATTCAGGCTTCTTTGTCTTTTAAATGTGAATAAAGGGAACACGTTGTTTACGTCTGCTGTCTGGTGTGTATTTTATTTACAGTAAACTTCATGATTGCCTGTCATGAAGAGCAGTTCTTTTATAATTTATGTACAAGAATGAAGCTTTGTAAGATAGTTTACAGTGGCCATAATTGAGTGATAATTTCTGGGTTTAGTAACATTTTTATTCAAACACAGACTTTCCTTTGCTGAGAAAGCAAATCTGGAAACCTATCATTAAGTATAATATCTCTCCTCACTCCTCTTCACTAGACTGATAAACTATGATTACCTGCACAGGTTCCAGTTCTAGCCAAGATAATAAAAACACAAGATATACATGGTGACTTTACAACAAATCCCCTGCCTATTATATTTGAATCCTCCCAATGGATGTAAAAATGCGTTTTGCATAATTGCACTGCAATGAATGTTTCGTTGGTTACTGCTTCCCACTACCACTCTACCTCTGGATAGTAATGAGATTATTTTAAAATACAAATTTCATAATCTGTCTTTTTCCAAATCTGGAACAATGGTTTTCCAGGAAATTTGACAGCTTCCAGCTTTGATTGTTCACAAATTGGAAAGGTATTGAATGATGTGATATGTTTATTCAAACAGGATCAGTGTTAAACCCAAATGAATTTCATTAATCCTTGTTTTAGGATTATAAACTCTTGCTTTTAGGAAAGGCATTCTAAGTCAAAATTAAGTGTATGAACCATAGAAATTGTTTCTCAAAAACATTACTTACGCATTCTGATGATGTCACAACAAGTGTGGAAGTCCACTGGAGCATGCAGTCACCCTCTGCACAGTCAGGAGAATTAACAAAATGTGAGATTGGAAGTACATTTTGAGTTTGTCACTTTAAGAATGTTTTAGTATATTGTGCCATTTTGCAAAATTGTATTTTTCTTACAGTTAAATCCATAGTAAGCACTTTGTGAAACACCACAATATACTAAAAACAGTACTCACCTGGACTTTTGTTCTCTGGGTCCAGGTTTCAGTGGATTTCCAGACTTGTTGTGATATTATCAGCACAGACCATGATGTCTAGATCATTTGCTTCAGACTATGTTAGCAGATGTTCAAAGTAGGATTGAAGAGGACCTATAAAAATTGGAAAAAGATGTATTTCAAACCAATCATGAACTAAATTAGTCCCATTAGTCCTTTTGAACAACCTCTTTTTAAACTAATTAATTTCTGCAACAGGACACACATTCACAAAGAGCAGCCTTATTTTGTAAAAGCATAGAATTAAAACATGTAACTCTGCAGAACAGAAAACAGGGATCTAACCTAAGATTTTAGATTTTAATATATGATCATTCAGAAATATATATCCTAAGCTGTCTAAAAATATGATTATTGAAGTTAGGAATTATGTTCAGGCTAACATATGTAGAGACAGGTTATTCATTCCTAATCTAAAGTCTATGCAATCCACAGACACAGTTTTGAAAGAAAACAGAGAAGTGCCTTCTTAAGGTACCCACTAAACTGGTACTACATATTGTGAATTTTATACATTCTTGAAGATTTTCAGTCCATTCTGCAAGCCCTTTTAGCTATAAGAAAAATAAGACAAACTTTTTCCATGTCTCTCATAATCTTTATATTTCACCTTTCCTTCCAGTACTGCTCTACAAATGGGACTCTGCACAGACACAAATGGCAATTACCTACCTCTCATCTGGCGGTCACTATTATTCTACTGCTTAGTGATGAATAACAGATGTATCCCTCGAATGGCTGTTATTTTATAACAGGGGTAGGCAACCCAAAACACTCAAAGAGCCACCTGGACCCATTTCCCACCAAAAACAAAACATAAGGAGCCACAAAACCCTTTGGATATCTAAAATGAAGATAACACTGCGTATATCCTTTTTTACCTTTATTGTGTGTGTGTGTGTGTGTGTGTGTGTGTGTGTGCGCGCGCGCGTATGGATATATGCAGTGTTATCTTCATTTTAGATGTCAAAAGGGTCTCTCTCTCTTTCTGTCCCTCCCTTTCTCTCCCTCTTTCTGCCCTTGGTCTGCCAGTCCTCTTCCCCCAGTGTGTGTGTGTGTGTGTGTGTGTGTGTGTGAGTGTGAGAGAGAGAGAGAGAGAGAGAGAGAGAGAGAGAGAGAGAGATTTTTTTCCTGGTTGAATGAAGAAAAAGTCTGTCTTCCCAAATTTTTCTCTTTCTATTCAGTCCCCGTGACCCCTGATCATTTGTTTCATAGCATTGAGGGATTTTCTGAAATGGGAGAAATAATGTTGTAGCTAAACAAAAGCCAATCCCTAAATACATTTACACACGTACATATCATACTGTCATTATTTCTAATTATTCTAATGAAGAAGACTCAGAAGGAAAAAATAGCTGTGGTCTATTTAACCAATTCTTTGCTTATTGTCTCTCTTTTGCAAATTCTCTTACTTGGACAGGTTTGATGTCAGCTCTTTAAAATAGGTCAGGTCAAGAAAGAGACATCACAAGGATTCCACAAATACTGTACAACTGTGCTAGATTGTTGTAGGACATAATAGTAGATTCTTGAAAGATTGCCAGTTTCCCGCTTCTCATTTTAATACCAATCAGAATCAAAGTGTAGTTATCATCTCTTTCTCATGTACCTTCTTTCCCCACAACAAAATGGTCGTTTCATTTCTCTTAGGTTCTCTTACTAGCTTCTGCATTCCTTTGTCAAAAGTATCTCTGCACTCCTCTATACTTATCTGTTGAATGACCAATGCTATGAAGTCTTCAGAAAGTCTATGCCAGAGGTCCCCAATCTTTTGAGAACCAGGGACCGGTTCTGTGAAGAGAGGTTTTTCAACAGACCAGAGGGTGCGTGGTTTTGTATGGTGCCTGCATCCTACAAATGGGGCTTTGCTTGTTTGTGCGGACCGGTTGCTGGCATGCTGTGGCCCAGTACTGGGACCCCTGGTCTATGCGACAGCTATAGATATTAGAAACCACTGAATGTGATCTAAGTAAGCTTAATTTCTTTTATGAACAGGATTTCATAGAATAAATGGATGCTTTGCATTTTGTTTCGGTTCTTAGTCTTTGACTAAAGATAAACTAATTAAAAACATATATTATGTTAGTGAGTTCCAAATATGGTAAGCCAATCCACTAGCAGCTGGAGTTTCTCTAATTAAATTTTCCAGCAAAGATTTCTGACTGTATGCTGATATCAGATGGTGGAATTTATTAAAAGTTCCCTAACAAGATTGGATTATCCCATAAAACCACAGAATGATTTTAGAAAAAGTACATTAGATACTCTGATAGCATATTCAAAGATTTTTGCTGGAATTGTAGGACCAAAGGTAAGTCAAGGTCATCTAAGCCAACCCACTAAAAAGAAGGGCCCTTAAGAACAGCAATAATTGCACCAAAAATCTTTTCTGAATTGTATGCCCTTAATAATCTTGGGGTTTGCTCCCTTAAGATTTCACATTTAAGTAACTTCCTTCTCTGTAATTTAGATCTTTATTTAGCTCTCAAAGTAAGCATTATGCTTTAAGTAGGTACAGTATTTATCTTTTGGAATCAGATCCAGTTGCCAGTAGCAACCAAAGCTTGAAGGAAACCTTATTTTCATTTGGTAGTCCTTAAGTAGATCCAAAGGGCCAATTATATGCCAATTACAGGAGGTGGGTCTTTAACTTAAAACATGTTCAAGGGAAGCCTATTTTTATTTGAACAATTCAAATTACATATTAATTCTTGTATTTTTTAAAAGTTTCCCTGTCACATTGTATTCTATTAAAATGTTACAGATAACTTATATCTGTCTGTTTATCTGTCTACATATGATGATATATTTCATAGATACTAAACAAGTGAGAAGCAGGACCAAATTATACTTATTTTTGTAACAATTGTTCTCCACACTTGAAACTTATAAATCACACTTAAAAACCTCTCAAGAATTTAAGCAATTATAAATTACTGAGTTGCATTTTTATTAATTTTATTGATAATATCACAAATGAAATTAGATTAGTCAAACATAGGATCATAATTGAATATTAAGCATATGTAAAATAAGAATTTGACAGCATTAAGATTGTGAATTAAATATCCATATTATAATTAAGGCTCTTGATTATGCAAAGGATAAACATATAATGCAGATATCACATTCCTATGCATCTTTGAAATAACTTAGTTACTCTGGATAGATGAGCAATGTACAGTGGTACCTTAGAACTCAACTGCTTTGGAACTCATCGAATTTGGTACTCAATATATTTTGACCAAACATTTTTGTTGATACTCATAGTTTGTTTGGTACATTTGTTTGTTTGTCAGTGTCGGCTGTCTTGTGACTCACTTCATTATTCCTTATGGGAAAACCTTGTTTGGTACTCTTGGTACTCATTGCACCTCCCGGAACCAATTAACAATGAATACCAAGTGTCAAGCACTGGGGAAATCAGAAGATTCAGGCAGTTCAAATGAGTATAAAGATTTATTACAAGTTTAAGCTCACTAATAAGAATCTGGCCAAGTGACTGTTAAGGGAATGTGTGGGTGTTAAGAAAGGAATTCAAGGTGGGCTGGACTTAGATCTCTTGTGAGCGTGCAGGGACTCATGACTTATGACATATTTGACCCCTCCCTCCAGCTCAGCTGGTCATCTCCTACACCAAGGTACTACTGTAGTTTGGAAGACGTTGAAACTGAATTTATTAGAATTCACTTCTTTACATTTTGAATAAAACTCATCTAATATATAATATAATCATACCATACAAAACCATGCCATATAACTGGGTATATATCTATAAGCTATTCTCTAAGATTATTTTTGAACAAAAATGTAGCATGGCATGTTAGGGGATGTAACTTAATACTTATAAGATCTGCATATTATTTCTATCTTGCTGCACCTGGAAATGTATGAACATATATTTTTTATTTACTCAGGGTTATCTTCCAGTTAGGGAGCATTACCCAGTTATCAGCTCTGCTGAGGAACCAGTTCTATTCAGCACCATTTCCCCAATGTCCTATCTTGATCATCTATGTATAATGTCAAGAATTATTGGATTTAATTGTTGTTTTCCTTTTAAATTTCTTATCTGCTTCTTTTTTGTGTGTCTACAGCAGAGTTTGAATCATTTGTAACTGATTTTATATATGCTGCTCTGGAAGCTGTTCTCTCTGTAAAAAATGATAAGAATATCCAAAATAAATAAGTATAAATACATCTGACTCTCTATTGAACAGATGGAGTGCAAAAACAATGACAATGTTGGGTTTAAGATTTTCTGTGTAGTTACTGAGAAGAAGAGCAGAGTTTATAATCGGGTTTCAAATCAAATCAAATCAAATCAAGCATTCTGCTTCTATTTTGATACTCAAAATTTTTCAGCCGCATGACAGGGCACTTTTAAATTAAGTGTGTGTGTGTAGATTACACAAATGGTAGGGTGTAACATGTTCTCAATAAGAGAAATAATGTGACCCAAGAAATCAATCTTAAATGAGAAGCACTGAATTTTTCATTTATACATGCATAGCTCAGAATGTGATAATAAAATCATTAAATAGTTATTTCATAACTAACTGAATCATCCAAGGTGTGTAGTAATCCATTTCCAAAAGATAGAAGCATAACTTTGTCCAGTATTGCCCTTCAGTGCTGATGCATGTAACAATATATGGCTAAATTCTAAAAATATTAACATTTCTGAAAATTTTGAAGTCATTTAATACACACACACACAAACACACACACACATATATACACACACATACATACATACATACATACATACATACATACATACACACATACATATGCAAGTTTGATTTGTTAGGGTTAAAAGAGCATTCAAAGGGACACTTTGCAAAAAAACCCAACCCAACAATACAAGAGAATCATTCCTCTCTGACATGCTGAGAAAGCTTGTCTTTCAAAAGCACAGCACAACTGCTTTGAGGACTTTGACAGGTCTGCCTGTGCCTGCAGGTGCAAACTACTGGGAAGTCTAGTGAAGCAAAGCGCTGCAGGCACATATATGGAGAAACAAATATAGAAACTACTTAAATAGACTTGTTAAGCCTTCTATAGGGCATGAGTGCCTCAATATTTCAAGTAGAGAATTTTGTTCATGCCAAAACACTTTTATTGAGTACTTTTCTGAATTGCTCTACATGCCTCTGTGTGTGTGTGTGTGTGTGTGTGTGTGTGTGTGTGTTGGTCTTTGAGCTTAGTTGTTTTCTTGGAGATGCTTCATTACTGTAGTGAGTGTGGAGTCTGCTCCCTGTTTGTGAGCAGTAGCTTGCCCTATCAGTTTGGTGGGGGCATGGGTTTTTTTCCTTGATAGTTCTTTGATTAGGGTATTGGAGAATCTTCAGAGTCTTTTGACTGCTAATGTAATATCAAAACACATGGACAGACTCAATTATAATTTGAGGAACTGTGAACATAGTAGACAATCAAAAAATAAAAATGCTAGGGAATACCCGGAAGCTTGGCGTTCAGACAAATTAGCAAGACACTATTCAAAATAAACAATAACAAAGCTAAGACGGAAACATATCATTTCCAATAGCAAAAACATCCAGATAAACAGGGTTTAACACCAGACAAACAAGCAGAAAACAATATCCTAATCAAAGAACTACCAAGGAGAAAACCATATTCCAGCAACTCTGGCAGGGAAAGCTACTATATATATAAACAAGGAGCAAACTCCCTATTCACTAGCACTGAAGATGTTACCTACTCAGGTAATCACATGACTGCAAGCAAACAACCAAGCACAGGGACTTTATAATTCAACCCTAAATTATATATATATATATATATATAATTCTGACTGTGGGTTGATTGAGGATATGTATGAAACCCAAACTCACCTGTCACTTCAGCATGTGGATCTGTATTTATTTATTATAATCAATAGACACAATCATACTTTCTATTTATAATATGTAAAACTATAAATCACAGATATAGACTTTTATTAGACTTAGTAAATCGTACTAAATTCAGTATGACATGAATAGTCTATATTCAAAAGACTGTGCAATTTCTGTTATTTAAGCAGTAAATAGAAATGCAAACTATTGAATCTTAAGTTGCCTTAGCTCTTCCCAGAGGTAAAGCAGGCAAAATGTATAAACCAATAACAAATGACAGGTAGTGATGCACAAAGAGGACTAAATCATAATCTTAGAAAATGCTAATGAAAATACAGACATTTTATTTATTGCTTATTTATTTACTTGTGTTATTTGGCTTATTACACTAGTATATTCCCATAATATAAGGAATGATAATACATTTGGTTATTTGGTAGAACTTTAAAAAATACTGAATTTTTCAATAAAAAGACATCAATAGTATGAGTTTCCATAATTAGCAAGCTTTAATCAAACTAACTTATTTATCTGATACTACACATATTTCCTATTCTCTTCCAATAATGGTAAATAGAATAATTCTGGTTGAATATTTTCTACAAGATTTTCACATCTGAGTATTATAACTCTTAGAATGAAGGTTTATAGGAGCTGAGTTTCTCATCTTTCCTATAATAGTCTGTCTATGAAACATCTATTTAAATTTTTCATATAATTATTTCACTCAATGCAGGTAATGGGGAATTCTGAAATATGCAAGAAGCTGTTTTCCAAGAATGAAATGTTTTACAAAGACCTTTTCAGTGCAAAAGAAATATGCATATGCATGGCAAGCTGCCAAGTACTGAACAAGCTTCTATACTTTGCATATTTTTAAAATATTTGTTTTCAACCAATACAAAAGAACTAATGTCTATATTCATAATATATCTAAAGCCTATCACAGCATCAATTCTGTTGGTACTTTTATGTTATATTATAGTATATATATTTCATATATATAAAAGAGGTTTATATATTTTGGAAGTCCAAGAACTGAACTATAACCAAACAATTCATTAGTTAACATTTGAGACTAACAATAAAAATACAATCAATAATCAAATGAAAATTTATGGGAAGCGTAGCACAAATAATATCTAAAATTAATCTGCAGGGGGTACAAACTGACAAAATCTCCATGGATTGTCAATGAAAAAAATCCTGCCCCTTTTGTACACATGTTGACTTTGCACACATATACAAAAGCTTGCCTGGCAATACTCGATCTGCCATCCTGCTGATTTTGTGCTTTCCTGACATCCATGACATCTATTAAGCTAACAAACCAAACAATCCAATAAGAAGCAGTAATAAATCTGTGAAAATTTAGCACACTATTCAATTCATTGAAAAAAAGACATGAATTCAGAGACCAGTACATTGGATGCAATGAGATGAATGTATAGTGCTGAGAGAGGAGTGTGTGTTAAAGAAGTGATGTACTTTGTACACTGTTCAGCTAAAAAAGACAGAAAAAAGAAAGACAGAATCTTCGGCAACAAGAAAACCAGAATTTTGGAGGTTTCCTGCCTCAGCAAAGAGGGGAAAAAACATTTATAAGATTTAGAATTTCCATACACATTAAGGAGGAATGCCTATTTAAGAGGATCTTTGAAAGTAGATGGATCCTCCAACAACTGAAAGAGAAGGAAGGAAGAGAAGGAAGATAGGAGGTTTGCTTTGCCAATACTCTTTGGCTTGATTCGTTCAGCCTTGGATTCTTGGAGCTGGAGATTCTGACCAGTTCGAAAGGGAAGTAAATGACTGTCTGCTTCTTGATTCTGCCACTCAAGTGGTTGTTTTAGGTTGTGAATCTGCTACTTCAGGAACAATGTGTTTGCATTGTCTAAGGAGGTAACATGCTGGAGTGGTTTAGTTCAGCTACTGTTAGGTCCAGCAAACTCCTTGACTCAATTAAAATCCAGTGTGGGAAAAGGGTGGTAGTGGTCTAACTTTAGAAGGTTCAAATAGGTTTCCCTCTCTGGTGGAAGCAAAAAGGCTGGCAAGGGAGGAGAAAAGTTTGGTCTGGCTGTCCATCTTTTGTTTCTGAGTAACTTTAGCCATTGGCAGAGATAAAAGTAAGAGATAAGGTTAACCTTTCCCAACTCTGGGAATTTTCTGCTAAAGCAGAACTATTACTAGTATTACTATTGCCCCAAGGGGGAATAAATAGAGATAATTCTTAGAAGCAAATCTTCATTGTTATCCCTCTCCCTTGTCTAAAACAGGGCTTTTCAACCTTTTCACAGATTCTACCACTTTTATATCTTCTTTCCTCTTTGGTGCACCCTCAGCTGATTCCTCTCCTCAAGACTGCACTCCTCTGTCTCTTTCTTTGTCCCCCTTTCTTTCCCTGTTGTTTTTTTCACCTCTCCCTTTCCTGCCAAAACCTCCTCCTTTTATATCCTCTCCTCTCTCCCCCCTTCTCTTTTCTTTGGTGCACCTCCAGCTGATTCCTCTCCTCAAGGCTGCACTCTTCTATCTCTCTTTGTCTCTTTTTCTTTCCGTTGTCTTTTTTCCCCTCTCCTTTTCCCGCCAAAACCTCCTCCTTTTATATCCTCTTCTCTCTCTCCCCTCCTCCTTTTCTCTTCGGTGCACCTCCAGCTACGTGCTGCTTCCAGAAGCATCAATCAGATGGAGCCCGACGCCAATCCTGGGGCTTCTACTAAGCCCGGACAGCCCTGCAGCTCCAGCTATCTCTCCCTCAGGCTTGTGCAACGTTGCCGCCACTTTAACTCATTCCCCTCCCCCTCTACACTTGTCTAGGATGCCAAAGTACCACTGGTGGTACGCGTACTACCAGTTAAAAAGCCCTGGTCTAAAAGGCTTACTTTGCATGTCTGTACATAATATGCCACCTAATGGTTAGAGTGATATTCTTAGGACTTCCCTCATTTCAGTTCTTCTCTTCAGTCTCTAACCATGCATCTCACCTGATTCATCACATCTTCACAATGAAGGAGAACCCATCATAACCTCTTAGCCACAGGTTTTCCTGACGTTGTTATTTTCCAAATAAGTCTTATCTTTATTTATTTATTTATTTATGAGACTTATATACCGCTTTAAGTGCAAGCACTCTCTAAGCGGTGTACACCAGTAAGCAATGTATATATATATTTACATTGCCCCAACAATCTGGGTCCTCATTTTACCTACCTCGGAAGGATGGAAGGCTGAGTCAACCTTGAGCCGGTAAGATTTGAACCGCTGACCTGCTGAACACAGTCAGCTAAAGTGGCCTGCAGTACTGCACTCTAACTGCTGCGCCACCTCAGCAATAGCAACAAGAATATTTTCAATAAACGTTATTAGTGTACTTATTATAAATCCTCCAATATTTCTGTCTGTATGTATTATTTCCACCAAATAAATCTACCTCCTAACCAACATGTTCTGCATTTCAAAGTAAGAAAACAATGAAGAAGAACAAGGGATAGTTTAGAGCTAGTTTCTGAAGTATTGCAAGGCAGAAATGCCGATAACCTTGAAGTACTTTGAATCTCAAACAGATACCTTTTAATTATTATAGAAACCAGTTATGACAGACTCAGGAAATAAATGAATTAAACAATTAGTTATTTAAGCCAATAATCGTGATATTGTTACTCAGGGCTTTTTTTCTCATAGAACGCCCAGAACGGAGTTCCGGCACCTTTTTTGGATGGAACCTTGTAGGGTAGGCAAGGCGGGTTGTATGACATGTGTGAGTTCAGGCACTCTTTTTTTTTTTTAGAAAAAAAGCACTGTTGTTACTCATATAATAAAGTTTGAATATAAAATCTTAAAACTTCAAATATATGAAAGGTAGCTGTGACTTTAAAGCATTTTCTTAAAATATGTATTTCCTATTTTATAAGTTTTATTCCCTCCAATTTGGTAGGATGGATCCTTCTAGCCCTTTTCTGCTATTTTCACATTTCTTTTGAGGGATTAAGCCTATTTCTAATAGTGACAATGGACATTTTTTCTTATATTAAAATCTATTTTTCTACAACTGTGTTTCTTCAGAGATGTTGCCAAAGGCACATGAAGTTCTATTTGCAAGTGCTTGTACTTTTAAAAAGAAATCTTTTTGAAATGCCAATTACCAAGCTATATTTTTACAACTTGTTATTTACAATAAATCACTGTGATCTAATAGTATTTCTTTGTTACTATTTGTTGAACATCACTTACAACAGAGAGATAGATAGATAGATAGATAGATAGATAGATAGATAGATAGATAGAGAGAGAGAGATAGAGAGAGACTCAGTTTTTTACATGAAACAACTTGAAGCAGATTTGATCATTTATACAGCTAGGAAAAAAATAGAGTCTGCAATGTTATGATATAGTATCTGCTGAGATGTTAAGATGATCCTGTATACTAATGTAGTCATATCAATTAAATTCCATGAACTGAGAGATCTCTAAGGTCTTCAGAAACGTATTTGAACATAAAATGATGCATGTGGTTATTGACAAGGAGAAATGGATGAATCTGAAATTTAATTCTAGGTTCCCAGATATTTGATCCCTCAATTCCTCTACTGATATATTAATAAAGAATTGTTAAAACAATCTGATTAAACTGTAATTGAAAGTTGGACATATCACACCCCTTGCTCCATTATGCCTACATCACTCACTTCAACAGTCAGAATCCTATTCTTTCCATACCCTGCTCTACCTTCTGATGTCAAGGAGCATAACTTTCATATAATGTATATTTGAACCTGTAGTAATGGGAACAATAGAAAAAATGACATTTAGCACAAAACTGGGAGAGGGGGAACTAATAAAATACTACAAAACAAGAGCAGTCCACACAAAATCTGCTCTAAGAAAGCCTGCCTTAATAGAATAACTTAATAGAAGCCCAAAATAATACTTTACTGTCCATTGATTACCAGTATATCCATCACAGGAATAATTGTAATTACAGATACTTTTTGGCTTACAATGGCAATTGGGAGTTGAATTGCCATCGCTAAGGAAACACATACATGCAATCACGCTAATTCTTTTTGGGGTAAGCAACATTATGCATAGTGCAAAAAAAGTAGTACATAATAGTAATTAAACACAAGGGAATAAAGTAAATACTCAACACTGAGACTGAAGTAAGACTAAAAATGCTTAGACTGCCTTTACCTTATTCAGCTATTAATTTTTAACTCTATATTAATACAGAACATTCCATAATTCAAGCCTCTTCACTTTACATGCACTTTTTTACATTTATAAATGTACAATAAAATCTTATTCTTATATTTATAAATTTTTCAATGGTCTGCTGAAGCACAAAAATCTGTTCTGCATACTTTCACCCCTTTCATATCACCCCTTCTGTACTTTTAATTAGAATTATGCCAAACATTTTCCCAGGCACAGTTAACTAACCAACCACTGTTGCTACAGCCTTCTTCCAGTCAGGCACAGAGGTAGCATTTGCACCTATAATAAGCTACACAATCAATTACACCTCTATTTTAATATTTTTCTAGTTACACTATTATACCTGCAGTGTTAACATTTTTCAACATTTTTCTCACAACTTTGCTTTTCATCCACTAAAATGTAATAGCATTTGTTTGAATTGCCTTCATCAACACTATTCTTATCATTCCCATATAAAACTCTAAAATACTATTTCCTGCATTCCTTGATATGAAATTTTTCCACCATTTTATTTGGTCTCTTTGAGGCCTTCTGTTCAGCCTGATTCATACACTTCCAGCATTTTTAAAAAAATTCCATCAAATTTGCTTTGTATTTTCTCTCCTTCCCTTAAAATTAACTTTCCCTTGCCCTCCTTGACTACTCTTTTTCTCTGTCTATACATTATACAAGATATTTATTCACTTGTTTTGCACCATCATTGTCCTATATTTGTTATCTTAAGTCTTTTCCATTTGCCATTCCATCAAGGTGCCCTTTTTCTATGGTTCCACAACAGTTCCATTGGATCCTGTAAAAAATTTCTTTTCATTCCATTTCAAGCAGCTTCCATCTACTATTTTCTTATAACCATTTTATATTTGCTCAGTTCTATCTTGGAATACCTGCTCTAAAACTAGTTTTACCTTTTCTTGAAGTTCTATTTTTACTGTCATTTTTCTTTGACTTAATTTCTCCCTTTCTTCTATGCCCATTCTTTTCCAAGATCCATTGCTGACACTAACAAATGATCGTCTATCCCACAGTCAGAATCTCTTGTAATCTTCATGAATTCTGCCCAACATATATCATAAACTGTGAAATAAATCATACTTTTAAAAAAATCAATTCATTTTCTACTTAACTATCATGTGTTTTTCTAAGTACAGACTCACCAAACAATCATGATTCTAATTCATTGTTGGATCTCCAGAACTTCCCAATCATTTTTTCTTTACTCTTTCATTTTGTTCTCACCTCTCACTATCCTCATGTCATCTAATAGGTTTTCCCTTGGGCAGCATAATTTAGAATGTTGCACAAATTTTGCTCCAATTCAGCCCTGGTTCATATATTATCCACTTGAACTGGAGCTAGCACACATTTGTCAGAATCTATGGGTTTCTCATTTCATTCACACCCATTAACAATCTTGATATGGACATGCATACTGTATATACAATTTGACATATATTTTAGTTTTTCATTCATAATTAAATCTACATTTTAACTTCCCGGCATATGTTCATCCAATTCTACTTGACAAGATCAGGCAACTTCCATTTAAATATATTACATCCGGCCCCCTTTTTAGCTTAGCAAAAACATAGCTATTCCTCCTCCTTCCGTGTCATTTACTCCTCTTAGATTATAAATTTCAAATTTTCACATTTTCCACATGGTCATCCCCAGATATATTGACATCTGTCATTGTTTAACCATGCCTTTCATTAATGTAAACTTTCATATAATCTTTTTTTATTAAGATCAAAATGTATAAAGTTGCCAGCCTTAGTTACACCTGTTCTATATGCAATATTCCCTGATAATGGTAAGAACAGTATCAGTATATGTCAAAAGTGCAACTAAAGCCATTTTAGCCAAAGTTTGCTCACACTATACTATGGAAACTAGGACCTCTAATTAAAAACATCCTTGCAAAGCCAATTTGCCTTTCCTTGCATCCTGCCAATTAGGAGATACATTTAGTATACTGACATATTTACAGAGAGGGTCAGAAAATTCTGACTACCATAAACTCTTTTTATGAAGAACATTCAGTGTTGTTTATATATTTGATTCAAGAAGAAAAAATGATATTAATATTTTTAGGGATATATTAGTAAGTGTTTACCTCATGGAGTAAAATCAGCTTATCAGTTCACCATTCAAGCTATTTTGATTTTAATACTTAAATAGTTAGTAATGGAAAAATCTTTGCATCACGTAAAGGAATATTTCTGTGACTTTTTAAAAACAACAAAAGGGCATTATTTTTGATAGCCTGCCAGCTACCACTATGAAATACATTATATAAGGCTGTTCCAATATGTTTGAAATATGTCACAATAGGTCTGGTAAACCATCTTTTAAAAGAAAGCCAATGTTGCTCATCTTCTATGAAGCATCGTGGCAACTTTCTGGCATATATCTGCTCGCATTCAGACATATTGTTTTTGGCACTCTTATACACCCTAAAGTAGTCTTGATAGGATCTCATGACTGCAGTTTCCATTCAAGGGGGGGGGGGAAGAGGGCCAAAACTGCACTCACAAATAAGGTTTTTTTTCCATTTAAAAGTCATTCAAGAGTGTACGTGTTTAACTGAATTCTTGAATTATGTAAGATAGGCACTAGATGAGTCAAAATACTTTCATAATCAACCAATATGAGCACATTTAATTGTATGTGTGTACTACTGACATTTGCTCTGTGCAAAACATATTCTTCAATGGTTTAACTTTCCATTTAAAAAGCCCTATTTCTTTTAGCTTCATATTTTCATACCCTGAAAGGACATGATAGAAGCTTTAGAGTAACACAGAATATTTCTTCTTTCAAGTAAGACTTTTATGAGTGGAAATATGTATTCCACCGAACAAATCATCTCACTGGCAGAGAAACATCTAATGCCCTTTTCATTCTTTCAACAAGTGATCTGGACAGGAACAAAGCAATGCATCAACCTGGGATCTACCGGAACTTCCCTGAAAGTGCCTCTCTATTTTCCATTCTGCTAACATTATTCTCACAGACCTTTAGTTCTGAAAGTTCTTTGGTCAGGAATCTCTTCATCCCTTGGGTTCTGTGGACTACTTTGTTAATTAAATTATCCTGGCTTAGTCCATTTTATCAGCAATTTATGTCATGGAAACACTAGAGGAAAATATCAGCTAACAGGCTTAAAAACTGAAGGTATTTTAATGCAGTGTTAACTAGTTGTAATTCAGAAAGTCAGAATCAAAATATAAAGCTTTCCAAACTCCCAATAATTGAATAGATTTTTTTTATTTAAACTGAAACAAGAGCTTTTTATTTGCTATTTTTTGACAGTTTAACTAGCAATGCCAGCAGCTTTTAATTTGTAATTCCAACTTCTAAGATTGTTGTCCTGCTGCTGTGAAATCTGGCTAAATAAGTCTAAAATATTTTCTATTTCCTTTTATATCTGTAACATCCAAAGATATGTTTTCCCTATAGTAGCAGTAGGGTAAAAAGTTAAGCTATTTATAGTACAGGCTATACTCCTTACTTCCTGTGATATAAGATGACCTCTGAATTGTGATGGTTGCCCAGATGGTTGAGGGAGATGTAGTATATAAATAAATGTAATGAATTAAATAAATAAAGACCAGCCACATTCCACTTGAAAACACAGAAATTCATTGCAGTCTGGGGAAAATATTTTCTGCATGATCATTTTAAACAAGCAATTCTTTATGTGTAAATGATCTCAAGAAAATGCTTGGAAGCTGAAACAGGTTACATGAGGAGAACGGAAGAAACAAGAATCCTTGAGAAAGGATTTGTATCTGAAACATGTACAGATATGTTTTGTTTTATAGAATCTGGACTTCTTTTTCTTTCTTTTTGTACTTGATTCTGTCTCTTTCTTCTCTGACAAATATTTTCAGCATGAACTAATAATTCTGCATGGGTAGATAGTCAAGTATATAAACAATGTAATGTATGTGCACATCCCATTATAAAGGTAAATGGAAGAAGTCCACTTGTACAGAAATAGTATGGATCAGAATATATGGTGATATGTGTGGAAATACAGTAATATTTTCAAATCAAATCAAATCAGTCTCATTAATCTCCTTAAAACATCATCAAGTCAGATGGATCTTCTGCAAAAGAAACTATCTGGATTAAACTAATTATTAAACTATCTGGTAATTTTTCCATTTTTCATGAAAATACTTATTCAAAGTATTTACAATATTTTCCCTTTCTCTAGGTATACGGCAAATTAGGAAACAATAAATTGTATCCCGAGTTCCCCTGAATATTTTCTGCTTATGGAAAGCAACTGATAATGGAGGTAATTTTTTGCAGGGTAAAGGCATGAGAACTCATGCAGGAATGAAAAAGCAACATTAATCTTTCTTCGTTCAGCACATTTTTGGATCCAGTCGCTTACATAATTCAGTTAGTTTGTGAACTTTCCTCAAATTTATGAGTAAAGTTTTGTCTTTTTTGGTGGAATATAAGAAGATGAGAATAAAAGTAGAGTAGCATTAACTGGTTTCATAGTGCTCAGAAAATTAAGAGCGGGATCACAGTATAACACATAAGTATTTTTGAAGAATTCCCAGCTGCTTTAGTTAAATTCACCAAATTTAATAAAGATTGCTGCAAAACGTGTTATATCATTTTACTGTACCATCCAAACCTATTTTGATCTGTATAGCCAACAAAAACAAAACAGTAAATGCCAGATGTGCCTGTCTCCAAAATATTTCTATAATTTTTCTTGTAAAGTCAAGCATATGCAACATGTTCTTTTACACACCTTCCTGGTTTGCCTCAGTGTGCTCCAAAATAGGAACAGAAACTACACATAATATCCCAATAGCCACTGAATTTTGCAGGAATTTCTTGGGATTAAGGGTTTTCCTACTTAGGAAAGAAAAACTGATATAACTGAGGAGCATTATAGCAACAGATTGGTGTAAACAAAGTGATGTTTTGCTTCATCTCAGTTCAATGCACCAGATCTACTTTCTTGCAATACTATCATTGGGTTTAAAAGATATATTCTCATATTCAATTTAATATCCAAAGAGTAGAAAGCAAACCCATCCCATTTTACATCATGTTGGAGCTATCACTGAAGTGTTATCTACACATGCATAGCATGAATGTATGCAAATGTTCCTTGTGGTGGAAAAACAAAGTTTCATATGAGTTGGAATTCAAAGTCAATTTAGAATCTTTTCAATAAGAAAGATTCCCCACAGCAGACAGATTTTAATTTTGACATTAATTACAGATTCGAGCTGATAACATTTTCTTTTTATATCACAGTATGTCCAGGCACAACAAATACATTTCATATCTCTTGGGAGCTATGTGGTACTGATGCCTGAAATGTTATGAAACCTGAGATAGCTCTTACGAACCCTCTTACACTCTAAATTTTGAATTATTAGTTTAAGAAGTATTATTTCTATAAGAATTAACTTTTCATTGTTTATTGTGATTGTTTTGTTTTTGCTACTTGCCTTAACTATTAAATTTCAGCAGATAAAAAGATTAGCTCAAAGCTTTAATGAAAAAGAACAGCTGGAAAGATATCTAAGAAAGCCATCTGAGTGACTTTGGGCCAGTCCCACTTTCTTAGCCCAACCCACCTCGCAGGGTTGCTGTTATAAGAAAAATAGGAAGCAGGAGGTATGTTTGCCATCTTGAGTTACCGTAAAAAAAAAAACCTAATAACAATTTTTCTAGTCTTCACTAGCATAGCATTCTAGAGCTAAAGTAGATGGCCTTTTTTGTCAGCCAATCAAAAACATATCCAGCAGTGTTGGAAGAATGAGTTCTATTCTGAAAACTCAAGAAAACTGCTTTGAGATAATATATTCCATCAAACTGCATGGACATAGGTTTTGCAGAGATTAAATCGTATTTGGTGCGGCTTTAATTACAGACATAAATTTAAAAAAGCACTCACTGAACCAACAAATGATAATCCATATTTCAACGTACATATTCTGCTTCCAATGCATGTAATACTTCGTTTCCTTCTTCCATTCTTTAATTATAATATACTCAACTTTTGATTTTTTTTCTCATCGGACAAAAAATATAGACCTACTTTCATTTAAAAAAAAGGTTCTGATACTAATTACAACTCATTTACTGTGGATCTTACTGCATCACATGTAGAAAGTCTGCTCTTGACTACCAGCTACTATGCAGCCAGTGCAGGAGCAGAAGAGGGTTATTCACTTCATAGGCTGCGTTTGTGCTACCTTCAGAGATCTAATTGAGCAGGAAAGCTGCTGATCAAAGACTGAGAGTTTGGGGAGTAAAATTCCAGTAGAGCCACATGGTGCCAATTTGGAAATGGCTGCTTTATACATATTTAATATGTAGGACAGTAGGGAAGTTATGGTAAAAAAAAACAACCCTGTTTTTAATTCCCACGGCTAGGAAAGGAAAAAAAATGCTTTAAATGATTCACCCATATGTTGTTAAATTGTGCAGAGTTTATTTTAAGAAGACAGATTTTAAAAATATTATTTTAAGAAATGAAAAGGATTGCTATGGTCAAATAAAAAAGCCAAATGCAGTAAAACTATAAATAAATATCCTGATAGTTCATTCATCATTTCAATAATCCTTGAAGTATAGTCAGTATACTGTACCTGGCATAAAAATTAAATAATATAATTTCTAAGGAATAAAATTGCCATGAAACACCAATCTTACTTTTTCCTTCAGTATAAGAATTAGAAAATAACTGATATTAAGGCATTCCCTTAGATCTTTTCATATTTTATTTCAAATATTCTGTTGCCTCTTTGCATGACTCCGTATTTTGTTAGATGTAAAATAAAAGTCTTTTCTCTCTCAATGGTTATATTTTCCTTTAATAAAATGTACTGATTAAGACGTTAACAGTTCAAATTTGAGGAAGATATAGTGAGGAAATTAGAATGATATAATATTGAATGTAGCTCATACTTTTTTGAGGAAGCTTATCACTAAATCTTCACTCAAGCCCTGAACATTCTGTGGAAAATTGGTGATATATAAAGGAAGTCTCAACCAACTAAATAATTATAGGTAGTTGCAGTGATTTGATAAATAGTTGAATAATTCTTTTATTAGAATAATCTCTTAAGCAGCGGTATTTCTTTATTATCTGGCCATTTTTTTTAGCTATAGGCATCACCTGGTGTTTCTAACTTAATCCAGCAGCCAGGCTACCTGCTGGTTGCTATAGAAATCTACCTGATCCCTAGGTGTCCTTATTCAGTGTCATCTCAGGAAACCTATTTATCATAAGAATTATTTTGTTTATATCTGGAAGTAATGATTCATTGGATCAACTTTTTCTCTCTTTACTCCACTTAGAATAAGAAGTACTTTATCGCCTGATTAGTTATAGACAGATTACATATACCAACTAGGCTGCCTCACTCCTTAAACTTCCCATGGTGCATTATAAAGAGTCAATAATTTCTATATAAACAAAAACACTAAAAACGGTACACAAAAACTTCTTTAAAAGCCAAGAAAGCTTTACAAAAAAAAAAAAAAGTTCAACAATGCAGACCTTGGACTATGTACCAATAATTACTGTGTGAAAACTTGTATGTCAGAAATCTCTTTTTTAAGAACAAGATCAATGCAAAGATACACTTTCTATGAACAGTTCTAAACTGCATGTGACAGAAATTTAAAGATGAATAGCTATCATATGGCCACATGCATGCTATTACCCTTCATGTAAGCAATGTTATGCCAAGCTCAGAAAAGCAGTAAGAAACACTAAGAAAACACAACTAAAATGAGTTTATACCAATATTATTCTGTGCACTTCATACCTTTCTATCTTTGCAATTTCTCCTTATTTCCCCAAGTCTATGTACCACTTCATGCAACACCATATAGTTGCTGCAGAAGTAGCACAATATATAAAATAAGACATTTGCAAGGAGATGGGAAACACTGTCAAAGATTTCTAGCCACCAATGGAACCCAAAACTTTAAAGCAGGGCTGTCAAATCTTGGCAATTTTAAGACTTATGGGTGTCAACTCCCAGAATTCCTCAGCCAGCATGGGAATTGAACTCCACAAATGTTAAAGTTGCCACAGTCAAACACCCTTTCTCTCTCTCTCTTTTGACTGGATAAAGTTTTCTTGCTTTGCTCTGTAGGTTGAATACAGGAAGTCCCTTGTCCATTTTTTTAAATTTGTATGGTACAAAAATCATTGCCTTTTAGTGGGGACAAAAATCCACAAACCCAGCCTTAAAAAGGCACTTTATGGATTTTATTCCTCTCTTCTCCTTCACCACCTTTCTCACAACAGCAAAGGATGCTGACAAATTGAAAAAAAATCTTTTTTCTTAATCTGTCGCCTCATACAAAAAAAAATTTATATGCCACATTTTAATAGAAAATCGATAGTATTCATCAGTATCATTTTCTCAGGTTCAGTATGATTAATAATCATTCTAAGTTTCCTGTCTCATGTCATTTCTTAGTAAAATGTTTTTCTTTTACATTATAATGTTTATTTCCAACCACAGCCATTTAAATAATATTTTGTTTATTTATTCTAAAATCACTAGGACAGTTTTAAAATTCTATGTTTCTACAATCTCGGAGGACCAGATTACCAGACTGTTTGCATATATTTTTAGCGCAAACATGTAATTTAGCACATTCAGGACAAAAATATAGATCTAAGAATCTATTCATTATTGTCCTCTGTATTTATATCATTCTTTAAAATATCAGCCTGACATATAAAGATCTTCACAAATTCACAGGGGAATATAGTCAATGGGAAGTGTGGGAATTTCTCAGGATTCCCCCCCCCCCGGGTTATCTTTCTGTTCAGCTATATGGTCTGGTAGAGGTAACAGTTTCCAGAAAACCTTTGCACTGGATTGTATAGAATCAAAGTACAGCAAAATATTCTCACTATGCAACCTCAGTTGACTAACATTCCTTCACTCATCAGTCTTAAATGATACACTGAAATTTCGTATCATACAAATAATCAAAAATGAAAGAAATTAATCATGCCTTGCATTTAAAAACCACAGTTCATCTTAATAATTTTGAATATAATTTTAAAACAAAAATATTAAGATTAATGCAATCTCATTTTATGTTAATATGTAGTGCATATGGTACAAAATTATGTATCCCTTCTTCTGCTAGATAGTATAGGAATTAATATGCATCAGCTACAAATTTGTAGCCATTAATGCAACAGACTCAATTACAGTACTACTTAACTGTAAGAACACTGTGATCCTCTGTGTGTGCTTTAGCACTGCAGAAATGAGCCACAGTGAGACCAAAGTTCATATATTCACATATGAGTCTCCTTTATAAGGGAAAGAGATTGAAAGCCGCCTTTTCTAGTTCTGAATAAGAGAGTATTTTCTGCTACTTCTGAAATTTGGATTGTTGTTAGTTGCGAAGTCGTGTCCGATCCATCGCGACCCTATGGACGTTCCTCCAGGCCTTCCTGTCCTCTATCATCTTCTGAAGTCCATTTAAGCTCACGCCTACTGCTTCAATGATTCCATCCAGCCACCTCATTCTCTGTCGTCCCCTTCTTCTATTGCCCCCAATCTTTCCCAGAATTAGGCTCTTCTCCAATTAGTCCTTCCTTCTCATTAGGTGGCCAAAGTATTTGAGTTTCAACTTCAGGATCTGGCCTTCTAAAAAGCAGTCAGGGTTGATCTCCTCTAAGACTGACTGGTTTGATCACCTTGCAGTCCAGGGGACTCGCAGGAGTCTTCTCCAGCACCATAGTTCAAAGGTCTCAATTCTTTGGCACTCAGCCTTTCTTATGGTCCAACTTTCACAGCTATACATTGCAACTGGGAAACCGCATAGATAGAAATTTGGATACACTATTTAATTATAAAATATACTGCTCACAAAAATAAAGGGAACACAAACATATAAGATCCTATACATTTGTGTTCCCTTTATTTTTTTGAGCAGTATACTTAGTCAGCAAAAGTGCACAGAAAGAATGTTATCTCCAGTGTGTAAAGCTAAAGGTTCAGATAGAATAGAATAAAATAGGAATAGAATAGGAATAGAACAGAACAGAAGCTGGAAGGGACCTTGGAAGTTTCTTATCCAGCCCCCCCCCCAAGCAGGAGAACGTATACCATCTCAGACAAGTGACTCTCTAGCCTCTGTTTAAAAATCTCCAGTGATGGAGCGCCCACAATTTCTGGGGGCAAGCTATTCCACTGGTTGTCTTCACTGTCAGAAAGTTTCTCCTTAATTCCAGGTTGCTTCTCTCTTTGATCAGTTTCCAACCATTGTTTCTTGTCCTGCCTTCTGGTGCTTTGGTGAATAACGTGAATAACTCTTCTTTGTGGCAGCCCCTCAAATACTGGAGTACTGCTATCATGTCTCCCCTATTTCTTCTTGTGTAATGCATAAAGCTGATACAGAGTTGTGAGAAGGATCAGTGGGTGGCTCCACAGGTGAGCTAAAAGGAACTGGCATAGCAGACATTTAAAAGAGATTCACTAACCCATTTGCCTTCTAAGTAATTGGAGAAGGGACCAAGAAGAAAAAAAAAGTCTTCCTGTTAAGAAACAAAGGGGAACATGAATGGACACAGTCTACAATCGTGATATGAAATCCTTAATGGATGTTGGTTTTCTAACCTGAGAAGATTGTTTTTAAAGATGATGTCCTGTAAACACATCAACAGAACAAAATGTGTATCCTTTTCAGTGGAGCTGGGGTGGAGTGTATGAAAGTAATTACTTCACAATTCATTTTCAGGCAGTATGAAAAATTAAGGTTTTGCTTTAATTTAGGTAAATGAAGATAGTGAAACCTATTCAATTATACAACAGTTCAATGCTGTTTCATTCAAGTCCTTGTTGTCCTCGGTTAACAACAGCATTTCGGCCTGGAATTTTCATTCACATACTAAGTGATGTGATCATAAAGCTCAATGTCATGTGACTGCATTGCTTAGCAACAGCAATTGTAGGAAGCCAGCAGGGAAGGTTGCAAATGGTGACTGTGATACACTGCAAAGACCACAAGTCCCAGCTACTTGCCAAGCACCCAGTAATTGCAGGCAGTGGTGGGATTCAGCCACTTCACACCACTTCGGCAGAATCGGTAGCTAATTTTTTGTTGCCCAGGCCCAGAATGGACTTCCGGAAGCGGCATCCACACAGAGAACCGGTTGTTCACGTATTTGAATCCCACCACTGAATTGCAAGCATGTTGGGACTGTACTTCGAGGACTGGCTGACTGGTTGACTTGTTCAATGTCATCATAAATTTGAACAGTCACAGAATGAGTTGTTGTTAAACTGGGACTACCTGAAAATTAAACCAACTATACTTACTTCATGTTAAAGTCATTTTTTTGCTAGCAATAAAGTCAGTAGCTAAGCTACTAATAAAACTGAAGTTATTTTTTTCTCTTGGTATACAGCCTTTCTTAAAGTGCATAATAATAAACTACCAATTCCAGAAATTAACAGAATAAATAGAATACAGAAGAATGAGCAGACATGCTGCTGCTTTCCCTGAAAGGAGCTGGGAAGCTTTATGATTATTCGCACAAATGCTTTCAAAGTCTGGTTTGTTTGCTTCCTGAGCATGCAAATTGAATACTTAAATGGTGATTGAAAAGTACTTTCTATTGCCACTCTGGAAGATGCTTTTTTTTACTGTAGCAAATAATGCACATCACATCAATTTCTATCTCTGGTGGCAAAGGTTTGTGGCATCCATTGTTTCTAGGTTTCTAGGCAGATTACTGGGCAGTAGCAATATTTACAATTGGTAACTGAGATGAGAACAACCCCACTTCAACTCCAGCAAATGAGAATTCATTGTTATGTTTGTTTTCAATTGGTCAATGCAATAATATCTTCACAAAATAAACTGATTTTTTTGCAGTGAGATACTGAAAAACAAGCCACGGTGATTTTAATTTTCAAATGAATGTAATTATTTTTGCAGACTTAAAATAGAGTCACAAATTCAAATGAATTTTAATTTCATGTGTAATTTCCAATTAGCAGGATAATTTCTTGATGATGCTTATGGCTGGGCTGTTGAAGTACCTGAATTAGGGAATAAAGATAATGCATCAAGTTAGTCATGGACATAAAATAATTCTGATTTCTCAAGTGAGGAGGGTCAGACTTAAAAGGGAGGCCACTAGGAGATCTCCTGGTTGTAGCCTACAGTGGGAAATTAAAAAAAAAAAATTCTGGAAAATGGCTATAGCAGAACCTTTCCACTTCCACATTACTAATAATAAAGCAACATGAGCTTGCCCATGTAGTCACTTGGAATCCAGCCCGAGTCAAGAGAGGCTTTGCTTAATTTAAGATTAAAGCACGTGGAAAACTATACTGTATCCTCTTTCACAACAGATATGTAATTAGGCAGAAACCCATAATCAAGAAGAATTCAGTGAGATAATGTATCTTGTATTTATCATTTAATGAGAGTGATTGAAATGGCAAAGACGGCAGGCTCTTGAGAATTCAAAAAAGGGTATACTGGATGAAGAACAATGACATAGCAATAAACAAGATGTATAGGTCTTGATTATTTTATCATCAGAGTCAACCGATTTCTTTCTTTAAATTGTTCTACTCTGGTTTAATTCCACAATTAATCAGAATGGGTGGTGTTACCAATTATGATTTTTATTTGGATACGACTTGCAGAAGCAGATATTATGGTTATGTGTTTCTAATACTGTAGACGCAAATCAGAAGGGAAATCCTGCTATTATGTACAGGCACTTATCACTTTAATGAAGCCTACCTACTGCAGTTATAAATCGTGATGCTTGTAAAGCAGAACACATACAGGACCAATCTGATTTTATAGCTTTTTTTGCAGCAGACATTAAGTGAATGCAATGCTCATTAAGCAAATTAAGTATTCATTACAGGCCAATTTTGCAGAAAAGTGGAAGTAAATGCTGGTTTAAGCCATACTGAAAAGATAACATTATGCCTTCTCAGAAAAAGCTATCTCTAAAACTTTCTCCAGTACATAAGATTTTAATGAACAATGGCTATTGTATATCGACCTCAAGTGCTTTCTGTATCCTTTTATCAGAGTAGGCTATATTAGTGCCTGTCTTCCAAATAACAGTGTTACCATATATATTCTCTTATTTTAAATCTCCTAGGAAATATTTTTATGGGTTACTTTTACATGAATATCCAATCAAAATTATTTCTGTCACTTTCTATAATCTCCATTTATGTACAATACGGAACATATGAGCAATATATGTATATAATAACATATACATTCAACTGTTACATCCACTCAAAATAAATTTAGCAACCTTCAAAGTAATTTCATGCAGTAGTCAGATAAAAGATAAGAATGTGTATCAGCCAGTTGTGGTATTTTATCAAAGACGTAAATCTACATTACAATAAATATCTTTACTGTACAGTAAAGATCCATTTATAATACTGTACTAAAATTTCAATAGAGGAAATACACACTATTTTTTTTTTAGTTGCTGTGGAGCCATATGGAAACAGCCCCTCTGAATATGGTAAACAACCCATGGGAAAATATATATTTGGTTTAAAGTGTGACACAGATACTGTCTCTGTGCCCACAGGTGCCTTTAGCCCTTTGGATTCAGAACTCTGTAACCTAACAGGTCAGTAGGATAGAATACCAAACACATCTCCTCTTTTCCCTTAATTTTATATTTGCCCTTTAATACAAGCAAGGGATAAAAAGAGAAGCACACACAAAAATAATGAAGAAATATACCCTCCACACAAATCAAAGCCAGTTTTTGAACATATACGGTAATTAAATCTTGGCCACATTAAATAATATTCTAATGTTCTAGTCATCAGCACTTGCACTACATCAATCATGACCCAGCTCGGGAACAGCGAACATGCCTATGTAATCCAATGTCATAAATCTGGAGTAACTCTATTAAGTTATCTAACATTAAACTACCGGTATGATCTTCTCTGCTATCCCCAAAATAGAGAACACCACAGCTTTTCCTATAAATCTATTTTGCTGAAGATCTAAGGAATACCACAATAGATTTATAAAATTGGATAGTCAATAATCCTTAGAACTGGAGCAATTTCAGAATCCTACTCACAAAAAAATTGTTTAACCTTTAAGCAGATGCTATTTCCTAAGCTTCTACTTATTTGCTTTCAAGGACAAAATCTGTAACAGATGTAAAGTAATGGGAGATTTCACTGAAGTTAGAAATGGAATAAGTAAGCCAATGAGCCATCTCCTGTCTCTTATTAAACATCTTTGTATAGATTTTTTACATAATGTAAATATATTAACAGGTATGTGTCACATTTTTTGTCATGGGAATGCTGAATTTTAGACAGATTCTGTGAAATGTTATATCGGAACCATGTTTGTTTGAAGTATGATAAAGTATTGGTGCCTTGGAGAAGACAGAGTGAACAGCAATTCAGTATTCCAATGGAGAGATAGACATGCGTTTCTCGACAAAACTTATTACCTAAAACCTCATAGAATCTTACTTAAATTTTAAGAACTAAAAATATTGTGAGTTAAGTTCTGGAGAATATGAAATCAGTTATGGTATGGGAAGAATAAAGGACAGGGCAAACTGTATTTCTAAGAGGAAAATATTTATATTAATAGCATTTGTACACCACCCATTGAAACAAATGTAGGTGGCCTACAATTTACAAGTTTAAAACAACTGTAAAATCATGCAATACTGGTAGCCCTTAATTGACAATGGTAATTAAGAACTGGAACGCCACAGCTAAGTGATGTCATAAAATGTGATGTCACATGACCATGTCAATTTACAATTGCAGTTCTGGTAGTTTCTGTTACAGCTGTTAGGCGAATCCTACATGGTCATTAGGCATAATGCCACATAATCACCCTTTGCTACTTCCCGCCAGCTTTCCCACTGACTTTGCTTGTCGGAAGTTGGCAGTGAAGGTTGCAAATGGTAATCATGTGATCACAGAATATTGCTGTTGCGTCCTTCGCGAAATGGCAAGACATGAGAAGCAGTTGTAGTTCTCAGGAACTCTTTATTCTTAGTTCAGCTTTACAGTTAGAAGACACCGGCAACGCCCAAAACTCCTGGCCTCTTATATAGGCCATCCCCGGGTCAATCTGCAACTTTTGGCGCGCCAGCACTTGCGCATGCGCACAAGTACTGGCGACAGCCTGTCTGGTCCCGGGCAACTTGCACCTGCCCGGGACCGTTTGCAATGCCCCGAGCCTGCTTGCACAGGCTCAGGACATAACACCCCTTCCCCCCGGGCTAAAACTATTCCTCATACCATAATAACACATAACTCATTTCTTTAGTGTAGTGCCATGCTCCCCAATACCAGGTATTCCCCGTTTTCCATCAGCCTCAGTGCTCTACTTTCTACTAGCTCTGTTTTGCCAAGAGAGTTATAAAATCCTCCAAATACTTAGGAGATTTCCTTGCTCTCTGTGACCTCCTAAGTTCTGGGTGCTTGCCAAGTACCCTTTGACTGAGGGGTGATGTGTGCCTGTCCCCCCTATTTTGCCTTGGGGTTTCCCAAGGGCTGTGCTCCACTGCCTGGCCTGCTTGCTTGCCCACCGGGCTCGTCAGGCCAGGGCTTTTTCCTCTGTGTGACCTGGTTGTCCCGCCTAGCTGTAGGCTCTCTGGCCCTTCTAAGTGGCTATCACTGTCGGGCGTTCCTGTAGAACCTCCTAGGTCCATCCAAGACCTGTCAGGAGGCTGTCTGTCCCCTGAATCCCGTTCAGTGTTCGGGCTTGTGTGGTTTTCAGTACTGTCCCAAAACTCAGTTGTCCCCTGAGTGAAGTCAGAGGTGTTGTAGTCGGGATTTGGTTCCTCGACCACCTCCCTGTGTGTTTGCCCCCTTCTGGGGACAGGGGTAGTGTTGGGCCAACTAGAAGGAGTGTGTGCCAGCTCTCTTGCAGGGTATGGATTGTTGGGATGCTCCCGGGTATTCTCCCTGACTGGAGTACTGAGTGATGCGGGTGAGTAGTGATTATGCCCCCGGGGTGACTCCCTGGCTGGAGTAGGCGTTGATGCCTGGTATCTAGTTGGGCTCCTTGAATTCCTGTTTGGAGCACTCGCGGAATCTTGAGATGGGCTGTTTGTAGCTTCCCCATTGATAATGGGCATCATTCCATGCCCCTCCCTTTGCCCAAAGGGTTCCCCCTCCCCCCCTGGAAAAGACCCAGGAGTCTCAGCGGAAAGGTCCCGTCGAGGGCGAAGTTGGTCAATGTGCCGACGCAGGACACGACCGTTGTCCAGGACACCTCGTAAGACAGAGGACCCGTGACCCTGGATATAGAAGCGGGGACCCATGTATGACCAGGCCCGTAATTACGAGTCCAAACCGGGGCACCCACAAGTAGTTGCCTAGGTGCCCTGGGATGAGAAACAGAAGGAGGCAGTCTGTCCGGATGCAACCGGTCAAGCTTGGTAGTCAGTTTGCGCCCCCAACGAAGTTCAGCTGGGCTTCTCCCTGTAGAAGTGGATGGTGTTGTGCGATAAGAAAGGAGGAAGTCAGCCAACCTGTGATGCCAGTCTCCGTAGGTGAGTTTCTTCAAGGCGTCCTTGGTGATGCGAACCATGCGTTCAGCCATACCGTTGGTGGACAGGTGGAAAGGTGCAGAGGTGGCCTGATGAATTAGGTTAGCCTGCAAGAAAGCTTGAAATCCGGAGGAAGTGAATTGTGGGCCGTTGTCAGAGACAATGACGTCTGGGAGCCCGTGTGCAGCAAAAATCCCCCTCAGTACCTGAATGGTCTTTGCAGTGGTGGTGGATGAGACAGGTACAACCTCAAGCCATTTTGAATCGCTGTCAACGAGGACCAAGAAGAATTGACCCTGGAAGGGCCCAGCGTAGTCAATCTGCACCCTAGACCATGGAGACTGTGTTTCCTCCCATCTATGTACAGGAGCTTGGGGCATTTCAGGGCGCGAGCGTTGACAAAGGTGGCATGCGTGCACCTTAGCTTCAATGTCTTTGTCTAGGCCCGGCCACCACAAATGGCTGCGCGCAAGAGCCTTCATTCGTAAAATGCCAGGATGACCCTCGTGGAGAGAACCTAAGACCCTAGTCCTCATTGAGGTGGGAATGACAACTCTGCTTCCCCTGAGAGGTGGACAACTCGTTCCTTTTAGACCAGAAACTCTGAAACTGAGGACCAGGACAGTGCTCAGGCCATCCAGACAAAACCCAAGAAAGGACACGTGAAAGTGCGTGATCTGTGCCTGATTCAGCAGCTACATCCCTGGCATTCAGAGGGGACTCAAGCAAGGCTTGGATAGAAAGAAGATTGATGGCTGGCGCGGGGTCAGCTTCTATTACCGGCAGGGGTAATCTACTGAGGCCATCAGCATGGCCCATTTCCTTCCCAGGCTTGTGAAGTAGGGAAAAATCATATGCAGACAAAAAGATAGACCACCTGAGCATCCTGGGGGAGATGATTTGGGGGGTTTGCTTACGTGTGGTAAACAGTCCCAGCAAAGGCTTATGGTCAGTGAAGACTGTGAAATGCCTACCATATAAAAAATCATGGAATTTTTTAATCCCAGCAACAATAGCTAAGGCCTCCCTGTCTATTGAGCATAATTACACTCAGCAGAAGACAATGTTCTGGAGTAATATGCAACAGGAACCTGAGTTCCATCAGACCTGAGGTGGCTCAGTACAGCTCCTACCCCATAAGGGGAAGCATCACAAGCGATGCACACAGGAAGGGATTCATTGAAATGTGCAAGTACACTGTTAGAAGTGAGTAAGGCCTTGACCTCATTGAAACTTGCCTCATGTGACTGTGACCACTGCCACACTGCCTGTTTATCTAATAGCCTGTGAAGAGGCTCAGCTACACTAGCCTTACGTGGAAGAAAGGAATTGTAGAAATTCAGAAGGCCCAGAAAGGCCTGTAGTTCGGCCTTGGACTTTGGCCTAGGGGCATGCATAATAGCTTTTAGTTTGGATTCAGCAGGGTGAATCCCAGCAGCATCAATTTTGAACACCAGGAAATCAGTAGAAGGCACCCCAATTTTGCATTTGTCCTTTTTAAGTTTGAGGCCTGTTTTCCTGAACCTTGACAGGACAGCCCTCAGCCTTTCAGCTAAATTGTGTGTGGAGTCTCCTGCAATTAAGACATCATCAAAGTAGGGGCAAACCCCTGGTATACCCCGTAGTGTGTTTTTCATTACGCTTTGGAAAATCCCAGGAGCGACATTTACTCCAAATTGTAGCCTTGAAGGCCCCTCTGTGGGTCACAATGGTCTGAGCTATAGCAGCATCATCATCAACAGGCAGCTGTTGATATGCTTGAGCTAGGTCAAGCTTTGCAAAAACACTCCCCCCCCCCTTGAGGGAGGCCAGAATATGACTGACCACAGGAACAGGATAGGCATGTTGCTACAATGCCTTATTCAGGGTGCATTTGTAATCAGCACAGATGCGAATGTCCCCATTTGCCTTGAGAGGCGTGACAATGGGGGTCTCCCAGGGACTGGAGTCAACAGGTTCTAGAATTCCTTGTTGGATCAGTTTATCCAACTCAGTGTCAATTTTACTCTTTAAAGCAAAAGGGACCCTTCTTGCTTTAATTCTAATGGGAGTGACAGTGGGGTCTAGCTTTAATGACACAGGGGGTCCTTTGAATGTGCCCAGCTGGGGGCTGAAAACATCTGCAAATTCTTTGCAGACTTCCTGTAGGTCGAGTGTTTGTAGGCTGTTGAGCCCTGTGACGTGTATCCCCAAGGCCTCAAACCAATCGAGTCCTATGAGACTCGTTCGTTCACCCCCTACTACTAATAGGTCTAGTGGACCCTCAAAATCCTTATATTGCACGTTAAGGGTGGCCTCTCCCTTAACACACACTCTGGAGTTTTGAAAGTCTGTTAACACAATGTCAGAAGGCCTCAACTTGGCCTGGATTCCGCTGCCGGAACAAATCTTCCTAAATGTGTGCATAGAAATGATTGAAAGTGCAGACCCCGTGTCCAGTTCCATAGTTAATGGAACCCCTTGTAGCTTTACCTTAAGTGACAGTTTTTTCTTAATAGGCTTGTGTGTGCCTGTCCTATAGATGCTTCTTCGCGAAGTGCAAAACCCCACCCTATTCTGGCTGGGACCCCTGGTACCTTTTAGGCGCAATTCTTCCTGAGGTTGTACCTTCTGATGGCCCAGGCACACAGCTGCAATGTGTCCTTGTTTTCCGCACGCCCTGCAGATAGCGGAGCGGAACTTGCAGTCGGTTCTCTTGTGGCGACCTCCAAAGCCGATGCACTTGGGGAGCGCTGAAGAGCTTCCTTTTTGTTTCCCTTTCTTTGTGTGTTGGAGACGGTCCACTTCCTCGTCAGGATCCTCCTCAGAGTTTCTTTGGACTTCTTCCCGGTGCACGGATGCAGCATCTGGACTGTTTCTGATCGGCCGCATGTTCTTGATGGCGCCGCCCGCTGCTTCTTCTGCGGTGACCTCTCTCAAGGCATCTTGGAAAGACAAGTCCTCCTTGGCAAAAAGTCTCTGTTGTAACTCTCTATGCCTTAGTCCGCATACAAATCTGTCCCTCAGTCATTCTTCGAGGTCCTTGAACTCACAATGTTTGGCGGCCTTCCTCAATGCGGAGATGTACTCCTTGGCCGATTCTCCGGGTCGTTGATTTCTCTGTTCGAAGGTGTGGCGCCACGCGATGATGGACATCTTGGGCTGGAAGTGCTCCTTCAGTAGCTTTTTTAGATCTGCGTAGCTGACAGAATCGAGAGGGACAGGTGCTGCAAGGTTCTCAGTGATTTCGAATGCGTCTTGACCACAAACGCACAGCAGGGTGGCAGCCTTTAAATTATCTTCCCTTACTTGGTTCACCTTGAGGTAGTTTTCCACCCTGGCTACGTAGGACTCCCACCTCTCTGGATGTGAGACGTCGAATTCCGAAAGCCTTCCAATCTTTGCCATTTTTGTAGAAGGAAGGGTCTATCAGCCAGCCTACCCCCGAATGCACGCTGGATTGGCGGGTAGCTGCCGAGTCAACGCCGTTCCTGCCGCTCAGGACTCACTCGGGTAAGCTTACACCTTTTCTTCTTCGATGTAAGGCAATCCCACCTTCGTCGCCAGTGTTGCGTCCTTCGCGAAATGGCAAGACACGAGAAGCAGATGTAGTTCTCAGGAACTCTTTATTCTTAGTTCAGCTTTACAGTTTGAAGACACCGGCAACGCCCAAAACTCCTGGCCTCTTATATAGGCCATCCCCAGGTCAATCTGCAACTTTTGGCGCGCCAGCACTTGCGCATGCGCACAAGTACTGGCGACAGCCTGTCTGGTCCCGGGCAACTTGCACCTGCCCGGGACCACTTGCAATGCCCCGAGCCTGCTTGCACAAGCTCAGGACATAACAATTGCGTCTGTTGTAATTGTAAAGTGGTTGCTACATACCCCAAATGCCATCATATGACTGTAGGGGCATTGTGATAGCTTCAGCTTTGAGGACTGGCTGTAAGTCTCCTTGTTCAGCACTGTCATAACTTCAGTCATTGAACAAATATCTGCATATTATAGGAAACCATTGCTGTCTAATAAATTCCTCACCAGATACCCTTTGGAAGATAAAAGTGTTCACCAATTTGTGAAAAAGTATGGTAGCCAATCTCATTTCACATTATGTATTTTTTAAAGAGAAAGGAATTACTACTGACATTATTCTCAGTTCCAGCTCCCAGATTTGACATGGCACAGGTAACCAAAGCATCCTTTTCTGCTAGATAGTTTTGGGCAGATTCTACTTGGAGGAGGTAGTTCTAGGATAGCAAAGATACAAATTTTATAAGATCATGTAAATTAGTACAGATTCTGCAAAATAGTCACTATTCTACTGAATCAACTTGCTTACGGTACCAGTAAGCAAATAGGCAGATACATTTGATGCCAGCTGAAGCTTTGAAGTGCTCTATAGCAACAGCCCATATAAAGTGAATTAGAATAATCTGACTGAAAGATGATAAGGGTATGAGTCTTCATTATATCTTGGTTCAAGAAAGAGTATAACCAATAGACCTATTTGAACTTTTCAAAGTCTCCTCCGGTCTGGGATTCTAATATTGTTCCAGTAGGAACTGTGAGTCCAGGAGAATACCCATATTGCATGCCAATAGCAGTATGATGCTATCTGGAGCAATTGCTGGAGCATCCATGGAACCAAAAGGTTTTTCCACTAACATTAATTCTGTCTCTCAAGGATTCAGTCTAGCTTTGTTTCACCTCATTCAATTCTTCAGAACCTCCAGACACTAGGTCAAAAATTCCACCATCATCTTCTGCTTGGCCTATAAGAATGTAAAGCTGGGTTTCATCAGCATATAGATCAGTGGTTCTCAACCTTTTTAATGTCGCGACCCCCCAACCGGTCGTAAGTTGAGGACAACTCAACTGGTCGTAAGTCGAGGACTACTCAACTGGTGCAGCACCGTTTGCAGAATGGGACTTCTGGCAGGCTCAGCAGAGCAGAGACAGCCTGGACAATTCCTATTGGCTTTTGAAAGCCGATAGAATTAGACTCTATTCAAGAGAGTCTGTTCTATTGGCTTTCAAAAGCCAATAGAATAAAAGGGAGTAGCGCAGCTAAGGAAAAGAGGAAAAAAATGGTGGACTGCGTTGTTTGGTGACCCCCGTGAAATGGTCATTCGACCCCAAATGGGGTCCCGACCCACAGGTTGAGAACCACTGATATAGATAATAGTATACTAACTCCAAACTGACAGATGATCTCATGGAGAAATCTCCCATGGAGATTTCATATGTAGATGTTAAACAGAACAGAATACACAGTCAAGCCCTGGGATATCAGTTTAAGGGATTGATATTTTGCTCCCAATACCATCTGGAACCACCCACTCAGGAAGAAGCAGAATTACAGAAGAACAGTTCTTCCAATCCTCAACCTTCACAGATACCTAAAAAGAACTGATGATGCTAAATGCTGTTAACAGATTACCAAAAAGAAAAGAGGTTCACTTCACAAAGTATGATCAATGTAGTCTCTGACTCTTAGGCAGTCTTGAAACCCAACTTGAAAGGATCTACATAGTACATATCATCCAGAGCTCTCTGTAGTTTGAACCTACTTTCTTAACAAACTTACCAACGAAGACTTAACAAATTTACAAACGAAGTCTGTTCAATTATTATCTAAGGTGGCCAGGTCATGAAAAGGGGGCACATTATTACTCATTCCAAATGTGATGGCAACAGCCCCTTTACCAAAGTTGTAATCTTCTTTGCAATACTCATTCTCTAGAATATAAAGGCAGTTCTCATTTAGCGACCACAACTGGGACGAGCAATTTTATGGTTAAGTGAAGCAGTCACTGTGTGACTGTGCTCATGATCTTAACTTCAGCTTGGCTTTGTTTTATAGATCTATGAAAGTTGTAAATGTGAGAATTAGTTGTAAAGTTACAATTTCATCACTGTTGTAACTGTGAATGGTCACTAAATGAGACATTTGCTAAATGAGGAATTTATAAGAGCGGCAAGGATCTAATTTACAGAGTAGAGAGTTGAATTCATTCCACAGAGAACTTTACTGACCTCCTCAAGAGTCACAAGTTCAAAAGATCAGAATCAGGCCCATATAAAAAGAATTTATAATGCTCTAATAGAATTAGATTCGGAAACAGAATTGGTCAAAGATTGTATGATCAAATGGGCTCAGAATATTCAGGAACCGATCCCATTGGATTTATGGGAGATAATTTGGATCAGAAACGTTAAGTTTACACAAGCTCAAAATTTCAGGGAAAATTTTTATAAAATGTTTTATAGATGGCATTTAGATCCTAAAAAATTATCTTGTATGTATTCTAATTTACAACCCAAATGTTGGAGATGTGGTAATATGGACACAACATACTTTCATGTTTGGTAGAATTGTAAAAAGGTAAAGGCTTTTTGGATTATGATTTGGTGGAACATTCAAAAGATTTTTAAAAGGAAGATAAAGTTTACTCCTCAATTATTCTTACTGGGTATTTTTGTGGACTTAAATGATAAAGAAACTATTTTAATGTTGAATTTATTAACTGCAGCAAGGTTACTAGTAGGCTCATATTGGAAGAAAGATTCGTTGCCTACTTTAGAAGAATGGATATTTAAAGTTTCTAATTTCGCAGAAATGGCAAAAATTTCTGCTTATTTAAAGGATCATACACAAGAAAGATATATTATTGTATGGAGAAGATGGATAGATTATATTCAGAAAAAGTATGGGACTACAAAGTATCATTTATTTTATGATTAATGGATTTGTTTATAAAATTATGATGTTAAAGTAAATTTTATAGCAAATGTTGTAGAAGAGATTTGTTTATTTTAAGGGGAGTTGAGGGCTAAGTATGATTTTTTTTTCTTCTTTTCTTTTTTTCTTTTCTTTTTCCCTTTTTTTATTAATTTTGTTCTAATAACCCTGTACTCTGCTCTCGAAAGTGAGGGGGGAGGGTTGAGGGTGGGTGGGTGGGTGAGTGGGTGGGTAAGGATAATGAGAGAAGTGCTGCTTGGGCGTTTCCCCTATGCTGCGTTCATGTGTTTGAGAGGAATGAGAGGGGAGGAAGGTTTAGGGAGGAAGTAGGATGGTGAGGAGAAGGGGAGGGGAAGAGAGTAGGAGGGGAGGAGAGAAAGAGGAGAGAAATAGGGAAGATATTAGTGAGGGTGGACGCAGCTTGGGGGGAATGGGCAAGCGGTACCAATGGTTATGAATTTATTTTATTTACTTATTTTATCTTGTAAATTGTATTCTGTATGTTGAATAAATGGAAAAACTTTGGAAAAAAAAGAGTCACAAGTTCAAAGGAGTCCCAGATATTAATGTTTTAAAATATTAAAAGAGCTACATATTTTACAGGGGTTTGGAAAGTGTCCTTCAAAAGCTTTTCCACTTGTTTATAGTATAAATATGTATATACTTGAAGAGACAACATGCCTGTTGGGACTGAATTCCTTTCTTTTTCTTTCTGGCTCTTTCATAGACACATATCTCCATTTGTTCATTCTGGAAAATATGAAGGCAAAACTAGGCTACCTAACCATACAACCAAACTGTACAACTAGGAATAATTCCTGAAAATGAAATTATCTGCAAGCACTTTATGAGAAATAGATTTTAGGAATGTAGTCTAGAAGAGTTTGAAACATTTCCACAGAAAATCATCATCATCTTAGTATAACATCTCTGAAAAATGTGTATTTCTTAAAATGTGCTAGTGAGAAAGTGACATTTTTTGGTGTTCTCTACCTTTGCTTTTGTTAACAGTTACAATAGCAAAGAAATTATTGATGCTATCAGGAGTCCTATTAAATAATTCATTTTCAATCCAAGGATGCCATTCATGAAAAATAAGTATAATGACTGAAAAATATGGAATGCAGATTAAAAATATTTCATATTTAGGCTGAATACACATCAATACACAGAGATACCCACATATGGCTCCCACTGAAATTAATAATTGCATGATTGTATTCTAACCTTTTATTTTCACTATTATTTATGATTAATACTTCTTTTGCATTCCAAAAGTAATGAAATCATAGTTAATACCACATAAACTCTAAATCAATTTGTGCAGGAAACGTTCTGGAAACACAAAGTGCCATATACAATGGAAGCACTGTTCTGCATATTCAGATTGATGAGATTATGAACATCTTTTAAAAGAGATGTTTTTTAAAAATATTGTCCAAAGGTTGTGTTGCGTCCTTGGCGGGAAAACAGACACGAGAAGCAGCTGGAGTTCTCAGGTTCTTTTATTCAGCGTTCAGCTTACAGGAAGATGGCTTCAGCTCAGCCCAAACGCCTCACAGCCTCTTATATAGGCAACTCCCGGGTAAAGGGGTTACTTTTCCCGCGCCAGCACCCGCGCATGCGCACGGCGCTGGCGACAGCCTGTCTGGTCCCGGGCAGCTTTGCACCTGCCCGGGACTGCCTGCAAACGCCCGAGCCGTTTGCAAGGCTCGGGACATAACACCCCTTTCCCCCGGGCTAAAACTACTATCAACATACAACATTTATTTTACACGACAATTTGCTCCCCAGTGTTCCCACTGTTTACTGGCTTCTGTCTTGCCAACAATGTTATGTAATCTTCTAGGTACTTAGGAGATTTCTTTGCTCTCTGTGACCTTCTTAGCTCTGGGTTACTGGCATAAGTCCCCTGACTGGAGGGAGGCATGAGCCTGTTCTCTCTACTGTGCCCTGGTGTCTTCCAAGGACTGTGCCCCGATGCCTGGCCTGCTTGCTTGCCCACCGGGCTCGTCAGGCCAGGGCTTCTGGTGCTTTGTGACCTGGTTGTCCTACCTAGCTGTAGACCCTCAGGCCCCTTGAAGTGATAGCCACTGCTGGGCGTCTCTGTAGAACCCCCTAGGTCAGTCCAAGACCTGTCAGGAGGCTGTCTATTCCCTGAACCCCATTCTGTGTTTGGGCTCGTGTGGGTTTCTGTACTCTCCCAAAACTCAGGTGTCCCCTGATTTGTGCTAGGGGTGTTGTAGTCGGGACTTGGTTCCTCGACTAGCTCTGTGTATGTTTGACCCCCTGTAGGATTTGGGGTAAGGTCAGGCCAACCTTGGGCATTGTGTGCCAGCTCTCTTGCGGGGAATGATTTGTTGGGATGCCCCCGGGTATCCTCCGTTGCTGGAGTGCTGTGTGCTGTGTGTGGAAAGTGAGTATGCCCCCGGGGTAACTCCCTGGCTGGAGTAGGCGTGAGTGCCTGTTGTGTGGGTAAGCTCCAAGACTTCCTTTTCGGAGCAATTGCAGAACCTTGGGACGAGCCGTTTGTGGCTCCCTCAGTGGCGATGGGCAGTAGCTCTTGCCCTTCCCTTTGCTCCAAAGGGTCCCCCTCCCCCCCTGGAAAAGACCCAGGAGTTTCAGCAGAAAAGTCCCGCCTAGAGCGGAGTTGGTCGATGTGCCGACGCAGGACACGACCGTTGTCCAGGGCAACCTCGTAGGAGAGAGGACCTGTGATCCTGGACACAGAAGCGGGGACCCATGTATGACCAGGCCCGTAATTGCGAGCCCAAACCGGGGCACCCACAAGTAGTTGTCTAGGTGCCCTAGGATGTGAGGTAGATGAAGGCAGTCTGTCCGGATGCAACCGGTCAAGTCTAGTAGTAAGTTGGCGCCCCCAACGAAGTTCAGCTGGACTTCTCCCTGTAGAAGTGGACGGTGTGGTGCGATAAGAAAGGAGAAAGTCAGCCAACCTGTGATGCCAGTCCCCGTAGGTGAGTCTCTTCAAGGCGTCCTTTGCGATGCGCACCATGCGTTCAGCCATACCGTTGGTGGATGGGTGAAAAGGCGCAGATGTGGCATGACGAATCAGGTTTGCCTGTAAGAAAGCTTGGAATTCGGAGGAGGTGAATTGAGGGCCGTTGTCAGACACAATGACATCTGGCAGCCCGTGTGCAGCAAAAATCCCCCTCAGTACCTGAATAGTCTTTGCAGTGGTGGTGGACGAGACAGGCACAACCTCAAGCCATTTTGAATGGCTGTCAACAAGGACCAAGAAGAACTGGCCCTGAAAGGGCCCAGCGTAGTCAATGTGCACCCTAGACCATGGGGACTGTGTTTCCTCCCATTTATGCACAGGAGCTTGGGGCATCTCTGGGCGAGATCGTTGGCACATGTGGCATGCGTGTACCTTAGCCTCAATATCTTTATCTAAAGCAGGCCACCACAAGTGGCTGCGTGCAAGAGCCTTCATACGAACAATGCCAGGATGACCCTCGTGGAGGGATTCTAAGACCCTAGTCCTCATTGAGGTGGGAATGACAACTCTGTTTCCCCAAAGCAAACAACCCTGAGAAAGGGACAATTCGTTCCTTTTGGACCAGAAACTCTGAAACTCAGGACTAGGGCAGTGCTCAGGCCACCCGGACAGGACCCAGGAGCGGACACGTGAAAGTGTGTGATCTGTACCTGTTTCAGCGGTAACATCCCTGGCACTAAGAGGAAGCTCGGGTAAGGCTTGGATTGATAGAATGTTGACAGCTGGCGCGGGGTCAGCTTCTACTACTGGCAGAGGCAACCTACTGAGGCCATCAGCATGGCCCATTTCTTTCCCAGGCTTGTGGAGTAATGAAAAATCATATGCAGACAAAAAAATAGACCACCTAAGCATTCTAGGGGAAATGATGTGGGGAGTCTGCTTACGTGTGGTAAACAGTCCCAGCAGAGGCTTATGGTCAGTGAAGACCGTGAAATGCCTGCCATATAGAAAATCGTGGAATTTTTTAATTCCAGCAACAACAGCCAGAGCCTCCCTGTCTATCTGAGCGTAGTTGCGCTCGGCAGAAGACAATGTTCTGGAGTAGTATGCAATAGGAACCTGAGTTCCATCAGACCTGAGGTGACTCAGGACAGCTCCAACCCCGTAGGGGGATGCATCACAAGCGATGCACACAGGAAGAGACTCGTTGAAATGTGCAAGAACACTGTTAGAAGTGAGCAAGGCCTTGACTTCTTTAAAGCAAGCCTCATGTGCTTGTGACCACAGCCACACAGCTTGTTTGTCTAGTAGCCTGTGAAGAGGCTCAGCTACACTAGCTTTATGTGGAAGAAAAGAATTGTAGAAATTCAGGAGGCCTAAGAAGCCTGAAGTTCGGCCTTAGACTTTGGCCTGGGTGCTTCTAAAATAGCAGTTAGTTTGGATTCAGCAGGATGAATCCCAGCAGCATCAATTTTGAATCCCAGAAATTCAGTAGAAGGCACCCCAATCTTGCATTTGTCTTTTCTGAGCTTAAGGCCTGATTTCCTGAATCTTAACAGGACAGCCCTAAGCCTTTCAGCTAGAATGTGTGTGGAGTCTCCTGCAATCAAGACATCGTCAAAGTAGGGGCAGACCCCTGGTATACCTCGTAGTGTGTTTTCCATTACGCTTTGGAAAATCCCAGGAGCGACATTCACTCCAAACTGCAGCCTTTTTACCTTAAAGGCTCCCCTGTGGGTCACAATAGTCTGAGCTATGGCAGCATCATTATCAACAGGCAGCTGTTGATATGCTTGAGCTAGGTCAAGCTTTGCAAAAACACGCCCCCCCTTGAGAGAGGCCAGGATGTGACTGACCACAGGAACAGGATAGGCATGTTGCTGCAATGCCTTATTGAGTGTGCATTTGTAATCAGCACAAATGCGAATGTCCCCATTTGCCTTTAGAGGCGTGACAATGGGGGTCTCCCATGGGCTGGAATCAACAGGTTCTAGGATTCCTTGTTGGATTAGTTTGTCTAATTCAGTGTCAATCTTACTTTTTAAAGCAAAAGGGACCCTTCTTGCTTTAATCCTAATGGGAGTGACAGTGGGGTCTAGCTTTAAGGACACAGGTGGTCCTTTGAATGTGCCCAGCTGGGGGCTGAAAACATCTGCAAATTCCTTGCAGACTTCCTGTAGGTCGAGTGTTTGTAAGCTGTTGAGTCCTGTGACGTGTATCCCCAGGGCCTCAAACCAATCGAGTCCTATGAGACTCGTTCTTTCACCCCCTACTACTAACAAGTCTAGTGGACCTTCAAAACTCTTGTATTGCACGTTAAGGGTGGCCTCCCCCTTAACACACACTCTTGAGTTCTGAAAATCAGTTAATACAATATCAGAAGGCCTTAACTTGGCCTTAGTCCCACTACTGGAACAAATCTTCCTAAATGTATGCAATGAAATGATGGAAAGGGCAGACCCTGTGTCTAGTTCCATAGATAATGGAACCCCTTGTAGCTTCACGTTGAGTGACAGCTTTTTCTTCATGGGCTTGTGTGTGCCTGTCCTACAAATGTTTCTACGCGAAGCGCAAAAACCTACCCTATTCTGGCTGGGGACTCTGGTACCCTTCAGGCGTTCTTCTTGAGGTTGTGCCTTTCGTCGGCCCAGACACACAGCTGCAATGTGCCCTTGTTTGCCGCATGCCCGGCAGGTAGCGGAGCGGAACTTGCAGTCGGTTCTCCTGTGGCGACCTCCACAGCCGATGCACTTGAGCGGAGCTGAAGAGCTTTCCTTCTGATTTTCTCCCTTCGCGGGGTGTAGACGGTCGACTTCTTCGTCCGGATCCTCCTCGGAGTTTCGTCGGACGTCTTCTTGGTGCACGGACGCACCCTCTGCACTGCTTCTGATCGGCCGCATGTTCTTGACGGCGCCGCCTGCTGCTTCTTCCGCGGTGGCTTCCCTTAAAGCGTCTTGGAAGGATAATTCTTCCTTAGCGAAAAGTCTCTGTTGTAGCTCTCGATGCCTCAACCCGCACACGAATCGGTCCCTCAGTCGTTCCTCGAGGTCCTTGAACTCGCAGGGCTTGGCGGCCTTCCGTAACGCGGCGATGTACTCCTTGGCTGACTCCCCGGACCGTTGATCCCTCTGCTCGAAGGTGTGGCGCCATGAGATAACGGACACCTTGGGGTGGAAGTGGTCCTTCAGCAGCTTCTTCAGGTCTGCGTAGCTTACAGACTCTACTGGAACAGGTGCTGCAAGGTTTTCTGCGATTTCGAAGGCGTCTTGGCCGCAAGCGCAAAGCAGGGTGGCAGCCTTCAAGCTATCTTCCCTCACTTGGTTTGCCTTGAAGTAGTTCTCCATTCTGGATACGTAGGACTCCCACCGCTCTGGATGTGAGACGTCGAATTCCGCAAGCCTTCCGATTTTCGCCATCTTCGGATCTTCAGGAGACGGGTCTATCAGCCAGCCTACCCCCGAATGCGCACTGGATTGGCGGGCAGCTGCTGAGTCAACACCGTTCCTCTTCCGCCGCTCAGGACTCCTTGGGTAAGCTTACACTTTTTCCTTTCCAGGTAGTGCAAGGCATCCCACCTTCGTCGCCAGTGTTGCGTCCTTGGCGGGAAAACAGACACGAGAAGCAGCTGGAGTTCTCAGGTTCTTTTATTCAGCGTTCAGCTTACAGGAAGATGGCTTCAGCTCAGCCCAAACGCCTCACAGCCTCTTATATAGGCAACTCCCGGGTAAATGGGTTACTTTTCCCGCGCCAGCACCCGCGCATGCGCACGGCGCTGGCGACAGCCTGTCTGGTCCCGGGCAGCTTTGCACCTGCCCGGGACTGCCTGCAAACGCCCGAGCCGTTTGCAAGGCTCGGGACATAACAGGTTGATTACTTTTTTTAAAGCAGTTTATAAAATCTTGGAATTGCTTACAGCCATGCATATCTGTAAAATCTGGGAATTTTCATGTCCAATTCATTTCTGCCATTCAGGTTCCTCCCTCCCTTTCCTGCCCATCCCCGTCATTGTAATTGAAAATACAGAGAAGACACAATGAAAGCTTTAGTGGATGCTTATTGTTTAAGCATTGAAATCAAAATGTTCTTTGATTATTAAGAAATGAGTGGAGAGTTGGAAGCTTACAAACCATAACAAAATCCACAAGTTATTAACTTCTTTCCCTCCCTTTAAATGCTATTGTTTCATCTACAGATGGTCTGCTCAGCATGGAATAGCTTGAGGCAGAATGTTAAGAAACAGAGGACTTGCTTCTTGGAATCTGTCAAAGCCCCAATTCAACATACTCAAATTAGAAGTCACAGATAAATCAGTGGAAAGTGAAACCTTGGAGATAATACAACAAAGAAGCTTGTACAATAAGAAATAGAAAAACATTCACATAGGTAGAGCAGCCCACGTTTAATGATAAATTAAAATACTCTTGTGCAGAATTCCACTGATACAGGTTAAGTGTTTTAAAAGCAACACCTGTTCCAAGAACCGCTTTTCCACAAGTGGTCAATTTGAGTAGTTTGTCCCTGAGTAGGGACTGTCAAGTTTGTATTTCTAATTCATGTTCAGTATAAGCTTGTTGCAAATAAATAAATGGGTACAGATAATTAATAATGGGGCAAAATGAGAAAAGACAATGGAACTAAACATTTTTACTCACTTTGCTTACAATTTAAGAGATTATCTGATCCTGAAGAATTCTGTCTGCAATAAGGGAAAGGTCTCTTTGTCATATGGAGAAACCAGGTATGGTGAGAATGGAAATACTGCAGTCTCAAAATTCTCATATATTAAAAAAAAAAAAACTAGAGGATTAATGGATGAGATCTCCAGGTTTCACAGTATTTCTTTAAACAAAAAATCATTCCACCAATTCTGGATCTAAACACAGCCTTTTCTATAGAGGCAGAATTGCACTTTGCCTTTGAACAGAGTATTGGGGAACATACTCTCAAACTGGATGGGGCCATAACAAGGACCACATTTTATTAATTAACTTAAAATTAATTAAAATAATTATACACAATTCAAGGAATATTCCCCATGTATTAATAATGTTCCTTTGCATTATATTAAAAGTTGCAAACTGAAAGACTAAATCAGAATAACATCAACCTCTAGTGACACAGGTGTACACATGCACATATATAGAACACAAGTATAAGTATTTTTGTACAATATTAACATTTCTGACTGTATTCTTGATCTTTAAGATCATCATCCCTCAAATGTATAAAAATTAATTTCTGAAGTTCTAATTAGGCTCTTAGTTTTAACAAATGCTGATCATTCAAATGTACAGTAAGGTTTTCATTCATAAAGCCATTTACTAATGAAGGGATTATAGAGGGAAATTATAAGTTGAAAAAAGATATCTTAAAAAAATTAACAGTAATCTATCTGCAAATGTTGAATATACATTACGCTTAAGACTATTTTACAATTATTAAGTGAGCTTACTGAATACAGAAAAAAAGAGGAAATACATTACCATCAAATTAGTTGGATTAAGTACTCTTGGTACATAATTTTAAACTAAGAAGTTTAAATGACTATTAATAAAGAAACAGAAAAACTCTGGAAGACTGTAAAAGCTAGCCAGCCGGCTATGCAAGCATTAACAAATTCAAGCATTTACTTCAGAAAAGCATAAGGCTGGAAATGTGCAAACACCTGCAGCTCAACCAGAAAATGTATCCATTTTTATAAGTGTTCTACTCAAAAGTACAGAACATTTTGAGGGCCTTTGACTGTTCAACATGAAATGACCAATTAACTTTCTACCATCACTAATCTCTGCCCAGCTAGTTGCTCACCATGTTTTCCACATTACAAAAAAAAAAAAAAAAAAGATTTCTCTTGACTTGGAAAGAAGACTTGGAAAGAATAAGAAAGGAGACAGAATTTTTTTTTTTAAAAGACAACTGTTCCAAGCCCATTCCTTACTATTCTTCTCAGTTTGAATCCTTCCAATATCAAAATATCTAAAACAGTTTTTGCAATTGTGCTTTATTGTAAATTTATAGTAAAAAAGAAGAATCCTTCCGATGTTCCTAACCTAAACCTTGCATTAAACTTTTAATTTCAAGTACTCTTAAGGTTTCAAAAAAATACACTATGACAAGGTCAGATTGGTAAGTATTTTAAACCTTTTCCTCATTTGTGTAGATATATAAATTTTAAAAAGGGATTTGAGAAAGTCTAGTACTACTTTTACTATTTTAGATTATAAGAATCTAAATTTATGACCCATTAGAATAATATTCAAACACAGTAATATGACAGTTTGCATATGCAGAACCCAAATATTAATGGTTACAAGCATCTGGTATGACAACATTATAGCAAATGACATGGAAAATATAATACAATGGCATTAAGATAAAAACCTTTACTGAATCTTATTATACACTATTAATTTCTTAGCTAACAACAATGCATATTCTTGGTTTCTAAATAAATTAGATTATATAGACCTATTTCAGTCTGACTATTCACCTGAAAGAATTTTGGTTATTAATTAATGAATTTTGGTTATTAATTATTGTAATCCATGCTGAGAACAAGACAAAGTAAATCAATATTCATTAATATTCAGATAAAACAAAGTTCTAGTCCTCCTTACATTAGGATCCATGATAATTTGTATCTTGTAAGGTTCCTCTGGGTTCCTGTAATTTGTATCCTGAATGACTTCATCCATTCCTCTGAGAGTGAGATCTTGGAGTCCTAGTGGACGATCACTTGACTATGAGCCAGCAATGTGAAGCAAAAGCCAAAAAAGCTAATACAATCCTGGGTTGCATAAATAGAGGCATAGAATCAAAATCACGTGAAGTATTAATACTGTTTTATAAAACCCTATGAGACCACACCTGGAATACTGCAACCAATTTTGGTCACCATACTTCAAAAAGGATGTTGAGACCTTAGAAAAAGTTCAGAAAAGAGCAACTAAGATGATTAAATGCCTGTAAACTAAAACATATGAAGAACGGCTGCAAGAATTGGGTCTGGCTAGTCTTAAAAAAAAGAAGAAATAGGAGTGACATGATAGCAGTATTCCAGTATTTGAGAGGCTGCCACAAAGAAGAGGGGGTTATTCTCCAAAGCACCAAATGGCAGGACAAGAAACAATGGTTGGAAACTGATCAAAGGGAGAAGCAACCTGGAATTAAGGAGAAAGTTCCTAACAGTGAAGACAATTAACCAGTGGAATGGTTTGCCTTCAGAAATCATGGGCGCTCCATCTCTTTTAAGAAGAGACTGGACAGTCACTTCTCTGAGATGATATAGGTTCTCCTGCTTGAGAGGGGACTGGACTAGAAGACCTCCAAGGTCTGTTCCAGCTCTATTCTATTCTATTCATTCCTAAGTTTGGTAGTACATGTTTCAGTTACATCCATTTTAGACAGCTCCAATACCTCTTAAAATGGGCTCCTTTTGAACATTGGAATGCTACTGCAAGATATGAATACAATCCATTAAAATAGATAAAATCAACCTTGCTACATCAGATCAAGAATCATTTTAATCACGCATCCCAAGTGCCATATACTGGGCAATCAGATATCTGTGGGGTATTGCCACAGATTCCCTGATTTGATCTCTTAAATTCAAAATGGTTGGCGTCTCTCCATTGGTCTCAATGCTTTTAAAAATGAGTAATACTTCCTATCTCTGCTATCCAATCTTTTCATTATTATCTTTATTAGAGTTCTATTTTCATATCCCACAGAAAGTTGTGGTATATTTAAGGTTATTTTCCGGAGACATTATTTACAATGTGAAATATGAATAGATGTTTATCTATGGGTTCATGTTTCTTCTAATCCTCAATACTATTAGCAATTTGTTTCCTTGAATAAAACAAAAACATATCATAATCATAGGACATCCTTGTTTAACAACCATTCATTCAGCAACTGTTCAAACTTACAACAGTGCTGAATGTATGATATTTATGATTAGTCCTTGTATTAATGAGGCAGTGTCCATCATTATGTGATTGCAATATGCTTCACAGCTGGCTTCTGACAAGCAAAATCAATGAGGAAGCTGGAGAAGGTTGCAAATGGCAACCATGTGACATTATGTCAACAATGGTATGGGATTCGCTTAATAATAGCAACTAGAAGTGAAATTGCCTTCACTAAGTACAAGTAGTCCTTCACTTAAAACCATTTATTAACTATTTGAAGTTACAAGGCACTGAATAAAGTTACTTATGACCATTTTTCACACTCACTACCATTGTGGCACCCCTGTAGTCACATGATCAAAATTCAGATGCTTGGCAACTGGCACGTATTTATGATGGTGGCAGTGTCTGGGGGTCATGTGATCAGCTTTTGCACCTTCTGACAAGCGAAGTCAATGGGGAAGCCAGATTCACTTAACAACCATGTAACTAACTTAACTGCAGTGATTTACTTAACAGCTATGGCAAAAAAGGTCATAAAATGGGGCAAAACTTACTTAACTGTCTTGCTTAGCAACAGACATTTTGGGCTCAATTATGGTCATAACGGAAGATTACCTGTAACATGGTCACTTAGTAATTGGAAATTTCAATTACCATTACCTGTAATAGTATACAAAGTGTTATGAGTTGAAACAGGTTGAACTGAAAATACGTGTTCTGATCTTACTGGGCATGTTCTGGCCATACTTGGAAACTTTACCCCAGAGGTCCCCAACCTTTTGGGTACCAGGAACCGGTTCCATGGAGAGAGGTTTTTCCACGGACCAGAGGGTGTGTGGTTGTTTGTGCTGCCTGCAACTCGCGGACGGGGCTTTGCTTGTTTGTGTGGCCAGGTTGCTGGTCCACGGACTGGGGGTTGGGGACCCCTGTTTTACCCTATAATTGGAAGAGCATGATCACGTTTCAGGTAATGTCAAAATAATCTTGTTTGAATTCAAATTACCTCTCTCAAACAGGCACATCATGTTTAGGACAAAATCTCTTAAATTCAAAATGGTTGGCGTCTCTCCATTGGTCTCAATGCTTTTAAAAATGAGTAATACTTCCTATCTCTGCTATCCAATCTTTTCATTATTATCTTTATTAGAGTTCTATTTTCATATCCCACAGAAAGTTGTGGTATATTTAAGGTTATTTTCCGGAGACATTATTTACAATGTAAAATAACTTGCCCCGTGAAATCCATTTGGCTCTTTTTACTAAGTAGTTAAAACATTTCCTGTTCCTAAAATACAGTGTATATATTTTTATAGAGCTAATGGAAATTAGGATTCATTCACAGACTGATATGGGATATGTGGAACGTGTCTCACTAATCTTTTTATAGCTACACTGGATCATCAGGCATTTCTAGTGATGAAAGTAAAGCACTACTGGTAATTTATGAAAGTCTGTAAAAATGGAATCCTCAAGAACCTCCTATACAAGATTATTAATATTTGGGAAGGTCTTTCTCAATAGCCTTCTATCTACCAATAAAGCAAACAATACAATCCATTAAAATAGATAAAATCAACCTTGCTACATCAGATCAAGAATCATTTTAATCACGCATCCCAAGTGCCATATACTGGGCAATCAGATATCTGTGGGGTATTGCCACAGATTCCCTGATTTGATTTATATAACTATCCTGTTTCGAAGCATGATGCTCTTGATAGACTTGTTTAATGGGTATCACCAAACTCTCTTCTAAGGAATTCCAAAGTGTTTTGTGATCAATTGTTTTTATTTATCTGTTCTAACCTTCAGTCAATCAGCTTCACAGAATGATCCCTTTTCTATATTGAGAAAGGAGGGGATCCTTGGCTATGTATAATTTTTTTTTATTTCTCAATCATCCTAACTATTCCAGGCTAAGTTTTTAAAACATGGCAGATTTTGTTGGCCCCTTGATCAATTTGAGAGTCCTCTTCTACACTTCTATATATTTTCCACTCTTCTATATCCCTTTTAAATATGGCAGCCAGTATTGTACATAGTATTCCACCTGCAGATTTATAGATTTGTATAAGAGCAATCCAGGGGTGCTTTTTTATTTTCAATTCCTTTAGCCAATGATCTCTAGTATGGACTCCGCTTTTTTCAAAGCTGCAACACACTGAATTGCCTTCTCCACTGAGCTCTCCAAGATCTGACCCATCATTATATATGTGAAATGAAGCTGATCAATATGCCTTAATTTACAGTCAGTAAAATTTGTCAATTGGTTAATGATTCATCTAGTTTGAAGAGATCCTTCTGGAGTTGAACTGGCCAGGTTTATCTGCAAACCTGGCCAGTTCATTACATACTTCTAGGTCAAGACCATTTATCACTTATTAAAAAACATCCTTCACAATAGTCTATTCCAAAACTGCTACACTGAGACTCAAAAATATGACTAAATACACTAGCCACGTCTCCACTTGGGACACTAGCAATTGAGGGCTGGATCTTTTACAGAGTGTACTGATTCCAATGATATTATATAAGATAAACAAGTTTATGTCAAAACTGCCACTGATTTAAAAAACATATTATTTAAAGATCTGCGGAGACTTCCCAAGATGATCAAATCCTATTGATCAGCTGCTTTTTGAATAGCTAGACAAGTGGAAATTTTACAGAAGTCTGTATTATTTATATTACTAGTCCATTTCATTGATGAGCATCTGATGGCTTAAGATGTTACAGACAAACAGTTATCACATATAACTCACATAATAATAATTATATGTCGATCCAAATTGACCATACCACATTTTCATAATTTATTCCTAAAGCGTATAGTTCACATAGAAGCCATTCATTTTCTCTAATCTTGAAAAAAACAGAAGTGATATAACAAAAGTTCTGCTATCAGAAATTTTAAACAAAAATATGCAAATAATTCATTATTTTATTAGATATCTTACATTCCACTCATCAAAGACTCTAGAAAGCTTAAACTAATACCTCTAGTGTAACACAACTAAAACATGAAATAACTTTAAAATATGAAATCTGTACCATTATTAGTACCAAGTATATACTGAGATACTGAGGCAGCAGCTTCCAAATATATGGTGGCACCCTCTCTTCCAACGGCTGTTTAAAAAAAAACCATTTTGACAACTCCACTATATATCAACAACGAGAGAGATATTCTAATATGTATGTGCAAATTGTTCCAGAGTTGGTAGGAAGATTACTGGCCTGGACCTCCTTAATTAAATAACAAAACATCTAGATTCTGGATCTACAATCAGTATCAAGATTCGGTTATCCTTTTCTAAACAGCTCAGCTTCATATGCTAGCAAAACAAAGTAATCCAATGTAGAGTAGAGCCTAGCCCTCTTGAGCAAGCCCTCTTGAGCAGCTCATAATGCTGAGAAAGGTAGAAGGAAAGAAAAAAAGGGTGATCAGCAGCAATGTATACATTCAGTTACAGTAGTGGGTGCATTACTTGAAAGGTCATGTTGGGACAATATCATTCTGGAAAAGGACTATCAATGTGGTTCCTAAGTGTCAACATCAACTTCATGGCACTTAATCAATCAACCAACTGCTAAGCTGCACAGAAAGTTATTAAAATAAAAAGAAAATATATATTTGCCTATTAAGACACACAAATTACTAAAAGCAACCAGATAGGAAATTGAGGTATGCGTCCATGCTATCTTAAAAAATTCAGACCCACAATCACATCAACTTATATAGTTTCTAACTACTATGCTTTCTTGTGTTTGGTGAAGCATCAGTAACTGTTAAATCAATTCTTGCTTCATTTCATTTACCTCATACAACTGCAGCCATGCTTAAACTAGAAGAAAACACTCAAGAGCAAATGCAGGCAAGTAACAATGAACAACTGCCAAGCAACCTGTAGAAGGGAGATGGAGGAGGTTATCCTGAATTTCATTTGGACAAGACTGAGAACTATTTACAGTTCAGGTGTGTCTAACCCTAATAACCCTAACCTTCTAAAATGTATATGCAAAACAAGACCTTTTTGAGTTAACATTACCAGGGTGAATTAGGGATCAAATTTCCATATTTCTCAATATTCCCAGATTTAGTCTTAAAACAGTCAGTGCTCCAGGATGTCTAGTAATAACATTTTCAATTCTTTATGGCAGACCATGCTATCTTAGTGCATGCTTCAACATTCTCTCCCTCCTTTCCTTTGATAGGTTTGGCAAAGAGACCACCAGCAACTAAACCTGTGACATATGTAGGAACTAAACTGATTAATTTCCAACATTCAGCAAATGGCCCTCAAACTAATATATTTGATACAGACCCATTCCAAATGAAACACTAAGTTACATAAGATTACATTTTGAAAAACTGCAGGGCTATATACTCATTTGGAAGTAAGCCGAACTCACTGGGGGGAAAAAATGGAACAAACACAGAACTCTGCTGTGTAACATTAATTTTCTTTCTATTCCCTAAACATATTCTTTGGACTTAAAACACTATTAGAGTGTAGTGCTACAAGGCTGTGCCTAATTATACTGGATATCCAGAAATAGGCATATATGACTCAGAATTTCTGTATACTGGGCCAGCCTATCAGACTAAAAGAAATTCACCAGCTACAGTTAAATTAAGCAATAAGATAGAACAGGCTACAGCTTCGGACTTCTATCTGCACACCTCACACTATAGAAGAGCTACAGAGCAGGATGAAAGCATTTATTTACAACAGTAGCTGAATGCTGCCTGATGATCTGAATGAATATTGAAAGCAAATCATGGTCTTATAGTAGTAACACATGCACACACACAAAGATACACACACACAAACACACACAGAAGAATTAGTTTAGCAATAATATTAACATCATCTAACGGTGATACACAACATCAAATACTATATGTTGTGAAATAAACAGAGTGTAATTCTTAAATCTTCAAAACACTTTTTCATTATAATTCACTAATTATATTAAGACAACATCTGTATTCATATTATGCCATAAATGCTATTTGCTTCCTTTTTTAAAGACCCTGTTGTATTGTCTTTCATAAGGGCTTTAAGACCTGGCTCTGCCAGTTGGCCTGGGGCCCCAATGGGGGAACAACACAGTGGAGGTGATTGATTAACGACAGTATCACCTCCTTCCACTCTGCCCCCGACCTCTCCATGTGTCGTCAGATTTTAATGTTTCGTTTTGATTTGTGTTTTAATGTACGGGTATAAATACATATTTTATGATTGTTACTATAAGCCATCCAGAGTTATTCTGTAATAAGATGAGCAGCCAATAAATTAATTAAATAAACACATGACATCATCAAGCTTCAAAAGGGAAAAAAATAAAATGGATCTTGGAAAAAAAGAGCAAACTACATCTTCCGCTCCTTAGAGAGAACAATTGATTCAATTTATGGATAAAAATATTCTGCAGATCTCTAGAATGACATCTAGTACTACAACAATTTGGAAGCTGTTTATAGTATTTTTATAATCAATTGCCTTAAGAATGATTTTTCTTGAGGAATATTTTTATTCATAAATATTAAATATAGATATATATTTTAAAATGGTATAGATATAATACTGTGATTTATATGTGTGTGTGTGTGTTTATAGCATATGTATATGTATGTACATGTAAGTATATGGATATATGGGCATCAGAATTTCAATTTTTAATGTGTGCCAGTGTGTTCACAGAAAAAAGTGACAAAAGGTTATCCTATCCCATCCCATCCTATAATTTTTCTTCCAGATGTTCCAGGCAAATGGGATTCTCCCATTTTTTGGCACATTGAGGCAGCAGCATAAAATGAGGCAAAAGGACCTCCCTGAGGCAAGAGAGTATCCCCCAGCACCACTGTCTGGAAATAACCATCCAAGTAAGACTGGAACCTTCATGGTATAATCCCCACATTCCAAACTCTGACAATCTGTTCAGGAGGAAAGCATGGTTGATGTTACTGAAAGCTTTTGCAAGGACTAGACCAACAGGATTGCATTGATTTGTTTGATTTTAGTCAACACATTTCTTAATCTTTTTAAAAAAAATTCTCATAAATGCACTAAGCTCTTCCCCCTTCTCCTTCCTTCTGCAACTTTGAGCAGCAGCTAATTCAAATAGTTGAAAATAAAACTTCTCTTGCTGAGTCTCTTGAGTCCTAGTTACTACTATATAAATTGTTTCCTTGATAACAATATACTAGAGATTTGTCTTTCACTTCTGGAATATTTTTTAACTTTTAAATCTACCCTACAGCCAAGTGGATGTCTCCCTCTGAAGGACTATCCAGATCTAACAAATTCAGCTTTTTTGAGATCAGTAAAAATGGACTAGGTGCTGCTGTAAATGCAAACATGAGATATCAGGTAAGCCTGCAGAGGACTCCTGTCTGAAATCTTGGTCAGCCACTGCAAGTTATTCTGATGTTGGTCTAGCAAAGGGATGTCAAACTGCCGGCCTGCAGGTCAGATGCATCATAGCAAAACCGTGCCCACCCCATTGCCAGCAATGATAAAAAAGTCATGATACGTTGCGACACATCACATGATGTTGCGAGTTTGACACCCCTGGTCTAGCACAACTTCTAGTGTTCCAACATTGGCATTTTAATCAAAATAAGTCCAATAAAATATTATTATTTGTCCATCATTGTTATTTTCCTACTCTTCATAAACATACCCACCCAGGTATGTTTGTCCAAGTGAATTTCTTTAATCACTTTCTGATACTGACTGAAACAAAGATAATAGATTATGGATAATAGATTGTGTGTCTCTATTTACCTTATTGAAACATGTAGTAATATGCAGTCTCTCAGCATCTTATCTGTAGGTTCCAAAGGGCAGAGCAAATATTTTGGGCTTTATTTATGTTTGGGAAAAAAATCAGAAGGAATACTATGCCTTAGATCTGCCCAAAGTAGACTATTTTTTCCTCTTAAGTAGTAGAAGTCATCTCTACTCTACTGACTTCATAACACTATCCACCTCTTCTGATGCATCCCACCAGAACAAAATAGAGACTGTTGTCCTGTACCTTAAACTGATTGTTTTATTTAAAGAAAAGAACATATCTAATTTTGTTTTGCTTCTGGATTTTGTGCTTATGATGGAAAAAATTGAAACTCTGATTTTGATTTTGCTGTTTAGATAAGTTTGTTGTTATAGAAATAGCTAGTATACTTTATTGTGTAAAAGTAAAAAGTTGAGGTTGTAATGTTATTATCTTCTACTGTGCTAAAAGGAGTCGGAAGTTCACATCTTTTTTTTTTTCCTTTTTCTCCTTCTACCCCACACTTTTTCCCTTTCCCTTTTTCATCCCTTAGTTTCTCATTATTTTCATTTGTTTCATATTTTATATTCTTATCAACTAATATAAATTTAAATTAAATTTAAAAATATATCAAACCCAAAGGCAATTTTGGAACAAATAGTTTTATTTTTATTTATTTGTATGCAACTTGTATTATTTTTACAAATAACTCAAGGCAGTGAACATGTCCAATACACCTTGTTTCTTTTATTTTCCCCACAACAACAACCCTGTGAGGTGAACTGGGCTGAGAGAGAGTGACTGGCCCAAAGTCACCCAGCTGTCTTTCATACCTAAGGCTGGATTTAAACTCTCAGTCTCCCACTTTCTAGTCTTGTGCCTTAACCACTAAACCAAGTTGGTTCTCTCTCACCCACTGCTTCCATAGCCTGGTTCTGAATGAACCAAAGCCCGGTAGTGGGCCACAGCCTGGGGATTAGGGCCTCAACAGTATTTAAGTAATCTGCAGTCAGAAATTTAGCCAAGGTGACTGTATAAGTTGCACTTCTCATTTTTTATGCCTGGAATGTTGAGATTATCACTTAACTCTTTTTTTGGTATATTTGTTGTCTTCATTAGAGCAAAATATTGTGCACTTCAATATTTTAGCTATATTATTTTTCTGTATTTTAATTCTGGCCTTTTTTGTGGGAAAATTTACCTTTACAATGTAAACAGACCCATAATGTATATTATAGTATATCTGAGTCATAATATCATATTGCTTGGCTTATTTTTCTCACAGTACAGAGTTCTTTAATGGAATTCAGAATCATAAAATGTACTGAGATTGGCAAAGTTATGTACTTTTAAAAGAGATATTGGAACCCATGATCAGTTCTATCAATGGCTATTAGTCATCACAAAGCAGAATTTCCATAACCAAATACATTGAACAGTAGGTGTTAAGATCTAAGAGTAAACAAATGCTGACATCTTTACCAACTTCATGTCTGCATATGAGATTTCTCAGACATACCTGCTTGGCTAAACTGGGAAAAGAGATTGTTGGATTAGATGCAATCTTTGACTAATCAAGCAAATTTTGTGTTTTTATACTGAATAAGTGGCATTGAAGTAACGTGATGATTTTGGAAACAGAGGCATAGTGTGGCACACTATGCTTTAGTGCTGAAAGCTGCTGTTTGACAGAATATCAAATTCATGTCTATATATACTACTTATGAGAGCCAGCACAGTCTACTGGTTAAGATGCTGAACTAGAAGCAAGAAGAATCAGGTCCTAGTGTTTTCTCAGGCATGGAAGCCAATTAGATGTTTTTGTGCCAGTCACTCTTTTTCAGGTATGGATTGGGAAGTTGAAAAGCATCTCTCGACCAACCCAAACTGGACTAGTGTGATCGATCATAGTCCAGTGTTGGCAAACCTATGGCACATGTGCCAGAGGCGGCACACAGAACCCTCTCTGTGGGCACAAGCGCTGTCGCCCCCTCAAGGGTCTTGCCCTTGGCCCGCAGGTGGAGTGCATTCCCCTTGCGCACCTTGGTACTACCGCGGCCGCCAGCTGCTCGTTCAGGTCCATTAGGCCGCTGCCCAGAGCTGCAGGCCTGCCCATCACAAAGGAGGCAAAGCGGTCGGCTAGGAAGCCCCATGTAGAAATGGTAGAGCATGCCCAGGGCCAACAGGCAAAAAGCCACCCCAAGTGGGGAAAGCTGGATCTCCATCGGCGTCATGGCCACCCAGGACTAGCAGAGATGGGGGGGAGGCACGCAATCCTGGCTGGGACTGGAGGGCCATGGCGCCGATGGAGATCCGGCTTTCCCCGCTTGAGCTGGCCTTTGGCTTGCTGGGCGTGGGCGTGCTCTACCACTCTACTCAAGCTTGCTAGCTGGCTGTTTCACCTCTTTTGTGCCAGGACGGCCAGGTACTTTGGGTGGCGGCGGCAGCCTAATGGACCTCTGTGAGCTTGTGGCAGGGCAAGGGTACATCGGGTGCGCGAGGGAAACAGGTTCCATGCATGGGTCAAGAGCAAGATCTGCAAGGGGGCCAAGATGACCAGCAGCAACCTGCTCTCCAACAACAAGCAAAAACAGACAGGACTAAGTAGGTGCTTCTGGGAGTCTGCATAACGTGCCTCCTCCCTCCCCTACTCCTGGAGGGCTGGCCCAGTATTGGCAGTAGGCTGGGGAGCCGCAGAGTGTGCCGGTTGAGGGGCCAGAAGGCTGTGGCTACTGATGGACACCACTGATCCCCATGCACTCGCTGGCCTCTGTGTGTGGGGGCCAATGGTGTCAGGCAGCAGCTGCCCCGGCCCCTACCTCACCTTGCCCCACAGCAATGACACGCTCACCCTGGCCCCTGCCTTGGCTCACCCCGCAGGAAGACCCTCTTGCCCACCACCCCACCCACCAGAGACCCCCTGGATCCCCCAACCCTGCCCAGTACCCACATGTGTCCCTCCCACAAGCAACATAGAGGCGGCCATACCCACCCTGGCCACACCCACCCAGTCTGCCGTGACCACTGCATCCATGTGGAAATAGCATGATTGATTCTACTACTTAATGCAGTAAATAAAACATGCTTTGTTCACATATGTTGAATTCTGCAACCAGAATGCATCACCACAGCATGCTGAAAGTAGCGTTTAAAGATATCTGCAAAAAAGGGATGGTAGATTTTTGACACTCAAACCAACAAATTTCAGCTTTTTCATAACTTCAGCTAAAGCTTTAAATCAAAGTATCAACTGATATCAGTATATGCATAAATCATATTTTCAAAACTATGTACCAGATTATGTATATGTATAATAGTTGTAAATCAAGGAGTATCTGTACTATTTTCAGTCCCCTGTGAGGACCGTTTTTAATTCTTCCTGTCATTTTAGAATCTACTTGAGATATGGCTTCTATCTCTGGCTTTCTAAGAAAGTAGCAAGTTAAAGTTACTATTCATAGTAAAATACAAATAGCGTATGGATTTCCCAGTGTGAATATGCATATCCACTCAAACTAACAGGAAGAGTGAAGTGGGAACAATTAGGCAGTGCATTAACACCTGCCTGTTCACAATTCAAGCATGAAGTCTTATTTTTTGTGGTATCAGAAATGTTGTTTCTTGGCTTCCAAAATATTTCCATTACTGTTGAAAACCACAAGAATTTCATTGAAAATACCAGTTTGAGAAGGCTGGGGGATGGACGGAGATGCAAAATTATATCAAAGCCTTAGAGAGTGAATCAGAAAGCCACCTATGACAAGGGAAACATGCACAAATTATCAAAAATGTCTAATTGTCTCATACTCTAGTGACTCCACATACAAAGCAAGGCTAGTAATAGCTATTTGAGATGAAATAAACTAAATTATAACAGGTCCAGGTAACACTTAAACGCATATGTAGCTAAAGCTATGGATACTATGCATATTATTTTAAAATCCAGTTGCAAAATAGTAAATAAAATGTTATTCTTGAGAAAGCGTACATAGAATTTCAGCTGCAAACAATAACAAAATTCTGCAGAAAATATTTGGATTTACTCTCAGGTATTAAGCATGTCATTTCATATGCTTAATGAAGAATTTTTATGATGAAGCAAGAAAATGAAATACATAGTAACTAAGTTGTTCAAAACTGGGAAAAGCAAGTACAAAGACTTTCTCTACTTATTTAGCTACATATATCATTTAAATGCCAACTTAAAAGAGATAGAAACTGGAATTAAAATTTTGGGATAAACATAAACATAAAGTCTCATATAAGCTGATGAAATTACTTTGGTAGCTAGAAACGACAAAAGAAATGACAAAAACGAAAAAATTCTTTTGTTGAATGTGAAAGAGAGCATTGTATATAAAAATTGCTCTGTATTAAAAAAAAAAAAAGAATGTTTTGTCAACAGGCAATGTCAACCCAATGCAAATTAAGTGGAGAAGAATCTGAAGTTGTAACAAACTTGATTTTCCTAACTCAAAAATTCACAATGATGGTGACCTGTTCTTCAGGAAAAAACATCAAGGCAAAATATTATAGTGCAGCAGAGACATCACACTGATTACACAGATTTATAATGTTATCATCAAGTTTTTTCTTTTTGTCACATATGTTCTTGAAAGTCAGTTTGGCCTAGTGGTTAAGGTACTGAGGTTAAAAACCAGGAGACTGTGAGTTCTAGACCGACATTAGACATGAAAACCAGTCATTCTCTTTCAGCCCAACTTACCTCACAGGGTTGGTGTGGGGAAAATAGGAGGACAAAAGATTATTATGTATGTTTGCCACCTTGAATTATTTATAAAAATGGGATTTTAAAAAATGTTTAAAAATCCCGAACTATGAGAAAAACAAAACAACAGCAAAAATGGATATCTTTGAACTGCAGTTCTTAAAGAACAAATGATTCAATATTAGCTAAATTATATCCAGATTGCTCTTCGGAATCATTAATAATGAAGCTAAAACTTAAATAATTCGGATACATAATTGCAAAGGCAAGAGTCATTAGAGAGGCTCTAATGCTTGGAAAAAAATTAATGGCAACTGAAAAAGTCCCAATTGAAGATAAGGTGGCTAGATACTGTCACTGATGACACAATAACAACTCAAAAAAGCAGTAATTGGCGAACAATTCTGGTGAAATTATATGCTTCAGACACTAATAGTTGGAAGCAACTAAATGATGAACATAAATTAAGAATGCATTGCTAATTCATTGGATCACAGCAGTTGAGAGTGATACTATTGCATTATGAAGGAAATTAACTTTCCACAATATGAAAAAAGAATTGTTTTAAATAAAGTTTTGTTTTTTAAAAAATAAAGCTTTAAGAAAATAAAGATGACACCTTTGTAAAAATCACAATTTCTTTCAGGAAAATTTCAATACTGTCATGAAATACTATCACGTGATATCAAAAGGCAAAGCTAGCTATTCATAGCTTCAGTAGCAAATTTCTACTCTCTAAGAGAATGACAAAATACAGGTAATCCCCGAATTATGAGCGTTCACTTAACAGTTGTTCAAAGTTATGTGATGAGCACCCCCTAGTGCTTACGAGCAAGTCCCGAAGTTATGAATATTGCAGCACCACGGCAGTCATTCGCCCTTACGAGTTACCTCAGTGGCTCTGCAACATTCACCCTTCCGCGCCCCCCCCCGCGGTCCAATCCAGGTTCCAAGCTGCTGCTGCCTGGATCTAAGGCTGGGGGATACTTCTGCGCCCTCCTGCAGCCCAATCCAGACTCTGGAGGCATTTTCCAGGCCACTGCCGCCCAGATCTTAGACTGGGGACACTTCAGCGCCCCCCCACAGCCCAATCCGGGCTCCATAGGCGTTTTCCAGGCCCAATCTGGCCACAGGGGGCAATGAAGCGTTCCCTGGCCTCAAATCCGGGCGGCAATGGTCTGGAAAAATTCTCCGGAGTCCAGATCAGGCTGCGGGGGGGGGGGCTGCAAAAGCACCCCCCCAGGCTCAGATCCAGATGGTAGCAGGAACCGCAGCAGAGAGGAGACAGATATTTTCCAGGTGAGTCCGATGTGGCAAGAAGGGACGGGGAAGCATGTGGTATCTGAGTGGGTTGGGGAGGCATTGGGGGCCTGTTCCATCACTAGGCCCTCTGTGGCCTTCTCCACCCTGAGATATCTCATGTTCACTTAATAAGTTCACTTAATAAGTGCATTTTAATGAGCAAGGGAGTAATCTCATTTGAGGCACAAGATTCACTCTACAGGTTTTCGAATTACAAGTGGAATGTGCAGGTTCCATTACATTCGTAACTGGAGGATCTGGAAACAGAGATCCAGGGCAAATTATTTAAAACCACAATTAAATATAATAGATATATAGCTGTAGTTTCTCAACTAATCCAGTGTCCAAATCAATCCATCAACATCATCATTACCCCACCACTACTACCCTCAGCATCGCTGCTACTATCAATCTGAATTAATCCACTACAGGATGAAGGTCACTGAAACTTAAAGGCTGAAGACCTGAACTCATAGTCTCCCAATGTCTATGGAGATTCTCAGTCATCCAGGTCATGCTTTTTCAAAAGGCAATTGGACTTTGTTTTTCCTTGAAGATATTTCGCTTCTCATCCAAGAAGCTTCTTCAGTTCTGACTGAATGGTGGAGGATGGAAGAATTTTCCATCTTTACTGGTAGGCAAACTTTCAGGCCAGACATGTAGGGTTCTGATCACTCCCATTTTGTGTTCCAGTGGGTGGTAAAAGTCAAAATGTAGATATTAATTGTCATGTGAGGGTTTTCTGTAAACTTCAGTGTTAAGGCTTCTGTCTTCTTTAATGTGTACTATATAGTCCAGGAAGGCCAGACTATTTTTCTTAACATGGAAGGTGGAAAAGAAAAAGAACTAAAACACATCAAGGAAGCTCTCGGAACCAATGACTATCCCAACTGAGCCTTCATCAGATCCAAAAAAGACCCAGCAGAAGCTCCTCTATAACAAAGAAGAGAACAACAAATGAAGCAATGTTGTCATTCCATACGTTGCAGGAATATCAGAAAAGCTCAGGAGGATTTTCAACCAACACAATATACACACACACTTTAAACCTCAAAATACAATAAGGCAGCAGCTTGTCCACCCAAGAATAAAACACCCAGTCACAAGTGTGATATATACAGAACAGTGCAGTGAGGCATGTATGGATGTCAACTTTGGAGAAATAAAATAACCACTTCACAAATGGTTGCACAACATAAGAGAACAAACCCATTAAGACAAGATTCAGCAGTCCAGCTGCCTTGTAAAGTCAAAGGTCACTCTTTTGAAGACAGGAAAGTCCATATTCTGGACAGAGAGGTTTGAAAGAGGGTCAAAGAGGCCATCTACATTAAGATAGAGTAGCCCTCTCTAAACAGAGGAGGTATACAACACCACCTATCTTCTGTTTACAACAAAGTCCTTTCAGCAATTCCATTTGCATTATTCAGGCGACCCTGAGGGCACAGATAAACCTCCAAGTGGCCTCAACTCTCAGAAGGAGTGCTAATGAACAGATGACTACAAGAATATAAATCCTTCCATACTTCGTCATTCAGTCAGAATTGAAGAGCTTCTTGGATGAGAAGTGAAACGTCTTCAAAGAAAAACAAAGTTCAGTTGCCTTTTGAAAAAAGCACCTTTGGGATGATCATAGTCTCCCCAGGTTCTAGCCTGGGGAGTCCTCAAGTAACACGCACTTAAGTGGTTGCAATTTTCTCTACAAGGAAAGTAGTTTTCTCTACAATGAATGGCAATAGCTCACCAAAATTTCGGACAAGGATCTTTCTCAATAATACAGCAGCTTGAATATCAGAATATTTGCTACCTTACGCAGGTCTCCTTGTACAGATTGTATTTCTGTAAAGAATACATTATATATATCATAATGCAGATAGCTATGGCTAATTGTTATAATAGAACTCTAAATGTTCTGATATTTAATCAGCTTAGCACAAAGGTACAGTCTAATGCTGTTTTCAAAATATGAGTACTATATATCCATATAACTGAATTACATATAATTATGTAATTTATAATTTTTCTCTTTGTTCCCCTGGCAATTTTGTTCTCTTTTAATTATTTTTTTTAAAAAAAAAACACTTCTCTTAAATCAATCAAATCTTTATTACAATCATAAGACTAGTATAAGGCAAGGGGAGAAAATCCATCAGAATATATCAAGAATCTTTTTTAAAAATATAAAAAACCCTGAAAGTTGGTGGTGTAAAATTGTCCTATGTGCCCTGAATATTTATGTAGTACACCTCTCTCCAAAACTAACTTCCTCTTTCATATTAATTCCCTGAAGTCATTCATTTATTTTCCACATTATTTCCTTTTCCAGAGATCAATTTCCCTATTTTTTGTCTTTAAAATTCCAGATTTTCTTTCTGCAGCTGGTCTCAAGTCATAGGAACTCCATTTGCCCTAGACTAAACAAAACAAAAACCCTAGTCTGTTTTTCTACATCCTCCAGGTTTTAATTGAGAAGGTCATACTATTTAAAATAAATGACATTTCAATAACTGCTGCTTGGGGAATCACTGTTGTCCCAATAAGGAAGTCTGCCTTTGCCATCTTCCTTGTTCCATTACTCTGTATTTCAATAGATCAGAACTTGGCTTTAGTTTCATCTTTAGGTACAGAAAAATTGTTAGATTTCTTGCAGATTTTATAGTTATCATTCCCTGGAAAATCCCAACACATTTTCTAATTGTCCTAATTTATTTTGAATTAGTATATTTCTATTCTTTGAACATTAAATGAGAATTCATAACTGAGTATCAATCAAAGTGATATCTGACTAAACAGAGTGCTTTGCCCATGCTTAATCTCAATGTGTACAGCGTAGTATACAGACCTATAAACGCTAGATATATTCAAAGATAAAAGGTAGCATCTCCTATATATTGAACTTGACTATCATGAATAGATTAGTAATGTAATTTATAACTGTGAATGGTCACTGTATGAGGCAGTCACTAAGTGAGGAGAATACAAAAGCCTTAGGTTATCAAGTTCTACCAATTTAATAGCCAGCATTAAATATTTCAAAGTTCCATCTACAAAGTATACCTTAAATCAGTGGTTCTCAATCTTTTTAATGCCGCGACCCCCAACTGGTCGTAAGCCGAGGACTATTCAACTGGTGCAGCACCGTTTGCAGAATGGGACTTTTGGCGGGCTCAGCAGGGCAGAGACAGCCTGGACAATTCCTATTGGCTTTTGAAAGCCAATAGAATTAGACTCTATTCAAGAGCGTCTATTCTATGGGCTTTCAAAAGCCAATAGAATAAAAGGGAGTAGCACAGCTAAGGAAAAGGGGGAAAAAATGGCGGACTGCGTTGTTTGGCGACCCCCATGAAATGGTCGTTCGACCCCAAATGGGGTCCCGACCCACAGGTTGAGAACCACTGCCTTAAATTGTCTTGAACAGAATCATTTTACATTGTCCATGGAATTTAAAATTTAGAGCAACCAATAAACATTTCAAATAAATAAGCATGTAATGTTCTAGTAATGTACCTGATGGCTGAACGGTGTCCATCTTTTATTTATACACAGTAGTTTTTTTTTTCTAAAATTGTAAACTTGCTGTAATTGGATGTAATTCCCTTCTGTTGGTGCTTCTATGCTGGCATAAATTCATTTCCATTTGTTCATACATATGGTAATTGTTTATTTTGTACAACTTGATTTCTTAGTGTGCATGTAAGACTCAAAGTAACGAAGGAGATAAAATGATTTCCAAGATGTACATCAAAACCGCATTAAAAAAACCACACAAATAAAACAAAACTTTGCAAAAAAAGAATAAATCAGCAGACATCAGGGTTTACATATATGTATTGTCCTTACCACTCAAGGATAGCTCTTGGTTCCCAATGTGAGAATTCACAGTTTACTGTGAAATTTAATTTCTCTTGATTGAATTGCTAAGAAGGACCTAATTATCTACCATCTACCAGTACAGCAGCCATGTCCATGGGCTGCATGTACCCCTGGAAAGCTAGTACTGTGGCCCCATGAGATTTATTTTAAAAAATAAAGGAAGTTTGTTATTTATATACATTAACTGTATCATATGCAGCCCAAGACTGCATTCCACTTCACGCGGTGAGGCCTTCACAGGTGAAAAGGATTTGAACAACCCATGATATAGAGTGTCGGGAAGTTCTTATTCACATATTCCTTGAACTACATGTATTTATCCCACTGAACTTTAGCCTGTAAATAGCCTTACTTCCTACAAGTTTAAATGATTCAGAGCTCAAATGACTTATATTTAAGAACAAGATTTTTTTCTGCAAGCACAACACATTTTCTACACAGTAGCTTCTCCAGCAGATCTATCAAATCTAGAAGCTTAGATTAGGTTTATATAAAGGAGAAATTATGTTTCACAATTCACAGGTGTTTTTTTCCATTAATGAAGCTCTATTTATATGCCAACATTAAACAAACATTAAACAAAAAAATCTAGTTTTAATATAGTTGACTCAGTCAACCTTTTCCTGAGCAATATATATTTTTCAGATGGAGCAAGCAGAGCTCTACACCCATTAAACAAGAAAGAATTAACTCCAAGAAAAAAGTTATGAAAATAATTTAAAATTAAATATGAATAAGTGATGCTTGTTTCTCATTACCTGCAAATTTTAGAAATACTTCTAAGAGGTAATTTTTGAGAAAACATTTACTTATGTGTCTTCTCTTACAATATAACAAGATCTTCTCTTGCCTTTTTATGTGCTAATAAGATAATTTTTACGAAGTTACATATCGAATTACAACTGAGAAAAAGTAGCCTTCATTCCATCTCATGATGATACAAGAGCAGTGAAGTATTAATTTGTTACATTAAGCAAGAAGAGACTGATTGTGATGATATTAACCTTGAATTTGCATTTCAATGTTCTGTTAGGCTTTTATTAGCTGCTGCTTCCCAGGGTTCTTAAAATGTGATGATAAAGATACAAAATGAGCAATAAGCATTGAAAGAGACATCTGACATCTCCTGGACTACTAATTTCATTTCTCCTGTTAAATATTTATTCTCCCTGCCTACCCTATAGTCAACCGCATGGTTCTTTGGCACATAAAACATTCAGCAATATCTTAAACAATATATTCTTTATAGCTAGGACTAGGAGAAGCATCTTCCTCCACCCACCCACTCGTGTAACTTCACTCTGAAAGCAAATTAAAAATACAAGCACTAAAAAAAATCCATGTAAAAATACAGCAAGCTCACTAAAGAATCATGTGTAATTTATTCAAGCAGCTTGTATACAATGAACAGCAACAAATATCTGACATACACACACACACACACACATATACATGCACACATTTAAACAACAAACCAGAGATAATAAACCTAGTCTTAATTATTTCAATGTAAAAATTGGTTATATTTGTTATATACACATATATACACATATACATATAAATGACAATTTTTTTCACACTATCTCATACAAAATAGATTACAGAGGTTCACCCTTTCTTTCAAAAATATCTAAAACTGATTAATAATTTATTCAACCTGGGAACAGATCCATAGATGTGAATGAGAATTACTCCTGGGCAGTTTCATATAATAGGAAAAAAAATCTATTTTTTTCATATAAAATACAGTATGACAGAGATATCAAGCAATGTAACAAGAATTATTTTGAGTTCATGATGTTGTCTTTTAAAATAATGCTGCGCTATATTTCATTAACTTCTGACTATTCAATAATTTATTTCACAGTATCAGGCTAGATAAGGCATGTGTAAAATCCACCCAGCTTTGACAAACTATTTACTGGCCTTGCATCAGAGTACACATTAAATTAAACAAAGTAAGCAGGCTTCTTCACGTTGGTTCACTTGAAGTCATTAAAAGGAGATGATCTTGTATTTTATATTTCTCAGTGATGTGACTTCTATGCAATATGCAATTTTATCATTTTGCTCCAGTAATTCCAATTTGTTTAGGTCAGATACAGATACTAGGTCATGAACTGCCATCATAACAAATATCCAAAAGTTTAGTTATGAAAAGCATGAAAATGTGATAATTCTGTACAGTTCTGACCAAATTTTCCACCCTTTCACAGCTCATCTTCCTCCATCGAATAGTGTTCAATGGAATTCTCTAACCTTTGAAGAAAAATGTCCATGGTTATAGGAAATAGAAGATAACAGAAAAATCTATAATTTTTCTGCTCAGCGATTACACAGTAAATTCTGTGTAAATCAAATCAACTCAACATTTTCTACTTTAAACTTAAGTGTGTTTTTATAATTTCATGCAGGAGATAGCTTACTGATGTTCATGAAATGAAACTTCACATTAAAATGATCAATTTACAAAAACACAGAATGGCAACGATATTCAGAATCCACAAGAATTAGAAGAAGTGGCTTCATCCATACTATGATACTATTTTGAGAATTTTCATATCAGTTCATTCTGGAAAATATATAGTACATTGGAATTTCCAGTTGCCAAAATCGCCATTTGCAATTAAAATTAAAATTGGCATTCATTTCATGTAGTCAATTATCTAAAGGTACCTGGCAGTCTTCTCTATTATGTGGTGCTGCTGCGTCATGACTTCATTCAATCCAGAAATTTATATTTCAACAACTTTAACATTGTTAAAATTGTCCTCAGTTTAAAAATCAGTGGAAAAAAATCCTGTTTTCTTAGCACCTACTTGATAATATAAAAATGAAAACTCCTTTAGACTATTTCAAAATTCCAGCAATGCCTATAGCACAAATCAGCAAACATGATTCAATTTTCATATGGTAAATATGCAATTTTCATATGTATAATAGCTGTATGCATGAACTCTTCAAAATGCTCAAGAAAAAATTGTCTTCTGTAACACTATTTTACAACCAGGATTTGTGTGTGAAATACAAAGTGAAATTGAACACCAGTATGTCAACCCAAAGAATCTTGGAATGGAGATCTAATATCGATCTGTGTGTCATTCTCTTTCAAATCTTCTTCCTCTAGTTCCTTTGTCCTAATACCAGCTTAACAACCTTTCTATTCATTAGGATTAAAATGTAATTATTAACTGGATGATTATATAATTATTTGTGTTTAGTTTTATTATCTGTGAATGGAATTTCTGAAATCTGCAGCATCTTCTATACAAAATCAACATGCCAGATTGAAAGTTAAGTTTTGAAATGTAATTGTCTGAATGTTGTACATACAAAGATTGATGCCAAAACAACTCTTGGCCTTCCATATTCCACCCAGTCATCCAGATCAACTATTCGCTTGTAAAAAGTCCAACTAAACAGTTCTGTAAAAATTGTAATGGTGTGGGAGAGTAAGAGACAGGAAGAGAATGAGAGACAGGAGCCACAGATTAGGCAGTGCTCAGATAATTGAGGCAGCTGAACCCAAAGGAATGGAGTGCAACAACTGACTCAGAGGAACCTTCCCTAGTTTCTTAGGCTATGGGGGGGGGATGTACTTTCATACTTACAAAATTCTTTATTGTAATTTCACAACAAAGATAGAGCTAGTACATCTGGGTATAGTTCTTGTCTGGAGCACCCTGCAGAGTTAACAAAAAGTGAGTTAAATTTGCTACAAAAAGAAGTTTCTACCATCAAGGCAACATGATTTGCCTCAATGAAGCACTTGCAGGAGAACATTATCCATTTTAGAAGAACTTCAGTGTGTACCAAAGAAGCTCACTGGAGCCATCCAATCTGGTAAACTCTAGCACAAAAAGCTTCTGGTGAATTATGTGGGGGAGACAGGTTATACCTCCTCTTCTATTATCTGAAGCAGCGCAGGTCCCAGCTCTGCTCAGAAGGCTGTGGGGGTGAGAGGAGAAGAGAAAAATCTACTAATTTCAAATAAGACTGGATGAGAGGAGAGGAAAAAATTCACAAATGGGAGAACTCAATACCTGTCAGACCTTGAAAGCCAAACCTGACACATCTTTTAGGGCTGGAGACCAACTCAAGACTGGGGTTCTCCTAGCCCAGCAGGGGGTGTAACAAGTGTGGCTGACTTGATCTCAAGGGCAGGAAGACAGAGCAAACCCATTAGTGGATTCTCCATCTCCTGTGCTGGAGAAAGGTTATACCTCCTCTTCTATGTTTGCCAAAGAGTTTTCAAACAGTCTGTAGAAAGTTTCAGGGTAGACAGCTTTGGAATATGATGCCAGTTTGCCCATAGTATTTGCTGAAGCTATCCAGCCTGAAAAGTGTTTCTACATAGCTAGAATGCTCTGTGAGTTACTTCTCACCCAGCATGGAAGCATTTTAGCTAGTGCTGTGAGGCAAGGCTCCACTTAGGGCACATTTGATGAGCTGCCACAATGCAACTTAGAAGTGAGGAGGAGCCCCTATTACTTGAAAGGCAGCTTCGAGGGATGCTTATTTAAACATTTGCTGAAGTGAATCATCTCTCAAAACTCTACGCAGCCATGTAACAGAATACATTATGGAGTTATAGTTAGGTTACAAATCAAACGGGTTGCATGGAGAACGCTGGCAACAAGGGCAGCAACAGTAAGAATTGATTGGATTGTTGCAACTAGACCAGTGGTTCTCAACCTGTGGGTCGGGACCCCATTTGGGGTCGAATGACCATTTCACGGGGGTCACCAAACAACGCAGTCCACCATTTTTTCCCCCTTTTCCTTAGCTGTGCTACTCCCTTTTATTCTATTGGCTTTTGAAAGCCAATAGAATAGACTCTCTTGAATAGAGTCTAATTCTATTGGCTTTCAAAAGCCAATAGGAATTGTCCAGGCTGTCTCTGCCCTGCTGAGCCCGCCAAAAGTCCCATTCTGCAAACGGTGCTGCACCAGTTGAGTAGTCCTCAACTTACGACCGGTTGAGTAGTCCTCGACTTACAACCGGTTGGGGGTCGCAGCATTAAAAAGGTTGAGAACCACTGAACTAGACTATATGATACTATAAGGAAAAAAAGACATCAAAATTCAGAATGTGATTATGTGAAATGATACTAATCACAGTGTAATGAAACATAAGGTTGCACAAGGTTCAGTTTAATGATAATAAAATTAATAAGCTTAAATAATAGCACCAAAGAGACCACTACCTAAAATTATGACCTCAATAATACAACAATAGAAGAAGGCTGGTCAAATAAAGGTAAGAAAGTTAATATAATAAGCTAATTCAATGGAAACAAAGACAGATTTTTATCAGATTGCTTATTCTTCACTTCCTCTTTTATCACTTCGGATGTTTTGGGAATCACAATTATTTAGATACAGCAAATCCAGTAATGTTTGAGTTTGAGTTTAACGACTTATTATTAGTAAAAACACATTAAGGAAAATTATAACAAAAGGGGGATCACATTTCATTTTATCATATGAAATTTTAGTTAGCCTTCATAGTCCTGTGTATTTTGAATTGAAAGTATTCCTCTATTGTGGAATTCAGCCAAAGTCTTTGTTGTTCCCCATGTCCCTCTCTGCCAAGATTCTGAGAAAGTATTCCCCCCCCCCCAGGTGTCTATAGTCTATCTAAGCTTCTAGATATGGACTGTATCTTCACAGAAGTCTAAAAAAATCTGCAAAGCAAAATGAGTAAGTCCCAGGTTTACTCTGGATATGTAAAGATCTCTAGAGCTATCCTGTTTTACCTCTAAATTAGGAATTCATCTACATCTATTCTGCACCATGAAACACATTCAGAAGTATTTAAGAGATTATTTTAAATCATAGGCAAACTCAATAACTTTTACATCTTTTTCATTTTAAGGAGAAAACTAAATATTTGGTCAAATATTTTAGTGATAATAAATAGGGTTTAACATTGCTGAATTATGATAAGAATAATGAAAATATGAATTTTCTGAACTTATGAAAAGATGAACTTAAAAAAAGCAGCAATACCCAGAAATATTTTCCTTGACCTCTGCACTGTACAGTATTTATTAATAGTAAAAACTGGCAAACTAGTGATCACTCATTCTTATTTTTCTGGAAGTTATTTTACAATTATAAATTAATGTTTTTGCTAAGACGGTATTTGCTAAAAGGTTAATATTGCTAAGGCTGTATTTATTAAAAAGTTAACGTTCTTGAATCCTATCAAAAATGTGTATTGTGTATGTGCACAACCACATACTTTATGATATTCATACAATTTCTGAAACATTAAGAGCTAACAGAACATATTCATAAGTAATAATGACAGACATGTATATAAAAGTGTATAGATCTGTGAAAATGATCTAAAATAGTGATGCCTAAACTGAATTAATTCCAATTCTATAAACTGTGTATCTATTCAAAACTAATTTAGGCATCTCAGTAATAATGAGCACTACAGTTAAACATATACAGTTCATCAATGAAAAAAAAATCCCTTCATGGATATTCATTCTCCATGATGCTTTTAAAGTGTCCCAATAAAGTGTCCCAGTAAAGTAAGTGGATATCTCTGCTAAAACTATTAGCAACTAAACAATAATTCAATATCTACATTATCAGTAAAAAAAATAGATGGAAAACTGTATTGATCGTAAAAGACCACAAAGATATTAAAGTGCTACAGAACTAAAAGCAGTTATCTGGCAATCCTCTATTTCTCAAGCATCATCCTTCATAAAATCAGAAGAGCAACATAAAAGCCTAGTAAACCACACTCAGTGCTTTATGAGCAGCAATACAAAATGCCCTTGCTAGGGAGAATTTTCTATTAAGTGAAATTACAAACTCAAGAGTTGTGATACATTCAATCTGGCATTTAATAAAAATTCCTTATATATAATAAGATGAATTTGTTGAATAGTGTCTGTTTGATTGAAGCTCTGCTATTTTCTCACTACAATCAAAGGGGATTCAATACAGAATGGGTATGATTACAATTAGGTTGAAAATTAAGCATTACTGTAAAATCTGAATCAATGCTTTTATAATTTATTTCTTTATTAAATTTCTATGTATCCATCTCACTGATACAGTGACTCTAGGAGGCTTACAATAATAAAGAATGAATCCAAGTAAAATATTATTCTCAAATCCCATTACAGCAATATCCGAAAGATAGTGTAATTAAATGATTCCTTATCCAAATACTAAGTGAAATATTGAAATATTAAATTAAATGAAAAATAATTTTCATTGAATTTAAGGCATGTGTACACTTCAAGAACTACTAATTTTAGCTTTAGCCAATGAATATTTACTACATATGCTCAAAACATTGCAAAATGTGAAATGCCAATTTTTATTATGAGTGTTATATGTGACTAAATAGAATAATGGTTATAAATAGTTTGGCAGTTCGAATCTCACCAGACTCAAGGTTGACTCAACCTTCCATCCTTCCAAGGTCGGTAAAATGAGTACCCAGATTGTTGGGGACAACATGCTGACTCTGTAAACTGCTTAGAGAGAGCTGTAAAGCACTGTGAAGCGGTACATAAGTCTAAGTGCTATTGCTATAATCAAGAATTATGATGGGGAAAAACTTTGGAAAAAAATGTTGGGTCCTAATGTATTTCCTCATCCATTTTTTTTTACTGATTTTAATCTGCATTCATACAATATAGTCCTAACATATATATAGGTTGCAAATATATATATAGGTTGCAAATATCCAGATAACCCCCATTTGAAAGTAAAGGCTGTTTTGACTCTCTTTGCTGTCATATGTACTTATTCAGACTTTTGCAGTCCAGATATAATGGTTTGAAGGGGGGCTGTGGTTTTTTTGGGGGGGGGGCTTTGAGTCATTGTTTGTGGCACTGGGCTTGGGGCAAAATTTCAGAAGTATTTTGTCACTGCTCCTTCCAAGGGCTGAGAGAGAGTGGTCTAAAAATCACCCAACTACTGGTAGCTATATGCTTAAGGAGGGACTAGAACTTATTGTCCTCTGGTTTCTAACCCAGTGACTTAACTACAAGTCTATTAAAATATCTACAAATCAGTACATATTTTACAGAAGAAAGAAAATTATAACTCAGTCAAGTGACTAAATAAATTATGGATGTTATAGTAATCTTTTAACTCAGGGGTTCTCAACCTTGGCAACTTTTAAGACTTGTGGATTTCAACTCCCAGAATTCCTCAGCCAGCAAAGCTGGCTGAGGAATTCTGGGAGTTGAAGTCCATAAGTCTTAAAGTTGCCAAGGTTGAGAACCCCTGCTTTAACTATTCATAGCTACTTGAAGCCTGAGGGAGTAGATTAAAAACATTTACTTTCAATTACTCGCTCATTAGATCCTTTCTGCTTCTCATTTTCTCCTGCTGCCCTACAAAGGAGTTAATGTTTATAAACTCAATTCAAAAGAAAGTAGTGAAAAATATGCTTTTACAATAATTTGAGATATGCTTTTTTACACCAGAAATGTTTAGGTTACGGAGTAAAAATTTGATTAGTATCCTAAAAACATTCAGATTTCAATACTTCAGGATGTTAATTCTTTGAGATAATGACAAGATACATATTTTCTAAATTACAATAATTAAAATACCATTTTATGATTTCTAACAAGTACAGATAGTCCTCATTTAGTGACCACAATTGTGAATCTTGGTTGTTAAACAAAGGTATAATTAAACGAAACTGTGACTGTGGTAACAATCTTACATCTGCTTTCTTTTCCAGACCAAAGAAAGTTGTAAATGTGAAAATTGGTTGCAATATTATTTTTTCATCACCATCACAACTGTGAACAGTCAAATCTACAAAACAGTTGTTAAACAAGGACTATCTGTATTTTCTATAAATATCATTATTTCAACTGAAGCAAGTGGATAATTAGATATTAAGAATAATTTGTATATAGCCTCTCTCAACAATTGTTCTTTTAGTTAGAATTTGGACCTTATTTATCACCCTCACTCTTTTCATAGAAGGATAAACAAAATGTCCCCCAAATGTTTAAAGACAAACCTATGTTATTAAGGAATGGCTGAAGGAACAAATTGCCAAGTGAAAATTACAATAAAGTACAAAAGTAGGATGTGTTTGAGGAACTGTTATAAGACACAACTTTGTTGTAGTTTGAGATAATTTTTCTTATACTTGAGCACGCAAAACTGCATAAGAGCTATTCTTCCAAGGTCTTCTACAGAAAATTAGGAGCGCATATGATCACGTCTGACAAGCTACAGTAAATGCCTTATGCAATGAAGACAATACTTTCCAACATTCTGACAAAAAAGAGAAGAAATTCAAAACTGATCAGTTTTATCAAAATCAACAAATAAACCCGCCAACAATTAAGAATATATACTTTTGTAAATCATATACAAGCATCAATGTCCTGCACATTTAGAAATGGAAGAGATGCCAGCGGTGTTACCTAGCATTCTGCATTTCTGCAACCACATTTTCAGACAATGGCAAAAGAATTCTCCAAACAGAAACAACAGTTCATTGACTCTTCTCAAACTGTCACGTCCATGTGTAGTTGCAGAAGGAATCTGTAAATTATGTTTTCTTGAAGACCTGGCATGAGTGACATGATTAATGGTGATAGAACAATATAATTGATATTACATCATTGTATTTCTCATAGTTTCTCTTGGATGTTATTATTCTTGTGCAATGTACATGATATTGCCACTTTAAGCATCGCTGCTAAATTGATGGGAATGGAAAGAGCTGAACTTTTACTGGAATATGACCATTATCAAGGGACAGTGAAAATTGTAATTTGTCTAATCACTATTAAGGACAGGCATTTAAGTCTTTCCCATACAGATAAAGAAGATCTAAGTATAATATTTCTATAGGAAAAATGGTGAAAGTAAAGTACTGAATATACATTACAATACAATGGATAAATGTCAGGTTTTGAGCATACTTCCCAATTTAGCATTCTGTAACAGATGGAACTAGAACTCCCAATATATCTGAAATACATACCAACACTTCATATTGAGAAAGGCAGGTCATTAACTTCAGTTTAGTTTTCTTTTTGAAGAGAAGTTTACTTTACACTACTACGATATCTCTACTTCAGATCTCCTTTTCATAAAAAAAAGGATCATAGCTAATAAAACTGCTATTACCATGAATGCAAAACTGATTGAATGGAAATATATAGTTGCATGCAAAAGTTTAGGCACCTCTAATCAAACTGAACAGTTCAGTGAATCCCTAAGGGAGTAGAAGATGACATAATTCTATATGGTACAAACATTGCATCTTTCTGGATATTTGAATGCTATCGTTTATAGTTCTGAAATATAAAAAATTATGAATATGGAAGGTATAGGAGTTTGAACTTTAATGACTACTTGAAATAACAGCTTTCAAATATTTTCTACAGGGTTTTTTTTTTTTTTTTAGATTTTTTTCCCCCTACCACTCTTCCTTGTTGAACTTTTCTAGCTCAAAAATATTCCTGTCTCGCATAAATTTCCTGCTTGTGACTTTCCTACAGATTTTCAATAATATTCAAGTATAGAGGCTATGAAGGCCATTCCAAAACTTTTTTATTAGCACTTTCCAACACTGGAAGTTTTTAAGAAGAGACTGGACAGCCACTTGTCCAAAATGGTGTAGGGTTTCCTGCCCGAGCAGGGATTGGACTAGATGACCTCCAAGGTCCCTTCCAACTTTACTACTATTATTATTATTATTATTTTAGTTTCAAAACATTGCCTTCAAATTCTTCAATTTCTTCATTGAACGTCAGCCATTAGCTTTTAGGATGTGTTAACATTTGAATGAATCACTTTTTTTCTTCCACCCACACAATATTCATTGTGCCACTGTCGTCCTATAACTGCAACATTTTCATAATTGGTGTATAAGTAATGCTGGGGTATGGCCTTGTGGATAATAGCAACCCCACATTATTAAATTTTTCAGCAGGCTATTTGCATTGATCTCTGGGAGTTCTCTTTTGTAGATATGGCCAGTTTTGGGAGAGGTTTACTAGATATTTTTCTTTGTCCAGCAGACCTTTCATTCAATGTATATTCACCAGCTCCTGGAACTTCTTTTCTGAAAAAATGTTCCTCACAGTTGAAATTATTTAGCTGGAAAATTTGGAATTATGTTGCCTTTCCTTACTTTCTAAGAATGAAATATTCTTTCAAATGTTCATTGCTTAGAGAAATTCATGCTTATTAGACAAACAGTTGCAGCCTGACAGCTTAGAAGGATCCAAATATTTATTTACGGATGGGGTTGTCTTTACCTAGCTAACTACAACCCTGATAAGCCAATCCTTTTGGAAGCCTTCTTAACTTTTTAGACCTGAATCAACTGGATGACAGTCCAAATTTCTGCATCTGCCATAGTCTCAATTTCCTTATTTTGAACTGCAAACAACTTTATGTAAATATGTATTCAAATTTGCAAAAATTATGTAGAGTTTCTGTCATCTCATGCTCACCTTGGAATTCTTAGAAACATACCATTAGATGAGGAATGTCTAACTGTAGACTTTCAGTAATGACAAGATTTTGTCTTAGGGGAAACCAGCATCTCCCTAGTTCAAGTCACACTTGATTGACTGGCTGATTTATGCAACCTCCTGCCTTAACAACTTGTGGAATATAGTGTCACAGGCCAGAACCATGGGAATGAATCTAGTCCCCTATCACAAACTAGTAAGCTTATCTCAAATTTTTATTTCTCAACCTCCATAACACGAGCAACAATATGAGAAGTAATATTTATTTATTTACAGAGTTGTTTTAAGGATTGCTGGTAGATTTTGCTTAGCAAACTATTTGATTATGAGAGTTCAAGTGTGCCTATTAAAATGCTATTATTTCAACTTCTGATACCATATTCAACATTATTAATATCAGCCTATTTCACAGGCCATAATGCTATTGAAATCTGTTGGATGCTTTCACTATTTGAGATAGTCTAGTAAATGCTATTATTATTGGAAATAAAGTACTCTTTTTCTTGATAGAAAATAACCAATGTGTTTTATCTTTGGGAAATGTTGAAGATTTTTACCTGTATTACCTTCACCATGTTTTACCTACTGCACCTTTTCAATACTTGCAACTGTTGTTTCTTAAGTAGAGGAGCCAGTACATGATTCACTTCTAAGCATGTTTCAATCTAGTTCCTCCCATTTCATTGTCACTGGATAATACTAGCATTCTTCTATTTTCAGCTAAATGTCGTTTAACACATTCAAGAGCCACATCAATATATCACAAAGAACTCTACAATGGGGTTTTCTATATATACATACATACATATATAAAAATAAAAATTCCCAAACTTTTGCAAAATCCTCATCTAAAATGTACTTTCACACTTGACAGATGGAGCCCAATTCTCCATATGCTCTTTGCAATAGTCCCCTTTGTGATCAAGAAATTAAATTCAGGTGAATGACAATAGGATTACAGTTTTAAAGTCTTAAATTGTCTAAGGTTTGAGAGTAGTTTTGGCTGTGTTTTTATTTATAATTTAGATATAAAATATACCCAAGCCAAGATTTTAACTGTAATGTTCTCTACCCACTTTTTTTGTGTGTGTACCTATGTTTTAGGAAGTATAACCACAATCACACATAACATTAAATAGCTGAAGACTCTTTAAGGATTATGAGGTGTGGAAATGCCTTAAGGTGATATACCTGCAGAGTCATCCAAAAGGAATAGGTGCTTTACTCTGTGATTTTTAGATGTTCCCAAATCAGGTTTCTGTCACCCAATCACTAGTCTTATTCACTGAATTTTAAGCAGGAGACAACACATTTCCTCCACATGTAAACCTTTCATCTTTTCTCACCTAAAACGATAGGATTTTTTTTTCTTATGTGGAAAAACGTGAAGACAGACTAGAAGCAGAATATAGCTCCTGATTGGTCGTACTAAGGTCCTTGCATACCGAAGCACCCTGTCACATTTCTAGAGAATTCAAGGGATGCTCACTTTGCAAGCACGTTAAAACGGCTTCAGGGCATTCCACAGCGTTAGGATACACCGCCACACCTCTGACCTCACCCGCGCGCGCGCCACAACCTCCCTCGCCTTGACAAGGCATTCCGCCGGGTCACTCTTCCGACAGGTGGGGGCTCCACCCACTTCCCCACCCATGTGGCAGCTCAGTCCCCGCCGGAGCGCACGCGTCTGTCCCCGGCACCCGTGCTACTCACACGAACGCGTGATAGATGAAAGCCCAGCCTCTAGGTCTCTCCAGTACATTGTAGAGATAGTTCTGCAGCTTCCGGTACTTGGCGTTCCGCCGGTAGATCGGGTTGCTGCTGTAGGAGAGCGGTTTCCCCAGCAGGCTCATCCGGGCTCCTCCTCGCTTGCCTCGCCGGCTCTCTCGCAAGCCAAACCCGCCGCCGGTGCCCAGGAGGAGCAAGCCGTCCCCTCGGGAGGGCGCCGAGTTCAGGAGCACCCTGCTGCGACCGGACTCCACATCCTTCATTCCGCTGCTGCTGCTACTGCTGCTGCAGCCGTAGCGCCCTGCCGAGCTGCTCTTTAACCAGATCCCGGCGGAGCCGCCCTTGTCATCTCCTCCGCTGTAGCTGCGGGGCATGGCATCACGGCAAGGGCAAAAGCAGCGGCAGCGGCGGTGCTGGTGGCGATGGCGGCAAGCGGTGCGAGCTCCCGCTTGACTGGGGATGGGGGGCGAGCAGGTTCCTCTTTGGGCTGAGGAAAGGAAAAGAAGGCGGCCGAGAAGAAACTGGGGCTGCAGCCGCCTGGCGTTTTCCCCACAACTCCCGCCAAGGAGGAAGGGGGCAGAAGGAGCCGTGGGGGCCACCTTGGTAATCCACAGCAGGAGTTGTGGAGGCTTGGGACGGGGGGGGGAGAAAAGACGTTCACACTCCGCTCCCCTTGGAGATTCCTGCTTAGCTTCGGTTTCCTTCAGTGGCTTCAGCAACGCTTCATTTCCTCAGCTGCGTTCTCTTTATTGAGAAACTTTGGAGTAGAATAAGGTGCCTAGTTCTCCTTAAAGGAACAGAGCGCTGCTCTTCCCTCTCCGCCTAAGACGAGATCCAGGGACAACCACGGTTGACACCAGGCAAACGAGGAACTGCTTTGAAGAAAGCCGGAGGGAGAGGAGAGGGCGGGCGGCGAGAAGCCGGCCGCTTGATTTACAGAAACTGTTTGGAAACGAGAGGCGGGCAAAAGAGAAAAAAGAAAAGAAACGAAGCCTGGAGACTCCCGCTTCAATCCGTGACCGGTTCAGTATATTTTGCTTTGGGAAGGCTTCCCCAGCGGCCAGACAGGCAAGCTGTTGCCTCTCGTGCAAACGCAGTCGAAAAAGTACTCGCCGCTACCGAATAAACCGGATAGGAGGAGCAAGAAAGGGGGCGCAGAGGAGGCTGTGCCCGGCGCGTCTCCGCTCCCTTGTGCCAAATAGCAGCAAAAGATACAAAGAGAGGCAGTCAGCACCGCAGAAAGGAAATCTCCCTCGAGGAGTCATTAAAACCGCTTCCAGTCCAGTCGTCGCAGTAGCAGCTTCAGCTCGGGAGTAAAAAAAAAAAAAAAAGTGGAGAAGCCCATCGGATGTCGGCAATTACATTTTTTTGTCATTAAGCTTGTCTCTGTTGAGCTTCAACCGTTCCTCCGTCGTGTTAAGAAGGTCACGTTAGACGACAAGCACCCTTTCCTTATGCCTTCCCACTGCCTCCCTCCCCCATCTATATTGCCAAAGCTCGGGAGAAATTACCGTATGCGTAAAAACGGACCGGTGCGAAATCCACCCAGCGGGAGGGACCGAGAGGGATCCCCTTTTGCCTCCTCCCCCACACTCTCGCCAAGTTCCAGGGAAGTTTCAGCCAGCTCAGAGGCGACAGAAAGATGTGCCTGGGGGTGGGGTGGGGCAGCGGGGGGAAGGCGGGCGAGAAAGAAACCGCAGGACGCAACCAAAGGGAAAAAAACAACAAAAAAAACGGAAACCTACACTTCCAAAGGGAACGCGTCTCTTCTTTCGCTCTTTTCCTACAGCTTGAAAACAAGCCCTTGTGTGGAGCCGAGCCGTTTTCCCGCTCTCCTCTTACTCACGGAGACACGCTTAAGAAGCAGGTGGCTTGCAGAGACCCGCCTTCCCCTTATTTACATTTTCTCCAACCGCAGGACTTCCCCGCTCCTCGGAGACTGACTGGATTGACCCCGAGCGCTCCGAAGCGATGCGCGGGTTCGCTACTGGGAGCCGCTTCCATGTGACTCCCAGCAACTCCCTCGTCGCTTCGGCGCGAGATGAGCGCTGAGCGGAGATACGACTTGACTCAGTCACTCTCCGTCAGAATACCCCCCCTCCAAGAAAAAAAACAAACCTCGGGAGAAAGTGAGGGAAGGTTTTAAATGGAGGGGCGTATAAGTGGAAACCCAAGGAAACCCCGGACTGAAAAGCTTACAATTCCCCCAGCTTCAAATCTGGACACTGCTGGCTTCCTCTCCCTTCAGTATTTTTACAGGGAAAATATTTTCCGTAGCTTAGATCTTGCTGACCTTTTTTGCTTACTGCTGCTAAAGCTCAGCATGACGTTGGCTTCCAAATGTAAATTGGGCAGACAAGCCTGCCATCCACAAGCAACTACATGTTTAGAAAAGAAAGCAGATCAGGAAACGATGCTGTGACAGCAAGTGCAGCAGGGATAGATGAGGCTCTCTGCCTCGCAGTCCAATCCCTCATGCCAGGGAATCCTTACTGAGCCCTATTATGCCACCTAAGGAGGCTGGTGAGCAGTGCTGTACTTGCCATTTTAATGTGGAATCCCTTAAGGAAAGCTAGTGGTGCATATTCATATCCATGGTTGTTTGCCCTCCTGACATTTCACCCTCAAGGAACAATGTGGTGTGTGGGTTTTTTTCCCAGCTGGGCACTATCTTCTGAAATAGTGTCCTAAAGTAGTCAAACTGACAAGTCACAGCTGCAGAGGAGGGGCCCAGAGCAAAGCAGGAAGGCGGGGTTAAGTTTAGTTCCTACTGCAAGAAAATGGCAACACTGCTAGCAAGTTCAGTTTTGTTCTTGTAGATTAGGGGTCCCCAACCCTTGGTCGGTGAACTGGCATTGGTCCGCGGCATTGGTCTGCGGCATGCCAGAAACTGGGTGATGCAAACAAGCAAAGCCCCATCCGTGGGATGCAGGCACCACATGAAACGACGCCCCCACCAGCCCCCAGAAAAAACTCTATGGAACTGGTACCTGGTGCCCATAAGGTTGGAGGCTGCTGTTGTAGATGGTAGTAGCCTTGGGCAGGCTTAGAGCCATAACAGAGCAGTTAGAGAAAATGGTTCCCTCTTTGTATTAAAAATTATAAAAAATGATGCCATCAGAAGCCCCATGTTGTTTGAAGCAGTGGAAAACTCTTAATGTACCCATTGGTAACCAAACCAATAACTTACAGTTCATAGAATTTGACTCTCTTTTCTGGTTTATTTGATTTCAATGCAGCATAGGATTACTGCCGGTCAAATGCTGGTCAAATGCCAGTCATGATTACATGGGCCTCTGTATTAGCCAGATTTCCACTGACTTCTGCCAGCTTGTTCCAAAATGTCTATGGAGGGCATCCCAGCCATTGGAGGGGTGTGTCTGCCAGCTGCAAACTGAAATGGCCAGTAGGAACTGGGGAGATCACGTTGGCAATATCATCGTCATTTAAATTGAATCCTCAGCGCAACGAGAGGAGAGAAAGCTGTATCTTTAGAGTGGATACAGCTAAAGACAGCTTGAAATTGTCAGACTTGTTGCTGGAGATGACATCCAGACAACATCCTGGGGACACAGCATAGCTTAGTAGGACATATTTGTGCTGTGTTTAAGAGTACAAATGAGTCTTCAGGTTTTATTTGGGAGAGCTGTTTCATTGCCAGAGTTGTAAACATCTGAAATGAAAAGAGCTACAATACAGTGAAAAAAATCTTATCAAAACTTCCATCCTTAAGGGGAATTAATTCAAAATGCTTTCCAGAAGGCTTTCTCTATCTTAAGCTATTATGACCAAGACAAATCTCAGTACAAATGTATTTTGATGGAAGATGGTAGCTTCCAGAGAGGGAAACTCGCAATCATTCATCAGTGTCTCAGTTTATCTGACACACGTAATTATTCTCAAGACTGTGTTATGGACCCATGTTCCAAATCAGGACAATTCAAAAATCTTCAAAAGGTTTAGGTACACATCATTTTCTGATATGCCCATTTAATGGCATTTCAAGAATGTTGATTTGAAATCAACTTGTATGTTTCAAAGTGAATTTAAATGCAGAATCTTGTCAGGGTTTTTTTTTTTTTTACATGAATACACAACTCTCAATGTTGCAAATGTAGTATCACCAGATTTTTGCTGTAGGCAAATAACACTTAACAGCTCTCAAATCATAATATTTTATTTGGGTGAAAATACAGTATTCTGGCTCTTTTGTTAATACATTCTACACAATAGGGGGATGAGTGGTATGCATCATACAGTTGTGTTTTGTATGCTTTTTTAATGATCAAAACCCCACTATCTTTGCCACTTCTTGGTAACATTATTCAGAAATTCAGGACATCACTTATATTTTGTGTGGCCCTGCAGAAGATGAGCTTTCTAAAGCTTGAAATAGTAATGTTAGGGATCGCACACAGTTTTTTTTCTTTTAGGGCATTAAAATATAAAATCAGTGGCTATATTAAAAATGCAGATCTAACGTGAGCTCTATAGAATTATGCCCAGCAACTGAAGGAAGTCTAAGTAAAACAGCAGAATCTGCTTTTGCAGGGTTCTACAATAATACTTGCTTTTGGCATTGTGCAGTGTGTGTATTGTGGTTTAACATATGTAAATCCAACCACCATGGTTTTAAAATATAGATTAGTTCAGTGTATCAATACCAAATGCCTTTCAGACCTGACATTCTCTATTCTATGCTGGAAGGAATTTTTCCCTCCCTAAGTTCTTCCCAAGCTGCTCATTCAACCTGAAAAAGCACTTTGGTCAAGTTTCGGTTTCCTATAATCCTCACATTGATTAAGTTAGTGAGAACTGATGGAAATTCTAATTTAGCAACAAGTGAAATGTCATAGGTTCCTATTCGGCTCTTCACTAGTTATATTATTGATCAAGACTGGCTGTTTTTTGCTTTGGATATTTCTGATTTAATGCTTGCATTTTATGTACAGTATTCCTCTTCTCTATCACTTTAATGCACAGATTCCTAGTTTAAAAATTCAACATTTCTACGGATAGGTCCTTTTGTGAATAAGCTGACCTGCTAGCATACTGGTACTCTGTTAGATAGGCAAGGGACACTAAAATGTTGTTATTATGAGACATTGGAACTAGCATTCAGATTTTTCTTCTTTTTATCTGATAAAAATAAATCAGACAAGACCATTCTTAACTGTATATTAACAAAAAAATTATGCAAAAGGAGGTAAGGAGAAAAAGATACAGAGTCCCACAAAAAGCATTCCAGTAGCAGAAGAATACAGTCTACATAATTTATTTCCAGGGGGAAAAAGTGATAATCAGGATTAGGATGGGTAGAAATTTGCTTTAAGTAGCATCCAAGACTTCAGGTAACTCAAAGAAAGTAAATTGTACATCTTTATTTTGTGTGATGCATTGCTTAACATAGGTTAGATCTTCTATGGAATAAGAGCAAGTTAAAAGGGCACGCACACAGACACACACAAAATCTTAGATGCTAAAAACTTTTGGATGAATTTCTTAGAATGGGATTTCTTTACATTCAGTAGAGAAGGCTTATATTACTTAGTGATATTTCTATTTATTTATTTATTGGTTGATGGAAGTTTACTTCTACTGCATTACATTTTTAGGAAGATAGCATTTCTAATATAAACTCAGAGGCATTTCTTTCTTTCTCTTTCATGATAAAAACTTTTATTATCCACATAGATTTTGAATTGGCAGATTGCTTGACTAGATAGCAAACCAACATTGCCCCTTCAATTGCTTCGTAAATTCTAAAGTCCTGTTGAAAATGTGTTACTCAGCCATCATCTTATATACAAAGCAATAGATGCTATGAACATTGAGGTAATTTCCAAGGATTATTGCTTGCAATATTAGAATCAGTGTTCACTGGGGGTTTTCAAAAGTATACTGGACAACCACTTGACGTGGACGGTATAAGGCTCCTGCCTTGAGCAGGGGGTTGGACTAGAAGATCTCTGAGGTCCCTTCCAACTCTATGATTCTATAAATTCTAAGATGTTATGATGATTCTATAAATTCTAAGACGTTATGATGATCAGCCAATTGCTTCCAATCTAAAAGAGATCCAGTTGGGAGGGAAAAATAGACCAGGAAAATGTTTTCATGTGTATCTTAGAAATATAAAGGGAACATAAAAATCCTAACTGGTCTTTTTAATGTGGACATTATTTTTTTTTCCAAATGTCAATTGGCTATGTCAAGAAAAATAGATGTCTCCAATTATGAATGTGCCTTTTCTACTAGAGACACTACCTATACTGTGTCAAAATAAACCTATGCACTTAAATCAATAAAATACTAAAGACGTGCACCTTTAACCTCTGAGGCACTTTACAAAACCTGTTTGTGCCTGTTTCAATCTGCCAGTCCAAAATTGGTCATGCTTAGCAGAATATGGTTATGCTGTTTTCCTACGGGATTGAGCAAAAGCGACATACTGTATGCATTCACTGTGAAAATTCATTGGTTCTAAATTCTGTAGAAAAATGTTCTTTTATCATACTCCAATAATAACTCTTACCACAACAAACACAATGTTTAAAGTATTACATCTCAAGAAACATTTAAAATCTTATCAAGAGCAGTAAACACTATTTAAATTATATATAAACATTTCCTACCATTTAGCACAATATATCTTCCTATAACTTGAATTAATTTGAGAATAAAAGGGACTTTCTTCTATGTGCCAAGTTTTCCAACTAATGGTAAGTTCTACATTATCCATCTTTGTCTTTTTTTCTAGTTAGACCTTCCTAGTTAATTTATTCTTTCTTAATAAGAACAATTCTTATCACAGCTACCCTTTTTTACGTGTTCCAATTCATCTGGATCCTTTGAATGTGGTGTCCAAAACTGGATATAATATCCAAAGAGAAATCTGACCACTAAAATATAAAGTAGAACTTTATTCAGATGGTTTGGAAACAATTATGGATGCAGCCTAAAATGTATTTGCATTTTTGTGACTGCATCACTGCTGACCCATTTACAGTTCGTAATTAAGTACTATTTCAAAATCATTTTCACTATTATTGCCCAGCCAAGTATTCAGTTCTATAACTTACTGGTTTTCTAACTGAAGAACTTTGCTACTGTTAAATTTCATTCAATTATTTTCAACAATCTATTTCTCTAACATATTTTTATTTCTATTTCTAGAGCATTAACTGTTCTGCCAATTTTGTGTCATCTGAAAATCTGTTAAGCGTTTATTTCAACTTATCATCCAAATCATTAATAAAAATGTTCGGTATGATTTTCACGCCAGCTGCATATCTACTTAATTGACAACATACCCAACTCATATGTAGCTAGCTTGCTAATCAGAATATTAAAGACTACTTCTCTCAAATGTTCTAATGAAATCAAGATATATTATGGCTTTAGCATTCCCACAATCAATTAAAAAGGCTTTGTGGTCAAATAAAGCAATATGATTAGTCTGACATAAGTGATTCTTGACAAATGCATGATGAACTTGAATCATCACAATATTTTCAGTTGATTATAGATCAATCAGTTTGATATGCTCTACTATATTTCACAGTATCACTGTAGGCAGATAATGATATCTATATTTTCTTGTGCTCTTCTTCCTATTTGTCTTCCACAGTTTACCCATTTTTCCAAGATAAAAGTTCATCAAGTTATTCCAGCATAGTTTCCCACTGCAGCTCATTCCTTTATCTGAGACTTGGCTATTTCTGTATATTTTTCTCTGCTGATTCCTTTCTCTGTGATGTATTGCTATGTCCACCTGATGATTCTGTTTAGTTTTGTTTTATTTGGATGTTTGATTTATGTGGCCTTTGGCTGTAATAAAGTGATTGATTGATTCCTTTCTCTGCCTTTTATTAATTTGCAGATATTCAGTATAGTCAAGCTATTTCTTTTGTTATCTTTTTTATACTTAGTGGAATTGTTTGCAACTGCATTTTATTACCTCCCTTTTTAGGAGTTTCTGTCCATCCACTTCGTTTCCCAGTAGCTTCTCCTTCTCCTGCCATGGAAATCTATTTCTCATTCCTTTAGGTCTGTTAATCTGCTTCCTTGAAGTTCAGTGTACACAAATCAACTGTACACCATTTTAGTTTCTGTTAGTATTAAGAAAATCCAAGAAAAGATGTACAGTCTAAACAAAATGATGTTAGCTTGCTGTTATAAAGATATATTAAATAGGGCTTACCTGAAGGAGAAACAGCACAATAATGCAATAAAACAGCAGTGCAATAAAACCTCTCAAGATGGAGAACCCACATGCAGGCCTTCCTTGAAAACTCAGTATGTCTGAAGGCAATTTCCACACAGGGTGGTGAGATCCCTAATGGATGCATATGCTGTAGGTAATTATGGGTGGTAAAGAAACTACCCCAGAGTCCTTCTGCTTCCCACATTGCATATACAAAAAGCATTCCCATTTATTAAATGCTCACATGTGGATACAGCATTCTTCCATAAAATTTCTTCATCTCTTGCTGTAAGATGAATGCATACTACTGCAATCTACAATGGGGTTTTCAGTACTGATCGTTGACCAGGAATGAAGAATCTTCTGAATGGGGTCAAAATGTGGATCACCCCTTAGTTTATCTATTGTGCATTGGGAGATTTCCCCCTCCCATTTTAGTCCCAATGGGAGCATTTCTCCCCCAACATTAATAGCAAGGATGAGTTTGCTTATTTACTATCCTAAAGGTATCAAAGATCTTCTGAACAACAAATTTGAAAAGCCACCTGATCAGTTTACCTCCCTTCTTTAATAAAATAAAAAGTGAGTCTAAGTTTAAGAATTTAAAGACTTGAAAATAAAAAAAAACAAATGGCTAAATAGGTTTTTGATCTAAGAATGTTATAAACTAAGTAAGGGTTCACATAACTTTGGAACATTTGATGATGATAATAATAATAATAATAATAATAATAATAATAATAATAATAATAATAATAACAACAACAACAACAACAACAGCATTTCATGGGAACCAGATTGCTTTGTCTATTTCAAGTCATAATAAAAACTTGAGACTTTGGGATTTCAGAAATTAGATTCCAAGTAGAAAAAGGGAGGAAAAGTAGACTTGCCTTTGATTTTCAGTTCAATCATGAAATGACACAAAATGTTATAACAGTAAAAATACTTCAGGAAATTTTTGAAGAATAGGCCAGACATTAATTCCTACAATTTCCTAGAAATATCAGCAATTATGTCTGCTTCTATGAATAAACTATGTATAAAAATGTTAGATTTGATGTAAAAGTTCTAGGATCAGAAATACTGGATAATGAAAAAATGTGGACTGCAAAATAGAGAAGGCAGTTAAAGTGGAATTAGAAATGAAAAGCCAAAAGAATGACCCCTTTTTACTGGGGGTAAAAGTTGGTTAACTTTTTGAAGGAGAAAATGAAAGTGCAAATGACAAACCAAAGAAGTTTGCTAATGCCTCAAAGAAGCATTTGCGATGGGAAAAAAAATCCGAAGAGGGATCGAATTCTATGACAACATTTAAATGAATTAAAGATTGTTAGAATTAAAAGGAACAAATATAGAGTTGTTCAAGGTAAACCTGTATGGATTTTTTTTTGCTGACACCAGGACTGAAAATTATTTATAGCCGTGTTTATACAAAAGAGAAGTTATGGGTCGAAGAGCTACTTGTTTCTAACCCTATATAGGAAAGAGTTATCAATATTGTCTCTACTTGACATTAAGATTGGGCATCACTTTTACTTATTTCTTTTCTTTACCTTATTTCTTTTTTTTCTTTTTCTTCCTTTGCACTTTGTTCTTTCTATTTCTTTTTTCTAGTTTACTTTGTCTTTATTATTATAATCAAAACCTTTAATAAAAATAAAAAAGGATATTAGCAGAAAGAAAATAGCGATAGCAATAGCACTTAGACTTATATACCACTTCATAGTGCTTTACAGCCCTCTCTAAGCAACTTACAGAGTTGGCATATTGCCCCCAACGATGTGGGTCCTCATTTTACTGACCTCGGAAGAATGGAAGGCTGACTAAGTCTTGAGCCAGTATCGAACTCCTGGCAGTGGGCAGAGGTAGCCTGCAATACTGCATTTTAACCAGTGCACCAAATGTGAGAGAGTTGTATATGCACTTTAAATTCCATGACAGCCAATTTCAGCAAGCTTAGAGTACTAGGTGGGATCTGAAGCATAGAAATTCTCATATCAGAAAGAGCACCGAAGTCAGCCTTAGAAAAAAATAAGATTGGAAATCAATCACACATCAATCCAATGAGGAAAAAAATAGGAGCAATTTAGACAATTTATAGGTGTATAGGAAACTTTCAGCTGAGCTAAATGTTGAAAAGGAATCTGTAAACATAGAGATGCGGTCACCAAGTAATCAAGTAATTCTTATCTGCAGAAATAAAGCAGAAAAGAAATTTAGGTGGTGAAGAGAAAGTAAAAGCAATTAAAAGGTTTTTTTGATATGTCTATAGAAAAAGGGGGAAAAGTGGCCCTTTGACATGAACATATTTGTAGGGTAGAAACAAGTAATGGGAAGAAAACAAATCTCCTCAACTCCTACTTTGCCTCATTCTCCTCCTCCAAGGGGAACAATCAGTGACGAAAGTCTTCAATAATAAAACCATCCATCAGAGAAGGTAGCTAAAGATAAGCTTGACAATGGCACCATTAGATGGCTATGGAGCTGGTTGAACAAGCTTATCCAATGTGACTTCATTAATAGCTTGCATTCATTTGGAAGGAGATAACACGAAGCATTCTGTCAAATTCCATTTTAGGCCCTGTGCTGCTCAGTTATATGTATAAATGATTTAGGTGAGCAACTGAAAAATAGAATTATCAAATTTGTGGATGGAAAAAAGCTGGCGGAATATCAAAAATGTTATGGGACAGAATCAGTATTCAGAAGAAAGCTGGAATACTGGGTAGAAACAAACAGAATGAATTTCAACAAGAAGAAAAGCAAGGTCAGTGATCTGGATGGAAAAAAAGAAAGAAATCGAAGGCAAAAGCACAGGATGGAACGACCACATTGGGCAGTATTACATGTAACAAAGATTTGGATGTCTTGGTGAAGCTGCAGGAAAAAAACAAACAAACAAAAAACAAAGGTAGCCCTAAATAGGATAAAGAGGAATATAGTGTTGAGTTCAAAGTTAATTACTCTTCCATTTTTTTTTACCATTCAGACCACATTTAGGATATTGCACCCAATTCTGAGTATCACTTTTTAGAAAGGACACTGATAATGTGGAACATATCCATAGGAAATGATAAGAAGCATGGAGGAACAATTTGAGGAGCAAGGTAGACTATGGGTAGACATGTTGGTATCTTCTAATACCTGAGGAGCTGCAATGTGGAAGATGACACGTAATAATTAATTTCCTAGAGATAAGAGCTGTTCAACAAAGGAATATACAGGATTGGGAGGGAGTGGGAGTGGACTCTCCTACACTGAAATGTTTAACAGAGGTTAGATGGCAATTGTTGGAGTACTACAGTAGTAGGTTCCTCCACTGGGCAGAGGATTAAACTATATGTAGTAGTGGGCTCCAACTTTTAACATCCTGAGTTGATGAAAAAAACAACAGACTGGTTTTATTTGGGAAGATGATAGTACATAAGGCAGATCTGTCATCACCTCAAGTCTACCCCCCCCCAAAAAAGTGCAGCACTCTGTATAATAACACTCCTGCTATCTACTGTTAAGTAAACAAGATTATAACTTTATTCCCACCAAAGACATCATAGAACTTCAAAGAAATATTTGCAGAATTACACATCAAATAAGAAACATTGCACGTGCACACACCTGTGATTTTAAGAACACATTGGAATGTTTAGCAATACATTTAATCTTGCCTATTTTGTAATACTAATTCTATAGATCTGAATCAGAAGATGAGAGCTTATTGTGTTGGGGAAAAATATAAAAAACAAAACAAAAATCACTCCAGTTATCAGGTAATTTATTAAACATTTTAGGCTCCAGAAGAAAATACCTTAAGAATATTGTGCCCTCTAGTGGTACTTTAACTTAAAGATTAAGAAAAAGCACTTGGTCAGTATGGAACATACACCAAATCAGTTATTTCCTGGAGACAGACAAAAAGGGGAATACAAAGTTTGTATTTGTCATAAAACTCTGTGCAAATGTTAATGGATATGAAATTGGTAGAAAATGTCATTAGTGATATACAGATACTGTAATTCATTAATTTTGTAAATCAACATATACGGGTAGCTTTGTGATACTTCACAAAATACAATATGTAATTTTGCATCATCATCATCATCTTTAAACTTGCCTCTCAACTTCCACAATCACTTGTTTCCCATTCATTTTCACATCCAAACAGCTTGAACTAAATTCTACTTTTTGGTTTCTTTAGTACTGAATGCTGAATGCCTCTAAGAGAAAATGATAAATAACAAAACTATCATCTATCAACTCTATTCATTATTGATGTTCTATTTTATAGTTCCATCCTTCAAGGCTTGCTTTTCAGGTAAGAAATTCTGAGTACATGTTAAAACTATTTCTTTTCCATTCTATTTTCCTTTTTGTGACTATAATCCGCTCTGTGTAATGATTCTTTAGAGAGCAGTCTTTGCTTATTCTCTGTGGCACTGCATTAGATTTCTTACCATTCATTTCCACTTTTCCTATTCTTGATCAGGATGCAGAAGTGAACATGCAATTTCATTGTGAGACTAGTAGAAGGCAGTTCATATGATAAAAAACAATTTTATAGCAGTTATCTTTTCTGTCCAAAAGCAGAAGGCCAGTGATTCCAAGGAGGATGCTTTAAACAATGTTTTTCCCATATTTTCCTCCTGTTCTCCCGTTTAGGAGAAACTTAAAATGAAAATATGGACAGCACATAGAAAAAGTTCACAATTTAATAAGGACTTTGCTAGATCATTTGTTTTTGAAAAAAAAGCTTTGCATCATCTAATACAGTGGTTCTCAACCTTTTTAATGCCGTGACCCCCAACCGGTTGTAAGTCGAGGACTACCCAACCGGTTGTAAGTTGAGGACTACCCAACTGGTTGTAAGTCGAGGACTTTCCCTGCCCAGGAGCGCCGCGCATGCGTGGTGCCACCTTCTGTGCCGACCAAGGCGTAGCTGGCAAGCGGCAGAGACGGCACAGGCCGACCACTGGCTGGGCCACCAGTTGGCCCAGCCAAAGGGAGGTAAGGCACCCGCTGGGCCCCACTCGCACCAGCAACCCTCCCTGCGCCCGCCGGCCTCCCACCTCCCACCCCTGGCCCTCTTTTACTTACATTTTTAGTAGTTGCTCAGCAGGGAGGGGTGGAAACTTCCAGACAGCTTGCCTTCGCTGCAGACAACTTGCAGCACCGTTTGCAGAATGGGACTTTTGGCGGGCTCAGCAGGGCAGAGACAGCCTGGACAATTCCTATTGGCTTTTGAAAGCCAATAGAATTAGACTCTATTCAAGAGAGTCTATTCTATTGGCTTTCAAAAGCCAATAGAATAAAAGGGAGTAGCACAGCTAAGGAAAAGGGGGAAAAATGGGGGACTGTGTTGTTTGGCGACCCCTGTGAAATCGTCGTTCGATCCCAAATGGGGTCCCGACCCACAGATTGAGAACCGCTGGTCTAATAGTTTAATCAGCAATAACATAAAGGTGACATTTCTTTCTTAATGTGCTATAGTTTTTTGCCTGAAATGTAAAACATTCTTTTTAGAAATTTAATTGTTTAATCACCCTGACTGAATAAGTTTCATTATTATATATACCAAGATACTAAAAACAGGATGACAGACCAATATTATAAAAATCCCTTTTTGAATGAAGTAATAAAAATACAGGTTTTTTTTATGTGTCTCATTGTTTCTTTGTGCTAAAGATTAGTACAGATATCTGGGTTTTCCAAAGAGTGCTGGACTGCAGCTTTCACTCACTGTACTGACTTCATGATTCAGCTAGAAGAACATGATTCAACTGTCCTTCTCCAGGTCAAGGTTAACATTAGATACCTTAAAAGCAGCAACTGATGCTTGGCAACCAAATTACAAATTAAGAAGTAAAATCATGAAGATATGGACAGTTTTATTCTTTTCTCCATAATGTTATGAATACAAATTAAAGGGTAATTTGTTTTCCTTAAAACCATGGCTATCAAATATTCATTCCTTAATACTATTATAATTATGTTATTTGTTGCAGAGCATCATAGCAGCTTAGTTTGTCTTTCAACAAATGAGATTGTTAATCAAGAGATAAAAAATATATTCTGCTATCAAAGAACATTCGATCGATGGAAATTATGTCTTAATTTCCTTTTTTAAGCATAATGAAAACAAAAAAAATCATTTAGGAATAGCACTTCAGAGAGTCAAAGAATTTCTACAATAATAATTGTCATGTGGAGATTTTAAAATCAGTTACTTATTTAATTTTTAAAAAGTGTAATATGAAAGTACGTGTTGAGATTAAAACATCTCAGTCTTTCAGCTGATCAGGAAATCCATCAGTGTGACTTAGTAGCACAAATATAAGACAAAAGAGAGGTGTCTCAACATTGTTCCAGCTTACTGGACTGCTAAAATTAATTTCTAACTCACTGGTAATTTTTGGGAATGAACATTTCAAGTTCTGAAATAAATAATTCTCAAAGCTGTGCAATACAACAAGAACAAATGATGTATCCAAATAGGCAGCAAATAGAAAGTGTTGAACCAGTTCTAAAGGTCCTTTAAAAGAAGACTGAAACTGAAAGTAAATATTATGCCTCAAGAATTGAAGAAAATCCAAGAATTATAATCAGAACCTGGATATGATTTTCATGGCTTGAGACGCACATTACTAATTTTTAGCTTGATTTAATTAATGTTACATTTTCCCTTTCTTTTGCTGTAATTTAATATATTTTTGAAGTACAATATTGTAAGGATTTCAGTAGGCAGAAATTTAAGCATTTATAAGACATAAAATATTTCTCTAAAAACATGTAAGAATTAGATAATAGGTAATCAAAAAGTTACAAATAAAAATATATACTAAGGAACAGACAAGACAGTCAGTACTTCAAATGAAATGTAAAATTTAAGTACATACAATCAACAAAATCTACATATATAAGCTTAAAAGAATAGTCATTTTTTAACAATCCAATGATTCTATTAACTAATAGACAGTGGTGGGATTCAAGTATGTGAACAACCGGTCCTCTGTGTGGATACCGCTACCGGTTCTGCCGAAGTGGTGCAAACTGGCTGAATCCCACCACTGTTAATAGATAATTAATTATCTATTAGTTAATAGAACTGATAAAACATTTTCCTACATCCAGTTCATCATTATTTCACCTACCAAAGAAAACTAGAACTAGTTTGCTCCCTGCTGAACTTGTTGTGCTATACCCAATTGGGAAGGGCCAGTGGTTTTCAGGAAGGCCTTGGGTCCACGTACAGTACACAGCAGTATCAGCCCAGCAGACCTAAATGGCAGGTGGGCTGGAGGCACTTTCCTTACTCTTGCTGTAAGCATTCCTCTTTGGTTGCAATCAACATATGTTTTCTTGCTGGATCCAGTTTGTAGAGTTTAAAGACCAACTATTATTCTTGACTCCCCTCTTCCTATTAAGCAACTCCAGTCTAAAAAGTGGATCTCTTTGGAGTAGATTCGGTTTGGCAGCATGGTCAAAGTTTATTTAATTAAGTTAGTGTGATTTTCTATCTCTATACTTTCCAGGTGCTAATTTGGTGTCAACTAGAACATGGGCTTTTCCCCAAGTGTGTCAGGGGTGCTGAATGTATCAAGGTCCTGTTCCCTGGCTGTATTGCTTACTGGCAAGTATCTCAGCTGCTATGTATATTTACTGTGAACGTTTATATTGTTTTTTATTGTTTTAAAATGTTTTAGTGTCTTAATTGTAATATATTTCTTGAACTATAAGCTGCCCAGAATCATTGACTGAGATGGGCAGCAATAGAAATTGAACGAACAAACGAACGAATGAATGAATGAACAAATGTATATAATGTGTGTAGATGTGTATAAATAACCATAGACTGGTAGAAAAATTCTGGTGTTAAGGAAGAGAAATAGCATGATAGTAGATATTTTATGAAACAAAAGTATAGCATGAATCACATTTCTTCTGAAAATTTAAAAAGAGAAACCAATATTTAGAAAAAAGTAACATTTTGTTTAATGTCCAGAATCATGCATATCAAATGGACCAAATAAATTTATTAAATAGATAAATACAATTTTTAGTCTACTTCTATTTCTTCTCTGTCTTTTTCAAGTCTTGTTCCTTTCTTTAGAATGTTCCATCTTTGGGTGGGTTTTTTTTTTCTTGTTTGAAAAGCTTTGCAGTCAAGTGTTAATGATTTTTTCTCACCCTTAAATTTTCAAAAATAGTTGATTAATGGAACTTTAAATATTAGTCTTCTTCAGACCTCAGGTTTTTGCTTGAAAAAGGCATTAAAAATCACTGTTCAAGTCTGAAAAGGTTGGCCTAATTTTAAATATCTGCATAATGGGAAATTAAATGCAAGCCACCAAAGTCTTTTTTTGAATTTGATTTTCAACATTATGCAAATTATACACAAAAATAAAATGTCAGTACACTTTATATAAAAAATGCTCAAAATGATATTTTGGAGATTAATGTTATAAATTGCAGTCAGACCAACATATTGCAAAATGTCCACAAATGTAGTGTTTTACTAATAGGTCTGTGATGTTTTCATACAAAGAGGGTTTTATTTTTATTTCACTAACATTAAATTATTTCTACTAGTGTTGTGCATAACCTTAGATTATATTAGGGCCTGTGCACAGAATTTTGTATCTGCTAATACTGTATATCCCTGATAACTGAATTTGAAGGGGGGTTTTTTTGGGGGGGGGAAGCTGGGAGAGAAGAGAGCACCTACCCTTAGCATTACTACAAAAACTAAGGCCATTCTTTGTTGTGTTTAAAAACTGGTAACTTTATTGCAGTCTCTGACCAATATGTATAGTCATACACATAAAATTCTACATGACATGCCAATTAAAAGAAGTTAAAAGAGGGGAGAAAGGAAGGGAAGGGAAGGGAGGGGAGGGGAAGGGAAGGGAAGGGAAGGGAAGGGAAGGGAAGGGAAGGAAAGGAACAATAGTCTTTGTCAGGTGGGTAAAAGAATAACTCAAAGAAAGTAACTGGTTCAAAGTCACCTAGCTGGCTTTCAAGCCTCAGGAAGACCATAACTCACAATCTCTTGGTTTTATAACGGTGTCTTAACGAATAGACCAAACTGTTTCTCTGTTGATTGGTATCTCCACTGTGATATCATTGTTTTACCACTGCATACTTGTTGCTTGTAAGGGGAATAAAACGTGTGATCATGGTCTCCTTCTCATAGCATTGATGGAAACTCTGCACTGATTGTTTGCAGGGAAAATAATTACAGTCACAAGAAAATTCCTTAATATCGTTCTTGTTTGTTCCCCCCCCCCCACATGTTAGGTTTAAAACCAGTTCAGTTGGTTGTTAATGCTCATCTAAAATCATCTTGGCTAAGATTTACATTAAAATGATATTTTTCTGCCTTCTCTCTATGTTATAGTGTTCTTATTATTTTCTGCCTTCTCTCTATGTCAGGCATTTACATAAATACCACCATAAGTGCCTCAAAACAATTTAAGGCCCCATTATAAACCAGCTTTTAAGATAACAATTCCTCTATCCATTTTTCTGATGTGGATTCAGCAAATCAAATAACAAGTCACCTTTCAGGATCCATCAGCACTATTTTGGACTGCACTAACCAGACAAGGATACCTGATACACCACCTCACTGCAATTAAGTATGTGAAATAAAGTCAACTTTTCAGAAAAGTACTACAAAATATATTGGTTAACTGTCTATAAATGTAAAGATTTAGAAATTATAGGTTTTATGCTTCATATTTTTAATATATTGGTTAAAGATTATTCAAAACATGTTAAAAAGAATAATAACAAAATGTGGCCTATCTTATCAGGCAGGTATCTTCATGAGATAATGGTGTTAAGCCAGAATACAGTAATTATGAGATGATTACAAATGTAGTCTTATCTTCCCGTACATTTTCTCCCTTAAAATCAGCAAAACAATTAAATCAGAAAAACAATCAGCAGCATTGAATATATTTAGTTTTTGAGTTTTTCATGTTTAAACATTTGTGCTACTTTTTCACATATATAGATTCAGAGGAAAGTAGCAATTGACTTTTTAATGTTTCTTTGTCTGAAGCCTCCTCTCCATGAAACCGTTTGCAATAAATTGCAGTCTTTATAGCACTGACATTCATTATATATTTAAGATGGTTGTACAAATCTACCTTATTGGATTAGCAATATGTTGACAGACAAAACTTCAGTAAATGGAAAATAATGAGACATTTGCTATATCATTAGGAATTATGGGCAGAGAAGAAACAAAATGAACTCTCTTTAGTTTTTGCATTTTTCTAAATAACCTTTTTTTCGAGGATTTCAACTTAAGCTTATCTTCATGGAGCAGCTCATTGGGGCTAAAAGGAACTTTGTCTCCAAAGAATGTTATGTAACGTTTATTATTAATATCAGATTGTCTATAGACATATTGTGTCATGGAAACATAAATTCTGCTCATAAAATAAATTATATATGTTATATTCCTTCCCTGCTGTACTGTTCTTTCTGGCAAAATATACATGATTATTCTTGAACACTGCATCCATTAATATAATATTAGTGGGGTTTATTTATTTATTTATAAATGTAGTCTATCCATTCCTCAATCCAGATCAGGTGTAGGTGGTTTACAAATTATACATAAAGTATCAATGATTTACATGGCTCCTGCTTTGCCCATCTTTAGGCACTCTTGAAAACCCTGGCTTTTCCCACAGACTTTGGGTTGGATGGATGGGCTGGCTCTATGAAAGCTGAACAATATGGATAGGAGAATTTTTGCTCCCTGAATGGATGTTATTTTTATTGTTATATTGGTTGGTTTGTATTATATTATTGTTTCCATTTTGTAAAGAATCATCTGGAATGGGATAGCCTATAAATTCAGTCAATCAATCAATCAATCAGCCACAATGAGCAGTTATTATGGCAATCAATGTGCATAAATGTTATAAAAATTGAGCTATATGTTATGCAGGATAGAATACAGAAGAGAGGACACTGTGCAAGATCAGGGATCAGTCGTGGTTGAAACTGTAATACAGGTAGAGCAGAGCAAACATACGCAGGTAAGCAAATTTTCTATTATTTGTTTTCCAGTGCTGGAATCTGAATGGAGCCTGGGGAAGTATATTTCTCATTTCAATGAAATGCATGCACAATGTGTATCACAGTGCACAAAAGAATGCTTATAAAACTGCTGAATAACTGATTGACTTGGCAATCATCCCTTGCTTGTAATATTAAGTGGAGTAAAATGCCTGTAATGCTGGTCAAGTCAATTATTCAAACTATAATTTTCCTGGGGGGGGGGAAGCAAAAGAAAACTCTTGCCATGAAAAATTAGTATTCTTAATTCAAAAGGCCTATTTTAAGTCGCAAGAATAGACATGGTGTGCTGCAGAATACAAATATTCATGAAGTCTCATTGTTGATAACAGCAAACGCATGTAATGATATACAGTAGATGAACCCTACCCCTCCGTACTTGTAATTCCTATTACTGATGCATGTTAATTGTCCTTGTACTGCTTCCACTTTATTTGTTCTGTATTTATAGTGAAAGGTTTTGATACAAAGCTTTGCAAAGGAACTATTGGGCACATCAAACTGTTTATGATTCATTTTAATACTCAACTGGACCATTGCTGCTGACACAGTAGCTCACCAAAGGTTCCTTGAGCAAATTCTTGCAAAAATGTCATGGGTGAAAAAGGGCATCATCAATATCACCATCATTACCATCACCACCACCACCACCACCACCACCACCACCACCACCACCACCACCACCGTCATCATCATCACAGTTTGCATTTTATTTTATTTGCATTGTACACCACACTGGCTTCCAGTTCCTTATCATTCAGCCCAGCAGCCTAGACCTATTTTTGGGCCATTTGTTCATTGTTTTTATTCTGTCTTTTCTTTTTCAAGGGAATTAAGGATGGGATAGATAAATAGATCTCTCAACTATCCTACAAAATAGGCTGGGTTTAAAGATTAGCCTGTGCAAGGGTTGAAGTAAAGAAGGCTTTGCTATATAGCTGTCAGCAGAGGTGTGTACAAGGGCAAAGGACAAAGTGTGAATTGCAATATCATTGACACAGACTTCACTCTTTATGCCCCAGCTCTGTACATTTTATATACATTTTTATGATGTGGATTTGAAAATTAAGTTGTCTAGTTTGAGAACCTGCTCATTCCCCAGTCAAACTGCAATTTTTCTTTTGTGTAACTTACTGATGTTTACAGCTAGTTGGCAATGCTTACAAAGCATTCTTAGTGAGTGCTTTCTGTTTTCTGTCAGTTTTAGAGATTAGATTTTTTTAAAAAATTATGATTTTAATAAAAATTGTTCCCAAATGTATTTATCAGTGAAACTTTTGTTTCAAATGAAATCATACTTCTTGAGAATAATTATTGAGCATCATAATTTTACCTCTTATATAATATATAAACATACTGTATAACACTCTTATCTACCACTGTATATTTAATATTTTTCCATATTTATACGTTCCTTTTCAAACACTGGGGTCTTCGTCTCTTCTTGAATCACAGTTGCTCTACATTTCATATAACTCAAGCATCCGACAGCTTGATATTATAATGTTAACCAAAATATAATCAGGTTGTAGAATGTGTTAACTATGAGACTTAATTTAAGTAAGAGACCTTGCTTTAATTCATGTAAAGCTACTTATTTAATTAATTTTTATGGCCCTTCATCTTAAGCAGGTAACTCTGGGGAGCTTACACTTCTAAATCAGTAAAATGTCTAAAACTAAAGCTGGTTCCTACCACTTTCATTCTTTGGTTGGTGGAATCTTCGTAATGCCCAATCTGGACTTGAATGGTCAGGTAGAAACTATTGGAAAAAGACAATCACTCAGATAACCTGATCCCAAAACATGCACGGCTTTAAAGATGGCACCCAGCATCTTGAATTGCACCAGAAACATACCAATAGTCAGTGCAGCTTATGCAATAGTGTTGTTATATCTGCCATGCATCCAACACAATTTACCACACTTGCAGCCATATTCTGCCGCAGTTGAAGTTTCTGAATGCTTTTAAAGAGCAGCCTCATGTTAAGCATATTGCAATAATCTTCCCTATAATTTCCTCCTTTCAGCACTGCAGAGAGCTCTGCACTGCACTGCAGTTAATCAAGATTCGGGTTTTTCTGGGGAGTGGGGATTTTTGTGAGTGGCACAATAATTACCACACCTGGCTTTGCAAATATTCTTCCAAAATATTATTTTGCTTTTTATTTATTTATTTATTTTGCGAAGCCGCTTTGTACCTGCCATTCTCTTTTTTTTTTTGAGTAAAGATTTTATTGATTTTTTTTTCATCAACATATGTTGATTTTTCCAATCAACAAGTTGTCTGGAGTTTGCTATGCTAATACATGTTCAATTCCTAATCCTTCATTCTTTCCTCTAGCCAAGAATAAAATAGGTTCCAAATTTGATAGTAGTCTGTATCTTCTTTATCTTTCAACCTCATAGTTAATCTGTCCATCTCTGCACATTCCAATATTTTCTTCTTCTGATGGCAGTCCTTCATTCTTCCAGTATTGTGCAAATATTATTCTCACTGCTATAGTAATGTGTAAGATTAAATATAATTTCTGCTTATTAGTCTTTTCAGGCATAATACCTAGTAAAAAAAGTTCAGGTTTAAAATCCACTTGTTCATCCAATATTTTTTCTAACCACATATGTATCTTTCTCCAATAGGCCTTTGCCTTACCACATGCCCACCAAATGTGATAATATGTGCCTATGTTATGTTTACATTTCCAACATCTATCTGACATATTTTTAAACATTTTTGCTAATCTTGCTGGCAGCAGATGCCATCTATAAAACATTTTATACAAATTTTCTTTGTATGAAGTTGACATTGTTAATTTGTAGTTTCTCTCCCATAACTTTTGCCATTTTTCTAATTCTATATTATAGCCAAAATTTTTTGCCCATCTTGTCATTGTTTCTTTCACTTGTTCACTTTCCATATCCAAAATTAACAAAAAGTTATACATTTTCTTGATTAATTTTTCATCTGAGGTTAACAAAATCTTATCAAACACAGTTTGATCCTTATAAAATCCATACATTTTTACATCTTTTTCATATCTACTTTGTATCTGTAAATGTGCCCACCAGGACAAGTTAATTCCCTGATTTTCCAGTTCTTGTTTAGATTTTAATTTCCCATCAATATCTAGAATATTTTTATATGTCCATATTTTTTCAAAGTCTACCAAGTTTGGATGTATAAATGCCTCCAACGTTGATAACCACCCTGGAATTTTTATATATATTTTAGCTTTAATTTTTTCCCATACTGTTGACAAGGCATTTCTTATAAAATGATTTTGAAAGTACTTATGGACTCTGTTTTTCCCATACCATAAGAAAGTGTGCCACCCCAACTGTAAATCATGTCCCTCTAAATACAGTAACCTTTTATTTCTAAGTGTTATCCATTCTTTCACCCATGTTAACACAGATGCTTGGTAATACAATGTCCATTCCGGCAACCCAAAACCTCCATTTTCCTTAGCATCTTGTAATGTTTTCATCTTAATTCTAGCTTTTTTCCCTTGCCAAATAAAGTTTAAAACCAATGAATTTAAATCTTGAAAAAAATTTCTCTCAAGTTTTATCGGAATCGTTTCAAATAGAAATAAAATCTTCGGCAACACATTCATTTTTACTGTAGCAATTCTTCCTAATATTGACAGCTGCAGACTTTTCCATCTTTCCAAGTCTAGCTTTATTTGCTTCAATAATTTTGTATAATTGTCTTCTTTTATTGACGAACACTTAGCCAAAAGATGAATACCTAAATATTTAACTTTTTTCACTGTTTGTACCTCTGTTTTCTCTAGTATTTGCCTTTTTTGTTTATCTGTGAGGTTCTTTACTATTACTTTAGTTTTTTCTTTATTTATTTTTAGTCCTGCCATTTCTCCATATTCTTCTATCTTTCCCCATAGTTTAGGAATCATCTCTAAAGGTTCTTCCAAGATAAACATTAAATCATCAGCAAATGCTTGTAACTTATATGTTTCATCTTTTATTTTCAATCCTTTAATTTCTGTGTCCTGTCTTATCCTTCTATTTAGTACTTCCAAAGTAAAGATAAATAATAATGGAGATAGTGGACACCCTTGTCTCATACCTTTTCCTATCTCAAAGCTCTCAGTATAATCTCCATTCACTATCACTTTTGCTGTCTGGTTGCTATATATTGTTTTTATCATATTTGTAAAATTCTTTCCAAAATTCATTATTTGTAATTGCTGAACCATAAATTGCCAGGAAACATTATCAAACGCTTTTGGGGCATCTAAAAACACTAGTGCTAATTGTTTCCCTGGGTGTAATTCATAATATTCTAATACGTCCATTATCACCCTTAAATTGTTTTTAATTTGTCTCTTCAGTAAAAAGCCGTTTTGATCTGGATGTATAAATTCAACTAAGTATTTTTTCAATCTCTCTGCCATTATTGAAGTAAAAATTTTGTAATCCACATTGAGCAATGAAATCGGTCTATATACATCATCTGAATCTTCTTTTGGTATCAAGGTAATATTTGTTTCTATCCATGTATTTGGAAGTTTGGCCTCTAACAATAGTCCATTACAAACATCTTTCAGTGGTTTGCTTAATGTATCTTGTAGATTTTTATAAAGTTCCGCCGGTAGCCCATCTGGGCCTGGTGTTTTCCCATTCTTTTGTTGTTTTATAGCCTCTAATATCTCCATCATTGTTATTCTTTCTTGTAACATAGTTTTGAATGTCTCTGGAATTTTTGGCAATTTACTTTCTTCTAGATATTGAGCAATTCTCTCTCTTTCAGCCTCCTCTTTACCATACAATTCTTCATGATATTTCTTAATTATCTTTTTTATTTCTTCCTTTTTAAATTGTAAACAACCTTTCCCATCTACTAAATTATGTATTATTTTCTTCTCTTTCTGTTTTTTGAGCTTATAAACTAGCCATCTTCCTGGTTTATTAGCATTTTCAAAGAAATTTTGTTTTGCTCTCTTTATTTGTTCCACCAATTTTTCTGAGTCCAACAAATTCAGCTTATGTTTTATTATTTCCATTTCTCTTTTCAAAGTCTTTTTCTGTAGATTTTGTCTCTAACTTTCTAAATTTTTCTTTTAATAATAAATATTGCTGTCTTCTCTGTTTATTTTTCTTTGTCATATACGTTATAGCTATACCTCTAAAATACGCCATTCTCTCCTTCCTGGGTTTGCCCCAAGGGATGTGAGCTGTAGAAGGGCTTTTCATGTAAGCACCTATCTTTAATAAGGACTTAAACACAACATGCATCAGCCTCATTCTCTCTGATCACATTGTTCTGAGAGAGAGAGAGAGAGAAAGAGAGAGAGAGAGATCAACATCAGAAATCAAAACAGCAATTTAGAAATAGTGAACTATTTTTGTCTTCAGTGGCTTCGTCTGGAATAAATAAGACAGAACTGCAATCTGGCTAAAGATATCGGAGAATAAATTGCACTGAACACCATGGCATTTACTTCAGAGTAAACATGCACAAGAATATGAATTTGTTGATTAACCAATTAAGCTTGCATACATTTGCATAGCGGTAAAAATATACTACATCTAATGGAAAGAGTATCTTGTCATTTGTTTTGTGTTGATCCACACATTGGTTAGATAATGCCACTATTGTGATTTTTCATCAGTAGTTGTATGACTGTTGGTTGGAGCCAAGGATGAATGATCAACACAGTTTTAGCAGTGATAATTTTCTATGAACTACAGCACAATAACTAGTGGGAGATTCTGTAAGACATGCAGGGCAAGGCCTTGTGTTAACAAGCATACAGTTCAATACTTGTGCAATACTTTAGGCACAATGTTGTGGAAAATTTTGTGGAAGCAAAAGCACATATCTACATTTCATTTTTTTGTTAGAAAAATATCTTCATTAGAAGAAGATCTAGCATAGTGAATTACTAAATAAATCTAAAATAAGTTTTAAATGCATGTTCTAAAATGATCAGTGTACCTGATTAGAAACATTTCCAACCTAAAAAAAAAATGTTGGACTACTTGGCATTGGGTATAGAGTTACTTGAGGGGATCACCTGCCTTCCACAACATCTGCCTGGCTGATTTGATCTGGCAGGGTTGAAACACTCTGGGACCCCTTGATTAAACAATGTTGTATATCAGAACCCTGGAAATGCACCTTTTTTGTAGCAGTGCTACAGAGTGCTAGGATGGCCTCTGGGGAGGATGGGCAAGCCAGTAAGGGCCACAGGCAGGTGGGGAGTGCTGCAGGCTGACATGTGCCACAGAGGGCAGGTGGTGGGGAGTACAGAGGACAAGATCTGTAGAATCTCATATCCCTAATGGGGGTCCTGGGGCGAAAAATGGGGCAACAGCAACTTAAGGGAACAACTTGTGACCTTTCCTGCCACTTTCCCCACAAATTTTGCTTGTGGGAAGCTGGCAAGGAAAAACACCAATGCTGATCACATGAGTTGCTCCGATGTTATAATCACAAGGCGGGTGCCCAAATGCCCAGATCACAATTGCATGACCATATGAACATAAGTGCTTCAACTTTTTCAGACTAATCATAATCCCCTCTGCCCTTCATTGCCATTGTAATTTTGAACGGTTGCTGAACAAGCGATAGTTTTGTCAAGGACTACCTATGTTTCTCTTCAGAACCAGAATAAACATAAAGGCCTCTTTTCTGAAGTGAGACATATCAGACATATCACCCTTGGGGAGAGGGTAGAATTATTTTCTTAGCATCATGCCGTTAGCTTTTACAAACTTGTTTCAATCACAGTGGTGGTTGTCACATATACGTGTCAATTGAGATCTTCCACCAACTTTATATGTTCAAGTGGGAATTGAACTAGAGGTTACTGATAACATGAATTCAGCTTTATATATGATATTTCCCCATGTCCAGTTCAGCTGGTGTTAAACTGTGTGTGGTCGGAATTACACATTGTTGAAGAGTATAATCTCATTTTTGGAAATCTTCAAACATCATTTTTATGTATCAGTACACTGGGGGGATGAAAGTAATAGTATGTTGACTTGCAAGGTAGCCACTAAATTACACAACCTAGTGGGCATAGTTTAAAACTCTAGACTATAGAGCGCAGTACCCATCTCTGTTTCTTGGCCGAGGGAGCCAGCATTGTCCAAAGATATTTTCTATGATCATATGGCCAGCATGGTTATATGCCAAAAGCGCACGGAACACTCTTACCTTCCCACTGAAATGGTACCTATTAATCGACTCACATTTGCAGGCTTTCGAACTGCAGTCACATTTTAAAAAAAAAATGTATTAGAGACTGATGAGACATGTAGGAAATACTGTCTAAAAATCTTGGAACTCTACTGAATTATTTTAAAAAATTGTTAATAAAATGAAGGACACAGACACATAGAAGGAACAAATACAATAAATTATGATGTTTTATTGGCTGTACTAATACCCTGCTGATAAACTAGGAGCTGACTTCTTAAGCCCTTGCTTTATTTATAAAGTGATACTTATTTTTAAATTAGGCTTGGAAATAATTCATTGGCAAAAATAGCACAAACCCATTCCAGATTGTGGATTGCATTAGAAAATTTTACATCTGAAAGCAAGTTAGTTAGTACATATAAATTGTGGTCTTCATGCGTAATAGTTCATTGCAGCATAAACCTGGACTGAAAAAAATATTTGTACATGCCCTCATCACAAGCCTAGAAACTAGATGAGCAGGGTTCAAGGGTTGGTAAGATAATGCAAAGTGTTGCACAACAGATTTTGATTTTGACAGAATGACAAAGCATGCACCACAAATTTTGCCTCTTACATATTTGCACACAATGTGCACATACAGAAGGGAAGGAGTTCACCAGTTTTGGTGATATGTGTTTCATAATTACCCCTCCCCCATTTCTGACACTTGATTCCTTCAGCTTTCTATATCTACTTTCATACATGTTGCAGGACAAATGGATGGAAAGATGGAGAAAGGGAGGGATGGAGGGATAGAGGGATGGCCAGCTTACCTGTTGACTTCTTCCATCTTGCAGTAAGGGATAGGTCCAGGTAAGGAAGCAATTCTCTCCCACTGCTCAGAGGGAAATGATGATGTGAACAAGTGACAATTTTGGCCTCCAGTCTTGTGCTGCTGGTTCACCTTTCAGACAAGATGAACAAAAGATCAGGAGAAGGAGGGGAAGGAGTTATCATTGTTCGTTGTTCTCTAATGTTCTCCAGACTTGGAAGAAGAGGATAAATGTTGCACATGACATTATCTCTTTGCACCTATGATTCTGTTCAACCAATGCAGCCTTGCTTGTGTACAGCGGAGCCCACAGCCCTGGGATTGGTTAGTGCCCTGAAAGCCCTCCCCCCACCTTTTACTTAACTTTTAACATTGGTTTTTAATTCATTCTTGCCCTTTAAAATTTTATATACTTTTAACTGTTTCAAAACTTTATTTGTACACTGCCCAAATGGGAGATTTCAAAATTTGTTGCATAGCATAGCATAGCATAGCATAGCATAGCATAGCATAGCATAGCATAGCATAGCATAATCAATACAGTATAAATATTAGGACAGAGTCACTCGTTTAGATAAATAAATGGCTAGAGAAAGATGAAGAAAAGATCTTGCCATGTGCTTGTGTGCCTTTTTCTATCCCGGCCTTTTGTTAGCTAATTGATTTTCTGGGTTTAAGGATTAAATGAAATTTCTATCCCTCCCCACTTCCCAGGGTGCTTCCTTCTCTTCAAATGAGTTTAGATAGTTTAGAGCAGTGGTTCTCAACCTGTGGGTCGGGACCCCATTTGGGTCGAATGACCATTTCATGGGGGTCGCCAAACAATGAAGTCCGCCATTTTTCCCCCTTTTCCTTAGCTGTGCTACTCCCTTTTATTCTATTGGCTTTTGAAAGCCAATAGAATAGACTCTCTTGAATAGAGTCTAATTCTATTGGCTTTCAAAAGCCAATAGGAATTGTCCAGGCTGTCTCTGCCCTGCTGAGCCCGCCAAAAGTCCCATTCTGCAAACGGTGCTGCACCAGTTGAGTAGTCCTCGACTTACGACCGGTTGAGTAGTCCTCGATTTACAACCGGTTGGGGGGTTGCGGCATTAAAAAGGTTGAGAACCACTGGTTTAGAGGTTTTTCTATCCTGGGACATTTCTCAAGCTATCGTTCACTGATAATTAGGCTAAGCTTATACTTTGCATCCAATTATATTAATGGCATTTTTCTTTTCAATGGGACATTCCACTACTTAATTACTAAATAATTTTTTGCTTATATTCACAAACAATAATAAACACTTTTAAATTCAAATCTCCAGCAGTCTGCAACTGAATGAATGGCAGTTCATCTTCTTCCTTGGCCTGATAACACTTGTCACTCTCAGAGAAGTGAGTGGGTGAGAGTTACTAAATTACCCAAGTGATCCTGATAGAGGCTTCCCAGATATGAAAGCAATTCTTGTTGGCAGGTTGAGTTTAAATTTCACTTTTCTGCCACTGGCAGTAAAACTGCTTTGGCTGCTATTACATAGCAAGACTAGCTACTCTAATTGTGTGCACATATTTAGCATCTCTCTTATTTTACCCTGGAATGGAAATTTGATGTCTTATTAAAATATTGGCTCAGGAAAGGAGGGATATAAACGTTATCATATGGAACATCTATAGTATTCTAAACAATTTATTGAAAAAAATCAGTATTGTAACTGCCAATCGTTTTAGATAAATAGAGCACCATGTACAGGGTGCAACATCCTTACAAATTATATATCCTTTGAATTTAACCTTTTAGTAGATGTAGTCAAATCAGTTTAATTCTGTTCAAAAGCATCAGGCAGTACTAGATGCAAGCATACCCGACATAGCTGCAATTATGCATTAGATAGTCTGGGGTTTTTTTTAATGAATGTTTTGAACCATTGAACAAGTTGAAAATAGACATTTCAATAAAAGAGACAGCCAATCTCTTTAGAAAAGCTGAAATGAATATTGTATCTGGCATGTATCTGGCATCTGTATGTATGAATCTATATGCCTTTGTATTGTGGCTTTCTTTATTGACTTAGAAAGATTTTATTTAATGAAAAATGCCTTACCTGACTCAAAATCTGTTGAATGGATAACCTATGGGTTTTCAGTTATTACTGAACTACAATTTTCAACACCTTCAGGTAGCAAGGATGGATGCTGGAAGTTGTAGTTTAAGATCTAGAAGCCATAAATCTTCCCCTGCCCAACCTCGTATTTTAAGCCAAGAAGCTTGAAATTCCTGATTTTCAAATTTAGCACTTTTCTTAAATTATGGTTCTTGGCTACAGTAACCATATGAACAGTATCATTTCTAAAATTAAAAAGGAAGGACCCCCCCCCCCAGACACACACACACACACACACACACACAGTTTCTGGTCTTGACCTCATTTGACTTGTTATTTATGAGTCCTGTAAGGATGACTCTGTTCTTCCTTCCTTCCTAGGTATATTCTTTACACTTGCTTCTAAAGATATACTGCTTATCTTAATCACTGTCAGTAAATTATGGGAATCTTTATCAGCTGTTCATCTCCTCAAGTCCTTACTGAGAAAAATATTCTGGCATTGCTACAGAGACACATGTTTTATCAAAAGTATATGTTTGTTTAACTTCAGGCACTGATGTCGGTATTGAAACTAATAATTGCTCTAACACTGGCTTCTGGGGACAAATGAAAACCAATCTCTCTCTTCCTTTCCTCTCTCTTTCCTCTCTCTCTCTTAAAAAGGAATTAATTCCTTCATCTGGGCTTTGTTTCCCTCATGATAGGTTAGTGAACAGGAAATTGATGCCATCTAGAGGCCATTTGAAAAGTGAAACCCTTTGCAATCTTTCTTCCTCATATCAAGTAGTTTGCATGGAATGACCTTAAAAAAAAAAAAGCTAAGTCAGGCAATTCCCCCATTCTACTATCCTTTGGTTAATAGGCTTCTGCCACTGTGAGGAATATCTTCTCATCTTTGCCTTTAAAAAGATCTACTCTGATCTTCAGACGAAAGAAGCCAGCTGAGACAATGGCCTGCATTGCAGTTGGAAACAGCCTTTACTACTTCAACTTGTTTCTAGACCTAGACTCTGTTTGCTTGAAGATTGTTTTACACTGAGAATAATCTGCTCTTTTTACTTCCCTATCACTGTGAAGCCCAATATTTTTATGACTCTGTTTCTGTCAATCTAATGTGTTGCCAGACCTATCCAGTCTTGCTCTGAAAAAAAAAATCCCATCACATTAAGGATCAGCTGTCATCTTTTCTTAACCCTCTCTGCTGTAAACAAGTTCTTACTGGCAGAGGATCATAAACAAAACTATAAGCTGCATGCGCCTCAATTTTCCACATGTCTAGCCAAGAAAGGTATCTCTCCATGACATCATTCCGCCCCATCCATTTCCCTGTCTCCTCAGCTCTCCAAAGCTTTTATTCTCCTTTTTTTTCTTTCTTCTCCATCCATTTCCCTTGCATCGTTTTGAATCATTATTGTGTGCTGCTGTAGTGACTGTAGCCCAGCAGTGAGTCATGGAAACTCCTTAAGACTAGTCTCTTTCTATTTATTTTACCTGCCATATCCTGTTATTTGTTTGCCTCACAACTCTTGTGGCCTACTGCAAAGGCAAATAGACACTTTCTGCTTGCCTTTGGAATATGGCTTTGCTTTTCTGATTTTTTCCCCCTTTTGAAAGCCTGCAGGATGTTTCTTTGCATGTGGAGAGATTCCCATTTCCTTAATTCTCCAGTTCCAATTGGCAGGTTGGGAGAAAAGCCTTTACAATTTCTGAATTTTTCAGTTGAGGCAATCTATTGTAGAAAAACAACAGAAGGCTGATAATGCCATAAAGTCTATGGCACTTTTGGTGAGCAGAGCAGCAAGGCAACTGAATAAGAGACAACTGACCTTCATTCTAACTGACTTTTTAACTCTCGTGATGCTGAAGCAGTTACCCTCATAACAGGAAATAATGAGTAATCAGAATGGAAGGGTAATGACATGGAAATTCTGTTGAGTACACTGTGGTGCAGCAGGAACAATTTTGAACTGAATACACTCAAAACTGTAGAGATGATAGTAGATTTTAGGGGAAGCCCTCCTATTCTACCACCTCCTACAATACTAACAATAATAGTATCAACAATAGATACCTTCAAGTTTCTAGGTTCTATAATATCTCAGGAATTAAAATGGACACCTAACTTCAAAAATGGCATCAAAAAAGCACAACAAAGAATGTTCTTCCTGTGCCAACTCAGAAAGCTCAGATTGCCCGAGGAGCTGGTGATATAGTTCTATAAAGGAATTATTAAGTCTGTCATTTGTACCTCTATAACTGTCTGGTTTGGCATGGCAACAAATTAGACACAGACTTCAATGGATAGTTAGGACTTCAGTAAAAGTAATTGCAACCAATCTGTCTTCCATTAAGGACCTGTGTAGTGCAGGAGCCAGAAAAAGTCTGTGAAAATATCTACAGTACAGACCCCTCACATCCTGGACATAAACTCTTTCAACTTCTTCCCTCAAGATGACACTATAGGGCATTACATGCCAAAAAAAACCAGACATAAAGACAGTCCCCCCCCCCCATGCTATCACTGTGCTTAACAACTAATTCCCACAACACTGTCTATGTCTAGAACATCAAACAACCTAGTAGGGTTGTATTACCTATTATCCTTCTCATCTTTTCATCTTTCCTATTACCTATTTCCTTAGCTTCTTATGCCTGTATCTTTGTTATTTATATCTCATGATTTATGTTGAATGTCTTTATTTGATATCCTATTATGATTTATGTTGTTTGCTTATTAAATATCCTATGACCATCATTGAGTTTGTATCTCATGATTTATTCTTATTTTATTTATGATTATGATCATGATTTATCATTTGTTGCTTGTGAGAGAGCTTATGTACCAGAGACAAATTCCTTCTATGTCCTATCACACTTGGCTAATAAAGAATTCTATTCTATTCTATTCTATTCTATTCTATTCTATTCTATTCTATTCTACTCTATTCTATTCTATTTCATTCCATTCCATTCCATTGCCAAACACTAAGAAGCCAGTTTGCTCTGACTACTGAGCAATGATAACTAATGTTGCACTAACCACTGGCCAGTAATAGGTTCTCTGTGTGCAATCACAAAATAGCTTAATTAAAGCACACCCAAAACATTCTTTTCTTTATCAATCACCTTTTAGTAAAACAGTGTAGACATTTTCCATTACAATTTTTTCCAGATCCCCAAATTTTAATCAAAATTCCAAAAAGATATATATGCTCCATTTTTTTCCTTCACTAAGAAAGGATAAATATCACATAAGTCTTTAAAATAGTGTTATGTGCATTTCTCTGTATAGCAAGAAGTTCCAGGAAGTACTAATTTGATTTTACCTCCTTCTGAAGAAAGGATCTGTAGGACCATGATGTTTTAAAATAATTGTGTTTATTTACAAATACTAACATAAAATAGAATTGTGTTACACTGAGTACTCAAGATATTTATCAGTTGATTAGCTATCTTTACCTCCTCATGTACTCTGCACTAAGCCATAATGTAATTTGTAAAGTACAGTGTAGCTTTATATATTTAAAAAGTGATTACTGTATGCAATTCACTCAATGATTAAAAAATCTTGACTTAAATATGATGCTTGAACTTGATCTGTTGGTTATTTGTGTCTCCATGTATCTTACAAATTGTTTTCTTTTATTAGAACCTATGATTACAACAAGAAACTTATTTACAATTATTGTACATTCATCAACCTTTTATCATTCATCTCCTGCTTTTACTTTATATATTCAGGAGCTCCAGTTCTCAATTTTTAATGTGCAAAAACCTGAGTCAGAGGGCTTATTCCAGAAGAAATAAGTTTATATGTTGAAGGAAGTTATACTCATATCTTCCCTCCTTCCATTCTCTGAAAAACAGTTTGGTATCCCTTCTTTTTTCCCTTTTATTACAGAATCACTAATTTTGTTGTTTATCTTTGTTGCGGCCATGAACTGGGATTTTTGTCTGAATATCAACATAAACACTGATTTATAAAAAATAAGTAACAAGACTAAAAAAAAAAAACCAGTCTAATTATCTTAGGTCTAATAAATGGCAACAGTGCAGCAGGAAGTAGAGTTGAGCTTTTGTGTTATAGGCCAGTGTTCCTAGCTAATTTTCTGGAGACATGAACTTTTAGTTTTGATATCACTATTTTATTCACATTATAAAACAGTTTTGGCCATTGTTTAAATTATATGCTTGCTGTTTTCAAAATTGTTTTTCCGCATGCTCATTGAATTAGGCCTATTTCCTGTTAGGGTGATTTTTTTAAATAAATAAAATCTCCTTGCAGGACCTGCAGAAAAACAGAAGAGAATCTCAGATTCTCCTGGGTTGGGTTTGGCTCCAAAAGAGCAGTAAAAATAAGGTGTTATGGAAGAGCTTATTTTTTTTTTTAAAAAAAAAGACAGGGGTGGAGAAAAAGAAAATGAACTATTAGGGGAATCGGCACAATTGTCCTTTTCTTTTTTTTTTTTTATTGAATTTTTTTTATTTTTTAACATACAAGCATTTATAAAAATACAATAAAATTTTAAAGTAGAAAAAAAAAACCCCTTACCCTCCCTCCCACCCCCCACCCCCCTCCCTTCACTTCCCAGAGCAGAATACAGGGTTAATAATAACAAAATTTATAATAATTAAGAAAAAAGGAAAAAAAAGAAAAGAAAAAAGAAAAAAAAATTATCGCAATTGTCCTTTTCTTATGTTGTTTGACAAAGACTTCAGAGTGGTGTGAAGAACTTAACTGTATTTTTGAAATGGCTTTTTTGAGCATTGCTACCAACTATGCACAAGAAGCCAGAACATTAAATGGAAAGATTTGGGATTGTACTTGTTGTTTTCCATAAAAAGAAAAGGCAACTTTTAACATGTTTACGATCTGAACACTGGTAATTTTTAGAGCTTTCAGAAATTTTATTGACACGTAATAGCTTTCATCATGGAAAGCCGGCGTAATGGCAGCTTGGTCTTTTATGACCTACATATTTCATTTAAAAAAAAATTGTTGAGTCCTCAGGTGTATAATCTGGTGTCCAGTAAAAACAGTTTATGTTTTGCCTTGCTCTTCTATTCTCTTCAGCAATCAACTGGGCAAGTTATTTAGAATTTGGCATTGTGAAGCCATTTGATGCATTGGAAGCTTTTCCAAACTCCAATGTAAGATTCTGGTGCCTTGACAGAAACACATGGAAATTGCAAGGATCTTTTCTTTCAGGTTCATTGCAGGCAATCCAGTCCTATATATAGGAAATGCTTTAGGAATAGACAAACTAAAGTGTTTTCTCTGGGTACTGAAATGAAAGGGGTAGCAATCTGAGCTTTTGACTGGAAGATAAGGGATGGGCAACATAAGGATATTGTCAAACTACCTGTAACCTTAGCAAATATGATAGAAGCTGTACCCAATACTTCTGCAGGAGCATTGCCTAAATATGGTTAAGCTAGACCAGGAAATCATTGAGTTTTTTAAATAAGTTTTTTAAAAAACACCTTTTCCTCAAGTTCTCTGTGATGCAACTATAAAATAAACTTTCATTTATTTGTTTTCATTTTTTTCTGATTCAAAGTGAATATCATTTTTGTGAATTTATGCAGTATAACAAAGTATTGGACTAGAACTGGAAAGATATAGGTTCAAGACCACCCTCAGCTATGGAAACTCACTGGATGACAATGGTCAGTTACTGTTTCCCTGGCAAGGTATCTCACAGGATTCTGGAGATAAAAATGGAGGTTAATCCACAGCCCCAGGTCCTGCCATTATTCTTAAGTATATTATAATGAAGAGTTTTGAAATATCAGATCATCAGAAAGCAGGTCAAGCTCAGTTTCGAATAAGTGGTTTTCAATTGCAGTCAGCTTAGTTCTGGGATTTCTGGTTCTGGTAATCTCCCATCCAAGTATTAACCATGTCTAACCCTACTTAGGTTTTTGCGATCAAATGAAATTCACCAGGTATTGCCACCTATACGGAACCCCCCCCATGAAACCCTAGTGGTGACCCCAGAAGTCCTGTGCAAGACATGAATGTAAAAATTCTCTCTTGATTTTGCTTCCCAATGCTAATGTTCAGTGGCATATTATTTGCTACTCATGCATATCCTCGGGCTGAAGTAAGGAATACTCCAAGCCCCTACCATAATAACGTGTAGTTCTATAGCACGTGGTATGAAATTTAGCTCCACAAGGCATGGCACAATTGGTTTCTTATCTCTTACAGAGCAAGAAAGCAGCCTTTATACTGGTAAGTACTGCACATTGTTTTCAAGGTGCTTGCAGACTTCTGTGTGATCTGTTCCAGGTTCTGTTGTCAGTTTGGTATGTAGTCCTCTTGGTCCTTCTTTTTGAAGGGGATTTCACTGACCCTTGAGAATTTCTCAAAGATAAAGCATAAAAGTTAATTTGAAATGTCCATACGTTCCTTCAGTACCCTAGGCATGCAATTCATCTGCCTTAGAGAGCTGAACTTGGTCAAATTCAGTAGACATGGATCATGTTTAAATCAACCTTAAGCTTTACTCCACCCCCTTAATTTTGCTCCTCATTCTTGCTTGGTGGAACACACATCCCTTTTTAGAGAAGACAGAGCCACCAGTCTTCAGCTGAATAGTTTTGCCTTTTCTTTGTTATTAGTTAGTGTTTTGTTAGTAAAGTAATTATATCCCTTCCTCCCTTAGCACTTTTAACCGAATCACCCCTTTTTGTTGTTCTTCACATCCTTCACGATCCTCAACTTAGTGACAATAAATGCAATGAAAGGATGTGTCAATCAACCAGCAGCAAATTGATCCCTAGCCCTCTTGATAGGAAAGGGGCAATGAATGACCAGACATGCCTGGAAGGATGAAGTTGGGCAAAAACAAGGAGGGGATTTTTTTGCACTCAAAAATTAACATATTTATTTATTCAGCCTGTATTTTCTCATTGGGATCTGAAATATATTCAGAAACATATTTGTCACTTCACTAGGTATCAAACGTTTAACAACATTATGAAGTTGTATCTAGGGTAATTAAAAGCTAAGATTTATTATTCTACTGATCTTGTTCAGATTTTTGATTATAAGAAGGTCCCTAGTATATTACTAAAGATTTGACTGATTTTTTTTAGCTAGTTCATTTTATACATAGTGGTATAAATCTTATCAGATTTTACTGCTGTAAATCTATTTAATTTCTGTAGCAATTATTTAAGCAGCTCAAAAATGAAAAGTTTCACAATCAGCTAAAAACCCTTGGGTAGAAGAACAAGAAATAAGCCTGGTGTTGTGTATTCATAGTCAGCATGGATTTTGCATATTGTGTCACTTTATTTTCTGCTAATATGATAAGGCGTTCTCAGGAATTCATCAAGTTGTACTTAGTGGAGAGACAAATAATGCAATAGGGAATGAACAATATTTGGGAGTTGAAAATTATTATTTTTCCATAATCTTCCCTCAAAATATTATAGTATTATAAAATTCATAACTGGTATACAATCATTTGGTTAACTGCATGCAAAATACAGGAACTTACTGGACTTTCTTTGACCAGCAAAAGTGTAAACACAAATTTAAAATGTACTAAAATATTCTTTGTGGTTAAGTCACCAGGCTACATACCAGTAAATTGTGAGTTCTAGTTCCATTTCATGCATGAAAGCCAGCTAGGTGACTTCAGGCCAGTCATTCTCTCACCCCACAACATCAATTGATTTGGAAAAAACAGACCCTACAGCTGTGGGAAAATTCCCTGATAATCAGGTAATAATAACAGCAATATAATTATGTTAACCTTCTATATTTGCAGAAGATATCTGCAAAGCGAGATTTACTGTTTATCAAAACACTTGTCAAAATGGATCCTATAATATATCAATTTTTATTTTATACCTTACAAGTATTGAATATCTCATCTACATCCACCAAATTGTTTTTTGCATGGTTCAGAATAAAGGCGGAATCACTTGGGTATTTTACTTTCTATCTCTATACTGCTGCTATTATGTTATGAAAGTTTAAGGCTGGAAACAAAAAAAAACCACTCTCTTTGGGACTCTCCATGCTAATTATCCACAGTATTTTTTGCGATGGCTCTGGAAAGCTTTATACTGATGATGATAGATAGATAAATAGATGATAGATAGATAGATAGATAGATGGATGGATGGATGGATGGATAGATAGATAGATAGATAGATAGATAGATAGATAGATAGATAGATAGATAGATAGTAGACAGGTAGAAAGATAAAGAGACAGAGAGAGATTGAGATATAGAAAGATAGGAGAGAGAGAGAGAAGGGTTGCCAATTAATTCCTGATATTTGCTAATGCTTAATAAAACTCAATTTTTTTGCTAGTTGAACTCAGTGATGTATATTTTTGATTTGGATATAAGGATTGGCCAGAGTGTGCTGGGTGCAAACAAAGTACAAATTACCCATAGCAACTTTCAAACTATAAAACAGGGTCCTCTAGTTTATTTCATAAACTTTATATCCCATCTACCTTTACTTCACGGTTGGTGATTTTTAACATTCAAATACAATACCGTATATTAATTGATCTGGGAGTAAACCAGATATCCAAGTGCCTAAAAACATTCCTTATAGAATTATAGGGTTTGACAACTGCTAGAGGTTTTCACATTTTCATGCATAGTTAGTTCTAAATGTTATAATATGTACCTGCCAAAGCAAAATCACAGTAGTAATGACTACTTAGATGAAGCATCAAGTTCCTTTGTCTTGGCTGTCTAAATCAGCTGAAGAGTCTTCTGCTGTTACCGAAATGGATCATCCCTGGATAGTTATGCCATCCTTTATAGTGATATACATCTAGTGTCAACACTAATGATATGAAACTAGCACTAAAAAACAGAACCTCGATGGAAGCAAATTCAATAACATTCATTCCAATAGGGTTGATTTCTCACTTGTGTCAGAAGTCTTATTGAATATGTTTTTAAATTAGCAAGTCTTCCAAGTAAAATTCAATAGAAGTTTGGAAGTTGAAAATATGATCATTTCTCATGTTATGAGAGTTGAATTAAAATTGACTGCAGAAAAGAAGGAAAGAAGAAAGGAAGAAAGGAAGGGAGAGAGGGAGGGAGGGAGAGTGAGAAAGAGAAACGATTTGTAGAGTGTCATGCAATTCATGAATTTTTCAACATAAGATGAGGTTGTTTGTAATAAACCATGATTTGTGATGTGCTTTTGTTCCATTGAGTCATTTATTTTAGCCCTGTAATTCTTCAATTTTTGTGCACAAATAATGCAGCCTAGTGGTTAAGGTGTTGGACTAGGGAGCCCCAGGTTCATGTCCATCCTTAACCATGAAACCTTTGGTCTGGTTATTCTCAGTACAACTATCTCACGGGTTGTTGTCTGGGACATAAAATGATGAATTTCATATAACCCACATTGAGTTCTTGGAGATATCAGTTAAATGCTTCATAGTATATAGTGTTTTTACCCTTATCCAATGAAATTAGGTAAATGTTCAGCAGTTTTTGCCATGAAATATTTTGCTTAACTTTATCTTACGATTTTACATGGTGCTTCATAGTATATGGTGTTTTTACCCTTATCCAATGAAATTAGGTAAACTATTCACCACTTTTTAATGTTGTGAATCCATCTTAATCTCAATATCTCCAGTAGAATCCTACCATGGGGCAATACTTTCCAGGAAACACAGATTGTTTCATCAGTATAACAGACACCTAGCATTTTCTCATTCATTCATTCATTCATTCATTCATTCATTCATTCATTCATTCATTTTCTACACTGCCCATCTCACATAAGTGATTCTGGGTGGTTTATAAACCATATAATATAACAATGCAAAAACATGACTGAACACACAGTTAAAAACAAAATTAAGGACAAGGTTAAGATTGATAACTTAAAGATAAAAATAAATATCAAAATTAAAACATTAATAAGGCAATAAAAACAACAACAACAACAACAATAACGATGTATATAGTATGTTAGGTGTGTGTCATGTATGTGTTTCACTTTGAGAGCGGGCAACTAAATTTCATTTTTGATGTGTGCTGTTGTGCCCACAGTAAAAAAAAAATCTTATCTTATCTTATCTTATCTTATCTTATCTTACCTTACCTTACCTTATCATCTCATCTCATCTCATCTAAGTAGTACTACTACTAGTAGTAGTAGTAGTAGTTGGAAGAGACCTTGGAGTTAATCTAGTCCAACCCTCTGCTTAGGCAGGAAACCCTATACCATTTCAGACAAATGGCTGTCCAGTCTCTTCTTAAAAAGGTTAACAAGGCAGATGGAGTACCCTCAAGCTATCATCCAGCCCCACGGTTGCATAACATTCTTAGACTCCTCTGTTAATTAGGAAGGACAGAAGGGCAAAGGCCCACCTCACCTCTGGGGATAAAATGTTCCTAAGGTGAGGGCAAAGGCAGAGAAGATCCTCTCCTTAGATTCCTCCAAGTTGGAATTCTTTAACCAATGTGATCTGCAACATGCCCTCCCTGCCTAACTAGGTGTTCTGTCCCAGCCTACGTCTGTCCTTGTTGCATCACAAGAACAACCCCCTTTTTATCAGTAGGCTGGAAAAACCAACCCTTTTTATTTCATAAACAGTCCTGATAAGTTTTCTCCAAAACAAAAACAACAGTATACTTTTCCAACCGATAATTGGTTAAAAAAGCAAACAGAACAGGAGTTAAACAAGAAATTCACTGGTAAAGCAAACAGACCATGATCCCTTGAAGTTCTTTACAAATGGTTGCCTTCAGCAACCAGCACCACCCACACCTTCCCTTTTTATAAAGCAGCCCTAAGGCGTGGCTTCTCAATGCCTTCTCCTCCTCCCTTGGAGTTGTTGCATTGACTCCCTCTGATTTGCTCTAGATAATTGCCTTCATTTACAAGCGTCTATAATGACATCCAGCTGTGAGTCCTCAAAGTCTGACTCATTTTCCCCACACAGCTGTGTCTCATCCTGAACATGATTGGAGGGGCCAGGCTCTTCATCCGATTGTGAGTCTTGTAACTCATCAGAGCCTTCCTCCCCTTGTGATGGCTCCTCCTCCTCTGATTCCCCAGACTCAGCTGTCGGGATCACAGGCTGGCACGGACTCACAACACTAGGAGGGATGGATCAATGTATCCTAGTCTTATGCCATAAGGGCTTAAAGGTGATAACCAACACCTTGAATTGGACCCAGAAACAAACTGGTACCCTGGTTTCTAAAGCTTCGGTCCCTATCAATCCTTTAGATCAATTTGTAGCATTTTTAAGATGTTTCAGGAGATTGTTGCTTCACTCAAAAACCACAGAGTTTAGGAGGGCAGCAATGGGCAGCAATGCTATTTTAATTTTCGCCGTATCATATGCCAATTTTAAACACATTGTTTTTCTACTCTGAGCTAACAGGACCTTTTGAAAGACTGGCTCCCACTGTTACACTATGTAATAATGAATATCTGGCACCCTTAATGTTTGCTCTTACATAATTCATGAGATGTAAAATTCGAGCATATCTTTGATGACTGACCTTTATGCAGAATTATTGCTTTCTAGTCTGGATTTTTCTATTGCTTGGTAACTGTCATTGCATTTTTATCAAAAAAGATAGTGGCCATAGAACAAGGAACTAGAAGCCTCTGTCCTACTGGCCCTATTAATTTACTGATTAATTACCAATTCAAATAATGTAATATATGGATTGATATGTGAATCATAGTTTTCTACCTAAATAAAATAAAATAAGTTTGAAACATTTGCATTTGAAACTGGAATAATTGATCTAATCTTAGAATAAGGTTTATCCTGATACACTCTTACATTAGTTCTACCTTATATACTAAGCTGAAAATTATTTGCATTATTTGTTATTTGTAAGTAAGTTTCATTAAACCCAGTAGAATATACTTTGCTGTAAACATAAATAAAGATGCATTGCACTACAGAAGTTGCTGCTTTTCATTTATTTTCGGGTTGCAGGTACCTTTTTGCTTCGTTTTGTGGTGTTTTTGTTCTGAGCAGCTTTCCTATGGTATTCTCCTGCATTTAGATGAGCAATATATTTTTCTCTTCAGTATGTGGGTTGTTTCTGTACAGATTAACACGGTTATTATCCTTGTCATCATTTTTTTCATCTCTTGCCTTTAGTTAGCATTGAATTTTGGGTTAAATCAGATTTCAGAATCTTTAT